>NC_090935.1:97544386-97847416 GCF_040938575.1 Ambystoma mexicanum | reverse complement strand
TCCATTTGATGTCCAGGAGGAGCTGATTGAGAATCAGTTGGACACTAGTCTACAATCTGAATTTAGGAACATTGCAGTGGTTAACCTTTGGCTGAAGGTAATCCTGGAGTACCCTACATTGGCATGGTCTGCTATACAGTCTCTCTTACCCTTTGGGTCTTCCTACTTGTGCGAAATAGGGTTTTCAGCATTGGTTGTTCTGAAAATGAAATACTGCACAAGGCTGTAAGAGGAGGACAACCTCAGAGTGGCGGTCTCAAAAATAAAGCCACACATGGACATACTTTCTGCAGAGAGACAGGCCCACACTTTCCATTAGTGCTTGCTCTGTAAAATCAAATTGCCTTCTGCTGAATATACTAATAGGAATGTATTTTGAGAAAATAACAGCCCATCTGGAGAATTTTGAGTTTACCTGCACGGTTTCTATGTTTGGATTGGAAGTGATTGTCCTACTGTCTTGGAATGTCTCCCCAACAACATATCTCTTCAAAATGATGCCACCACGCATTCTGCAACCATCTCTATAAAAAGAAATAACACCAACACAAAGGGGTGGGGCAGGGTTGTCTCAAACAATTAATGTTTTGCTCAGGGGGCCATGGCATAAAAAGTTTGAAGACCACTCGCTTACAGGGACCTCTAGCAGCAGACTATGTGACTCACCATTGAATTTCCAATGCTGGTGTCTGCTTCGAGGGACCTCTAGTAGCAGACTTTGTGACTGCAGCCTTGAATTTCCAATGCAGGAGTCTGCTTTGATGGACCTCTAGCAGTAGACTCTCTGATTGCAGCCTTGAATTTCCAATGCTGGCGTATGCTTCATTGGACCTCTAGCAGCAGAATCTGTGACTGCACCTTTGAATTTCCAATGCTTGAATCCGCTTCGAGGGACCTCTAGTAGCAGACTATGGGACTGCACCCTTGAATTGCCAATGTTGGAGTCCGCTTACAGGGACCTCAAGCACCAGACTCTATGACTGCATCCTTGAATTTCCAATGCTGGAGTCCACTACGAGGGACATCTAGCTATGGGCTGCACCCTTGAATTTCCAAGGCTGGAATCCGCTTCAAGGTACCTCTAGTAGTAGACTCTGGTACTGCACCCTTGTATTTCCAATGCCGGAGTCCAGTACAGAGTATTCACATTATTTTAAAATAATAAGGGGATAAGCCAGGGATGAATATGTGATTCTAAACAAAACAGACTATATTAAAATGGCTAAGCAGCATCTTAATACACCAGGCTGCTACCTAAAATTATCCAGTAACCCATTTCGCCAGATCACCATGGAAGCAAACACACTTACTGCTAAACGGTACAGCAGGGGAATGCTAACGGGTAAAGAAAGCATCTTTCTCACCAATAACTGCTCTATTTTGCCAACAATGTAATTTTTACTGAATGCCAATACATAATACAATGCTCTTCTGCCATTCAGAGCTATTGTTAGTATCATGATGGATGACAGAATTTCCTTGTGTATTTTTGAGTTTCTCAAACACCTCCAATACCACGTCAAGTAGCGACTCGGACAACCCCGCAACCTCGAATGAGCTTAACCCTAATAATCAACCTTTTTTTCGAGGGCGAGGGAGGAAACCACGTCAGTGGCAACAGGGGCCTCCACGGATGCAAACCCGCAATTGGAGGGGTCCTCCCCAGAACTGGTGATTCCTATCTTTAATTTATCAAACCATAATCTCACTGAGGCAGAAGTATCGGTCCTGAAAAATGGACTGAGTTTTGTCCCTACCACCATAGCCCAAGACTTTGACACTCAGGTTGAATTACACAAATTCTTTCGCCTGATCCGCTTAAAATACTTCTTCAAAGATGGCCTGTCTTCTACTAAAGCACCTAGTATTACTGGCCTTAAAGCTCCTTCACACTTTACTCCCACGAATGCTATGGTTAGCCCGGCTATTCTAGCATTTGAAAATAAGATCTTAGAAAAAACAAAACATCTTTTGAAAGATAAAAACCATCATAGAGATAATCTGAGCAATAGTGAACGGCTGGCTCTTGATGCTCTACAAAAGAACACGACGTTTTTAATAAAACCCGCTGATAAAGGCGGAGGCATTGTTCTTTGGGATACTACTTTATATTCCACAGAAGTGATGCTCCAATTGAACAACCCCGTCTTTTATCGTAGACTCAACCATGATCCTACAGCCTCCATCGCTGAAGAAATCAAAAGCCTGATGGACCATGCTTTACATGAAGAATGGATTGATCAGGATGAACATCAGTTTCTCATAAAAACATCACCTGTCACTCCTGCCTTTTATCTTCTTCCCAAAGTTCACAAAAATGCATGCGTTCCACCCGGAAGACCTATTGTATCAGCCATTAACTCGATTCTAGAGCCACTTTCCATTTATGCAGACTGGTTCCTTAGACCCTTTGTGTTACACATGAATTCCTATGTCAAGGACACCACCAGTATGATTAACCTTGTCGCTGAGATCCACCTCAACACCACCGATCTTCTAGTTACCCTAGACGTGACGTCCCTTTATACAAGCATCCCACAAGGGGAATGCTTGAAAATTATGGAGATGTTCTTGAATCGACGGACTGATACATTGCTAAAAGTACCCACACCATTTATTATGGAATGTATTAGAATTGCCCTGACAGAAAATTTCTTCTTATATGAAGGCACCTTCTATAAACAAATCCATGGTACAAGTATGGGGGCCACTTTTGCGCCAGATTTGGCCAATTTATTCATGGATCATTTTGAAAACACATCCATCTACCATCCATCTAATCCTTTTAATAAAGATATTTTAAAATGGTGCCGTTACATAGACGACGTGTTCATGATCTGGCAAGGGGATCTCCCCCGCCTGCACGTTTTCCTAGAATGGCTCAACAATCATAACCCATACATCAAATTCACTATGACATCTAATTCTACCACCATTCCTTTCCTGGACCTTCTTATTTCAAAAACTGAAGAGGGTACTCTCAGCACGACCCTGTTCCGTAAACCCACTGACAAGAACACCCTTCTCAGATACAATAGCTTTCACCCTCGGAGTCTACGTGAGAATCTACCTATTGGGCAATTCCTGAGACTCAGAAGAAATTGTACTGATCTCAGAGATTTTACTAGAGAAAGTAGAGCTTTGAAACAGCGTTTGTCTGCTAGGGGGTATCCTAATAAATGCATCAATCGAGCATATAAAAGAGCTAAATATGCTAACAGAGCTAGATGCCTCCAGCACGAACCCCTGATAAAAGAAGACAGGATTACGTGTGTTAGCACGTTTAGCCCCATTAGCAACGCTTTGCGCAAAGTGATTAAACAACAATGGCATATCTTGACCACGGAAGATTTCAGCCCCAAACAACCTAGGTTTGCCTTTAAGCGCCAAAAAAACGTTAGTCCACACTTATCCTGCCATACGTCCTTTCTCATCACAATCCACTTTGTGGAATCTTCCACCAGTAGTGGGCCACTTTAAATGCGGCCACTGCTCAGTTTGCGACCTAACAGACAATTACAAGTCTATTGACCTGAACGGCAAAGTTTGGAATTTAAGATCTTTCTCCAACTGCGCTTCAGATTGGCTTATATACGGAATTAAATGCCCGTGTAACCTACTATACATAGGAAAAACTAGCCGCACTGTTCGACTCAGAATCTGTGAACACAGGTCATGCCTGAAGAATAAAACTGAGAACAAACCTTTGGTCTCTCATTTTATCACAGCTAAACACCATTACACGGATTTCAAATGGTTTGTGATTCAAAAAATACCCCCTTTACCGAGAGGAGGAAATAGAGATCTGTCTCTAAGCCGCGCTGAACAAAGACTAATATATACTTTGAACACGGTCAATCAGGGGCTCAATTCCTCGGTGGAATGGAATAATCTGATCACGTGATGTGGTCAGAACCTCGCAAATAACACAGTTTCTTGACCTGCTAGATCCCCTGGGCTCTGGGATTTAGATGTCATCCATAACCCCTTTTGCTGGTGAGGTTTTGACGCCTACACGCCGTGGTTTTAAATTTGAGCGCCGCGTTTCATTAGATCGCGTGTCAGTAGGTCTTCCCCACATGCGCACACATTTCGAAGAGGACGTTTTGAGATAAATAAATTTTCCCTCTATGACACCCCCCCCATCGTTGCCACCCTTCGGTAGCGGATATTTGACATGCTGTGCATGCATCTCCCTAGAACATTGGCATATTTGGACAAGAGCATTCCAATGTATCCTTGTGTAAGAGTTGGGTGTACGCACTGCACCTTTAAAGAACAAAGTCTTTACCTGTTGTCACGTGATTTATACACGTATTTAAATTCTCCTTTCACACTACCGCTTCGACCATTTGGTACACAGCGGCGGTGATGAGAGGTTCTCCTTGGTGCTGCCTGCAGTATGTTAAGGTAAGCACGGGTTCTCCATTGCGCCCAGAGCTACTCTCTCGATTCGCATCGAGCTGCCAAGTTTTAACTGGTTCCTTTTGTATCGTGCAGAACTTTGACTGACCAATTGTCAAACTACTTTGGAATCACTTGGCAATAGATGGACGTGATTCTGCAACGCTGATACAATCGCGCCTGCCGTTCGCTATAAATCGCCAGGGACTTGTGTTCCGTGTCAACGAAGGCACGCGTTGTGACATTTCCTTTGGAAGGGTAATTGTCCACCTCCGTAACAAACAAGTTTGTTGTCTTTTTTAACTATAGATGATTTGTCTTCGCATGTGACACACTTGTTTTTCAGTTGCTTTGCATCATTTAGATGATAAACACTTAAGCAATTATGTTAGAGTCCGCCTACATTTAGTGCTTCTCGGGCTGGGCTAAAAAGAAAATAAGTTTACTCAACTTGACGTTTTTATTGTTATCCTGGTCTAACTTTAGACACCGTCACAAAACTATATTATAAAGAGTTTCGGGTTGAGAATGGCACATAATGAAATTATTGTCCTGTCACCTTCGACTCAACTAGAGCACACTATTAATCCTCCTAACGATGACTGAAGTAATCATACTGTGCTACATTTCTGTTTGCGCAAGAGTCATTTTTTGTCTCTTTTCTTTATCACACCCTATACAGCAGTTAGTGGTAAGGGTTGGATTCACACACTTTTTGATGTCATATAATGTTATGTCTCTATCATAAAATGTTCTGGGCATGATGCTCAGCATATATACGAATTTGGTTGGTTTATGTGGCACAATTGTAGGATTTAAAAGATTGTCAGGCTATTCCATCAGCCGACATAAGAGATGTTCAAAGACTAGAGGCCACATTGTCACTGTCATTTAGTTTCAATATAGATGTAAGTGTGTCTATGCTGTATAATTAATTGTATATATATGTATATTTTTCCAGATCTGTGTGATGCCAATATCTAATCATTTATAAGGCTGTGTTTGAAGAAATGTCTTGTCCTGATGATGGCCACTACAACTGCATTCTATATGGACACTTGAGAAACTGTCCAATATGAACATTGGCCGAAACATGTCGACATTCTGAATCTCAGCAAATGCCAAATTTCTCGCCATTTTGCTACATTTTCTGTATCAGGAAGTGAAGGTGGATTATTTCACCTCGCCTGTGTTTGTTTTTCCTTAAGGCTTTTTTGTCATCTGGAGCCTTGCCTTATATAATTGTTTGACACTAATTTTACATTTTTTCTATTTGTGTCCTTTCACTTGACTTGTATGTGATTGATGTGCTTATCTGTAGTTTTTTAATGTTTTAGATTGTGAATTAAAATTATTCGCTTGTATGCCTCTCTCTCCTCTACCCTTGGTTTTTTGTGCTATTGACAATAATTTCTTTTGTTGTTATATAACCCTATGTATGTGTGACTAACAATATATCCAACCCCGCTCTGAATGAGGGTAGTGAGGGGTAAGCAACTCCTAAGCACCAGGTCTCTGGTACTTTCTTTCTCTGACAGAATTTCTCTACATTTATTGATGAATTCATACACCCAGAAGTAATCAAACTGAAATCTTACATGAGAAGCCAGGTCTATTTTGCACCACCTAGAACAATTTACATGGTGTGTTACATACATTCTTCTTACTTTCGATCTAACAACATTGGACATCAATAGGAGATGACCCAGTGTTAGGGAGAATTCTCATTTATGGCTAATTTCCCTCACCTAGTGAGTCCCCCAGCAGCTTTGCTGGACTTCTGGAATAATTCTTTTCCACTTGGTAAGAGTGAGAGCTTTTCCCCCACTCTTACCTGGGTTTTGCGATGTGTTTCTATCTGTTTTTGTGATTGTGGACTCTGAAGTACACCACTTCAGTAGCCCCCTTCTTTTTGTGTGTCACACAGCACCTTCAGTGCCGTGGCACAGGGTTGTCTTTGAGACTTCCCTCAACTCCATTTCTGAGGCGACTACTGTCCCCCAGAAAAGGGTAAAGTTACCATTAACTTTACTTAGTCAATCTACCACAGATCCAGTACACCCCATCTTCCATGGAGTACTGGAAAGGGTTAACTCGTATCCCTTTGCATCTGTACCTCCTAGAGCATTGTTTCGCTCTTTTAACATTTAGACTTGGCTGGTGGCAGTGGTATCTACCCTAACCTTTCTACTGCGATTATATCAGATAAACGTGGTACTGTTCTTGGCTATTATATTAGCCTTGAACATAAACCCGCTTGAACAAATCATCTTTTTCTCAGCTCCGGTTGGGTTTATTCACCATTTCTTTTTGTTAAAGTCCTTCTTGTATTTTACTTTGCGCGGCAAACTAGGTTCGCCTTCTTTGTTCACTGTCTTTTGGTAGGCTTCTGCCCAGAAGCCCTCCTCAAGGCACCTGGGTGTCTAGGTGGGCTGAATGTGAGGGAGGGGGGTAGTCCCCCCTGCACAGGGTATCCTAGGAAACCCAAGTCGCACTTTGTCATGATTGGCCAGGTTAGTTGTCCGGGCTGGACAGCCCCCCTGCTGGGTGAATGACAGCCAGGCTACGTGAATGGGGGTTTTTCGCATAAAAGGCAGGTCTCTGGGCTAGAAGTCAGAGAGTCACCACTGGAACTACAAGGAACCGAAGAGAAGCGGAGAGAACAACGGCTGCTGCAACTACCCCGTTCCGGTGAGCCCTGCTGCAGTCCCGAGCTATCTGCCCTTCAACGACTCAGAGAAGATCCAGTCCAGAGTCTTCTTCCCTTGAGCTTGGTGGGGATAACCAGCTCAACTTCTACAGCCAGAGGATCCTCTTCCGTGGTCGAAATCGCTGCATACTGCTGTAGTGGTCCGCATAGCCACCTGAAGAGCCTCTCCTGTTTTTAAGGAGCGCACCTTTTATTTCTTATCGCTGCTGCCGGCTTCATCCCTGTGTGGTGCAGACCCCCTTCAGACGTCCTCCTTCATGACGAAGCTCCAGGAATCGTGGGTCTGTGGGAAACCAACAGGAATAACTGCCAGGGCACCAGCTGCACCATTGGAATAAGGTACTGTGTTCTGCTTAAGGAAACTGGATGAATCCCTTTTTCTTCATTTCCAAGGCTTGCCCTTGTCTTCCCTCCTTCTTATAACTTTTGCTTCCGAACATTGACAATATCGAAGTACTTTTGGCTACGTTGAATCGTGAACTGTCTGACAGTGTGATCTTCGGCAACTGCCCGGTGTCTTTCGACCCTGGCTCCGGCCCTTTGACTTTTGAACTCCTGTCTCTGAGTGTTTCTTGATTCTGCCTGCCTAACCAAAATATTTCCTGTGATTTTTGCCTCCAACTCCCTCTGGGTATCTCAGGTGCTAAGTGTGTTTTTGCCACGGTAGCAATTCATGTCACGGATACGCATTTGTTTAGTAGACTGAACTGTCAAAAAGTGATCGCAATCGTATTCACAGTAACGTGTTTTGTTCATAACACCGGTTCATTCAAACACAGGGTACTTACCTTGAGACAAAGTGAATTGGTTAGTTGTAGTACATTTAACGTGTGGTTTTTATTGAAGTTTAATAGAAGTGTTGTATTTATAACGAATGGTTTAAAAATAAATGTACTTATATTTTTCTACCTGAAACCTTGAGTCAGTGTTTGCTTGAGTCACAGTAATTGTGATACCTTTGTGTAATCTCTGCTACTGCTCATATACTCTTGAGATAAGCCTGGCTGCTCCGCCACTGCTACCACTCTGACATAGTAGTACAGGCTTGTACCAAAGGTAAAACTTTTATTACCATCTGTAGCCTTAATTGTGTGTAGGGGTCCCTAAGGCACTGCACAGGATTCTGCCTAACACCCAGCAGCTGAAGACCATAACTATTTCTTCAAGAACAAATCAGCTACAAACATCAAACACTACGTGTTTATAAAAGAGGTGCTCAATTTCACTCTGAAAAATAAACATCTGTATTTTTGATAAGGAGTATTGTCAACAAAATGCAGCTGTTGCCACGGACGTGTGCTTTTTACCATCCCTGGCAAATCTTGTTATGCGATTCTTTGAAATCACATGTGTATTATCATTGGATACATTCTTTAGAAATATTGTACAGTTGAACAGATATATCCATGATATTTTGGCCATATGGAATGACATAGAGAAGGAGTTGGAGGGATTTTCACAGTATATAAATGGTAACATCTTCGGAATAAAACTCACAGGGCATCATGATAGCACTCACATTCCATTTTTGGAGCTAGCGATCTATATAAAAGACAACAAATTCAATACTAAGGCCTTTTGCAAGGGAACTAACCTCAACTCTACTCTAGATGCTACTAGCTGCCATCAGATCAAATATTGTAAACATCCCAACTGGGGAATTTATTAGACATCATTTATATGCCGGCAGACCTGACATGTAACGGGCACTCCTACAGCTTTTCGAAGCTGTGCTTAAGGCAAGCCTGTCCGTACCCGTCCGGGCCGTGGATGGGCCCTGGGCTCTGATGGATCTCGAAGGGAAACATTATATTTCGCTTCAAAGGGAAGACCCAAATATTAATACAAACTGTACTGAGCATGGGCAGTATTGTTGGTACTGGTCCCTAATGAGACTAGGTTTGAGACATTTGTGCCTGTAGGAATGGGTTCAACAGAGAGTGCAACAACAGCTGGTGAACAAATAAACAGGTGTAATGATTCCTACTTAGGCTTTACCTGGAATACTCAAACATCTGCCCTTATGGGCTTTTCAATTAATGCCAGGTCAGCAGTTGCCCACGTGGATTACATATTTTCACTTTTAGATTAGTTCTTTCCTGATCTATTTGGCATAACCGAGACTTGGTTCACCCCTTCCTCTGGACCTGACATTGATCAGATGCTCCATTTAAAATTAAATTCTCTGATAGATCCCCCAGCTCCCATGGGTAGACAGGGGATTAACTTTGATTCATCGATCATCTCTAACCTGTATTCACTTGCTTTGAGTCACAATCTTTCTTGTGAACGTTTGCTAACTCCGCTTCAATGGTCTCCTAATACAGCTGTTTACATTTTGCTGGTTTATAGGCTCCCTTCTTTATCACTGCTTAATCTTGCTTAAAGTTTTGCACAATGTGTTGCTGATCTGGCTTTATTTTACCCTAATCTATTTATCGTGGGAGATTTTAATGTTAAGACAAATAATCCTACTGATACGCAAGCAAAAAATATGATTAGTACATTGGGCGACATGGGTCTTGAGCTGTGTCATCATCTTCCTACGCACACAAGGGGAAATGTGCTTGGTTTACGTAGCATTATTAAACCCACTGCCTGTTCTTTAGTCCAATCATTTTGTTCTCCCTTATACTATACCGTTTTTGGCGCCTTCAGGCTGTTTGTCTAACACTATGGGCCTCATTACGGCTTTGGCGGTAGCCAAGCCGCTATTGGCGGCATGGCTGCCACCAAAACCGGGTCCGGGTTCCCTGAATGGGGAATTACCGGGCCATTCCGAGTTAGGAGGGCCTGGTAATTCCCCCTACAGGGAACCCGGGCCTGGACCTTCCCCATTCCTATTTGAGCCCCCATAGGGCTCAATGGGAATGGGTGCAGGGAGCTTAAAACAGGCCGATTACGACCAGCCTGTTGTTAGCTCCCTGGTCCTCCCGCGGGACCCGGTAAGGACGCCTGGTTTTACCAGGCGTCCTTACCGGGTCCCACGAGGGGACCTCATAATTTTGCAGAATGGGTTTAACGGGTCTGCCTCCATTAGCGGAGCCCATTAACCCATTAACCCATTCCGCAAATCTTGTAATGAGGCCCTATCTGTCAACGGCGGCACTGGGGTAAGTTTTCCCCGGTTGCCGCAGCTAAATGCCTTGTAAGCAGCACTAATCACTTTATTGTCAATGGGAAGCAAGACCCCTGTAGTGCCCTGCTGAAGGCCATGGTGGAAGCAGCAAATGCTTTTGCACCAGTTAAGGCTAGTTAAACCTGGGCAATGCACTATGCACCCTGGTTTAATGCTGAGCTAAGGTCTCTTAAGCAAGTGTGCCGCCAACTGGAGCATAAATGGAGAGGTGAGTATGGTATAGCCTCCAAACCTATTCATAAGCAGTCAGTTCTTCGGTGTCAGGAGGCGATTTGGACAGCTCAATCACAGCAGTTTGCTGAGCGGATTCTATCAGTCTCCTGCTCAAAGCAAAGGAGCTCCCATTGGTAACCCCTCCTATTGATCCTCTACGCTGAACAAGTGCAGTGTGATCTAATCAGCTCCTTCTTTGATGCCTCCTGCCAGCCATCGCACTAACCCTACTCCCAGGATATACCATCCTTAGGCAAGATAGACTTGACAAGACTGGAGGGGGAGTCACCCTCATCCACAAAGACACATTATCCTTGAGACTAGCAGAATATAGCACATGGGCTGGAAATGCCGACATCTTATCAGCCAAGCTCTCCCAGCAGACTTCCAAGAGCACCTCTCCCATAGGCTCAGCAACAACATCAGAAAATCCTCCAAAATCCTCCTATTAGGAGACCTAAATCTAGGATTTAATGATGCCAAGGACAAACCCACCACACTCTTAGCCAAAGAACTTGCTGACATAGGATTCTCCCAAAGAGTCACCACCCCCACTCACTCCAAAGGCTGCATCCTTGACTGGGTCATGGATCACAACTGTGCCTCCATCATTACCGCAAACACCGCTCTCCCCTGGACGGACCACACGTGCATAGAATTCACTATCCCCACACACCCCACCCCTAAGATCACTACCCATGCTCCACCTGCCATAACAAGAAGCTCCAAATATCTGCGACCCTACCTCAAAAACCCCAGTTTAGCTCCACCATTCTCTCAAGACCCAACATACTATCAGCAATCTTTAATGATACTCTCACCAATGCCATAAATGCCATTGCCCCATTAAAAAGCAAAAATGAAAAAAAATAATTTCACTGCAAAGATTGGTTCTCCGATGAACTCCAAACCCTCCAAGCGAAAAAGGGACAGTCACTAAAAACATGGCAAGCAGATCCCACGGACCTAAATAAGACCCTCTTCAAACAAATAGCCCTCCAATATAAAAAAGCCATTTTAATAGCTAAATCTAACTCTTTCAACGACAGGATCTCAAAGGCCAACTTCCAAGCGAAAGAATTATTCGCAATCTTCAACAAACTCGTCACACCCCGAGCCACCGCTGACGAAATAAATAAAGAAAAAGCCTGGTGCGCGAACATCCAGTCCACCATGCTTAACAAAATAAAACTCCTCCAAAATAAAATTCAAATTGCAAAGTCCTCCCGAACCTAAAACTAACAGCCACACACCTGATAAGGATATTGTTTTCAGCCACGCCCAATTCGCATTCAGAAACATCACGTTGCCAGAGTCCCTTCATTTTATCAAAAACCTCAAACCATCTCTCTGTAAAGCCGACATCTGCCCTCCAAAAATCATCAAGGAATGTGCCAATGACCTAGCACCCCTTATTACTGCCTTCATTAACGCATCATTCCAAACAGGTATTGTCCCAAACAGTCCTAAGAAAGCATGGGTGCGGCCTCTACTAAAAAAGGCCACACTTGACCCAGAACAACCCAACAACTACAGACCGATAACAACTGTCCCATTCCTCTTGAAAATCCTGGACAAAGCAGGCCACAACCATATTCAGTCTTACATAGAAGCAAACTCCATACTAGGCAAAAGGCAATCTGGCTTCTGCATCGGGCACGGAACAGAATCAGCCTTACTAGATCTTAAAAACCAAATTTCACACATCATGGACAAAGGCAAACCCGCCCTGCTCCTTCTTCTTGACCTATCGGCAGCTTTCGACCTGGTAGATCATCAAACACTCACCACCCACCTTACTCACGCAGCACACTTCTCTATCCAAGCAGCAACCTGGATCACATCCTTCCTCGAAGGTAGAGCCATGAAGGTCCACTCAGAAACTGCAAACGCAGACCCCACCACTATAAACTGTGGTGTCCCCCAAGGCTTGTGTACTGCCCCAACCCTCTATAAACTCTTCATGAAACCCCTCTTCGACCTACTTGATTCCATGGGTGTTGCATATACCAACTATGCAGATGATACTCAAGTACTTATACCCCTATCTGGACTCTACCACCAAGACGCCAAGGACCTCCACAACATCTATGCCACCATCCAAGCGTGGATGGCACTCAATGGTCTCTGCCTAAATGGGGAGAAGACTGAAATTCTCATCCTCGGCCAGAAAAACACAATAACAAAGCTTAACCCCCAGTACGCCAGCTTCATCATAGACAACTCAACCATTCCAGTATCATCTTCCGTCAAGACACTAGGGGTTCACATTGACGCAAATCTATCTATGAACAGGCAAACCAGTGCCATAACCTCTGAATCAGCGCTCAGCATCAAACTCATCAACGCCATCAAACCCTACTTACCCTCTTCCGACCGCCTAGCCATAGCGAGAGCAACCATAGGCGCCAAACTCGACTATTGCAACGCTCTCCTAGCTGGCACCTCCGCCAAGAACATTCATAGACTGCAAACTACGCAAAACAATGCCCTAAGAGCCGCACTGAGCATCCCCAGAAGAGACCATATATCTCATGCCAGACGTGATGCACGGTGGCTTCAGGTCAAAGACCGCGTCACACTGAAAATTCTTACCATCACACATAGATGCATCAACAACACCGCTCCCTCCTACTTAGCCGAAGTTATATCAAGAACCACTTCCACTCGCCCCACCAGAGCTCAGTACACCAACCAGCTACACATACCTCACATCAAGAGAGTCACAGCTGGAGGGCTAGGCTTCTCTTACATTGCACCTAAACTATGGAACTCACTCCCTGCCACCCTCAGAGCTGAAACCTCCATCTCCGTTTTCCGGAACAACCTCAAGACCACTCTCCTCTACGCATAACGCAACCTCCTACCCTACCATGTCTTGTATATTGTAACATTAACTCAAATGTAATGTAACTATATCATAAACCTGCATATATATACTGCTATCTTTTGTAACATTAATGCTCACTATGTCACATATGTATGACTCCTGACCTGTAACTAAGCTCTGTACTGTAACAAGTGCCACAATGTCTTCGGACTGCTGTGCGCTATATAAATGCGAATAAAACAAAACAAACAAAAACAAACTACACTGGCTCCCGGTGAACAGCTGAATTGAGATTTAGATCCTCTGCATCCCTCACTGGGCTTTCTACCACCGGTTCCATGTGTTAATATCCCCGCAAAAATATTGCGATACAAAAATATCACAATATTTTTGCAGCGATATTGAGGCATGGACCCTGCGGGGGACATCCCTGCAACACCCGCATTATTTTTAAATGTGCGGGGGACACCTCCGCATCCCCCTCTCCCACAAATTATCCCCCCCAAAAATATTGCCTATGGCGTTCCAGACGACCATTTATAGGGTGATATTTTTGGTGGGGTTAATATGTAGGGATACCCTACCACCTTGGTGCTCAGTGTCTGCAGGCTACGCTAATTCCGCATGCCCCCTCAAGGTCCCTCCCTTTGGCTTCTCAGAAATGTCTGGCTGTTCCCGGATTTTGGAGGGCATGTGCGGAAGGCAGAGCCTTTTCTACTCTGTCACCTGCTATGTGCAATTCTCCCCCAAACCACCTTTGGGATGTGAATGATCATTTGGACTTTTGGAAAGTCTTGAAGGCATATCCTTATTAGTTTTGTTTGCGTTTTTCTTGGTCTTAGAGGGGCTTCCTCCCACATGCTGTTTCTAGCGCCTAGATACCCATGGGCCATAGTTCACACTGTATACATGTTATTTCATTACATTAAATTACATTACAGAGAAACTGTAGTGAAGTAATGGAGAGAGATAAAGAATTTCAACTAATTGCTGATAAATTAAATGCCGGAGGTTACACTAATCGGACAACCTAAAGCCAGATCGCTTAATAAAACAAGCAGTAAACTAATGACACCAAAACAGAGCGATGAATCCAAGACAAATCCCCAAAGATATAGGATTATAACCCCATGAATTGAAAATACCAAATCCATTGATCAAATACTTTCCAAATATTTCCATATACTCTTATTAGACAAAGATGTTGCAAATGACCTAGAGAAAAACACAGCATAATCTGTACCAAAGCGCCCTCTTTACCTACTCGACAGAACCACATTTTATAAGTGTGGCCACTGCAGCATTTATTTATTTATCTTATTTATTTATACATTTAGTTTACACCCAAGCCCTGAGGTATCACGGCTGAGAGACGGGCCTCTACGACCGGTGGGGGGTGTCTGTACTTCCGCTCCCTATATGGTGGAGGAGAGGCACAGGAGACCCCAGCCAAGATTCTCTATTCGGTAGCAATGGTCGAGCAATCAAGGCCTAGCTTCTCAGGAGGTGATGCAGGCTGGTTCTTAAGTACAGTGTATCCCCAAGCCCCCACAAAGGAATATCCACACTCTGTATTGGTTAGAACACAGTCTTTATATAATCAATAGTTACGGTTATGTACATTCATCATGATAACTCACTTTGTACTCCGGCAAAATCTACAATGACAAATATTTACAATCCTAAAGTGGTACCACCCTAGATCTCATTGAAGTGCATGAACAATACTGTACGATGCCACACAGACCAATAGAGTGAAACCAGCAATAGAGAGAGGAGAGAAAATAAGATGGTTGAGCAATAGGCAAGATACTGGCCCCTACCACTGGGCACAGTTCTGTGTGGAGATCCCCCCACCTGGGCAACCTGTAAAGAAAGATATAGCACAAGCCCAGTCCGTATATTGCTCTGCAAGTCTTATTCTCTCCTATAATGTTTTTACCCCCCCAATGTACCTGGTGGAGTCGAGCTCCTCGAAGGCGTCGACAAACGTCGAGGGACTCGCTGTTCGGCGACGGGGAATCGACGGCCCTTCTTGAATGCCTTCCCTTTCAGGCGGGAGGCACGGGGCGTCGAACGTCCGTCGACAAATGAGGTAGAACGATGTCGAAGAGGCGGCAGCTTCGTCCTAGCGGTGCTCGTCGGCGTCGGGCCGTCGGCGTCCTGCAAGGCGGAGGTGTGCGGGGCACCTCGATGACAATAGTTCTGAACCGCAAAGATTGTAGAGACGGGAGCCCGGCAAGGGCGTCGAGTCGTCCGAGTCTTTGAGGTCGTCGGGTGGCGGGAAACCCACCGGCAGGTTTCTCCTCGGCGCGTTGGTCGGCCTCGACTTTCTCCGGCAGGATAAGCGGTCGACGATGCGGTCGAGAGAGTCCTTCGATTGAATGTTCTTAGGCAAAGGAGCGGACGGCTCCGGTCGTCGGTGGCACGTCGTCAAGTGGTTCCCACGGCTGGGCAACACAACTTCGACGGGCCTCCAGCGGTTACACAAACCTGCGAACCCTGGTCGACGGCAATGGACTTTGACGGCGTCGGTGTCTGGGTGCTTTACTTCGATCTCCTCAGCGGTCCCGTCTCTGGTCGACAGCCTTTCGAGGGTCTGTCTTCCAGGGCGCTTCGGCGAAGATGGAGCGGTGCTCGATGGTCCCTCGGAGCACGGGAAGAGGGCGCCTTACCAGGTCCTCTTTCGGGTCAGCCCTCGACGATCTCGTCAGCCTTCAGATCGGTTGAAGCAAATGCCACAGCAAGTCTTCTTCTTCCAGCTGGACGTCGAGGATCAGCAGTTCCAGTTACTCGTAGAGTGGAGACTCAGCTCCCTGGCTGCTGTAGGAGCACAATGGTCGCTTCTCAACCAAAGGTCCCTTCTGAACACTTTTCCAGTGGTGAGAGGTCCCCAGATATACTATCCTCTCTCTCATCCACGCTGCTGGCACACACTCAGCAGCCAATCATACTGCAGGGCATTCATGCAGTCAGTCAGCCAATCAGGTACACAGTGCATTCAGGCCACACTCCTCCCTTCCAGACACTCACAACAAGAAATGTGGATTGGGACAAGTACCCAGCCATTCAACACTACACACTGCATTCAGGCCAGTTTCGGGCAGGGTTTTCTCGGTCTTTGTCTCTCATGCCAGAAACCAGACAACCACAACAAGAAGTGTATATTGGTCACACACTCCATTCACCCAGGTCCCACCCACAGGAGGTACCCACAACATACAGTCACTGGGAAGGCTCCAGTCAGTCTAGCTGGGCCTTCACAACAATACCATACATGGAACTTCCACCCAACAGCCAGTCAGGGGGAAGGGACAGAGACAGGGCTTCCCAGGACTTTGGCAAAACAAGATAACAGGCTATAGAAAGCAAGAGGCCACAGGGGCCATCTTGTTTCCTATCAGGAATCAACAGATCCCAATGGCATGACCCTAAACTGGTAGAGTCCCTCAGGTGTTGAGAAGGCCGTCTTTTCCTTGGCATGGTCCGTCAGAGCTATTTGCCAATAGCCTGAAGTAAGGTCAAAGGTGCTCACAAACTTGGCAGCACCGATGGTGTCCACGAGCTCATCAGCCCTGGGCAATGGGTGCGCGTCAGTCTTGGTGACGGCATTGACTCCTCGGTAGTCCACACAGAACCTCCAATCCTTGGTACCCGCCTGTGAACTTGCCTTGGGGACAAGGACCACTGGACTGGACCAGGGACTGGTTGAGGGTTCAATAACACCCAGCTCCAACATCTTGGCGACCTCAGCCTGGATGTGGTTCTTGACGGTATCTGACATATGGTAGCACCTGCTTTTGACAGGCACGCTGTCACCAGTGTCAATTTCATGCTTACACCACGGTGTAAGGCCTGGCTTCAGTGAAAACAGAGAGGCATACTGTTGGAGCAAAGCCCTACAGGCCCTCTGTTGCTCTGTTGTCAAATCTGGAGAGAGATGTACTCCCTCCACTGAGCCATCCTGAGGGTTGCTATGCAGCAAATCAGGAAGGAGCTCACTCTCATCCTCTTCTTGCCCAGAAGCTAGCAAGAGACATGAGACTTCCGCTCGCCTGTGGAAAGGCTTGAGCCTGTTGACATGGAATAGCTGAGGGGCTACCCCAGGGGCTCCCATGTCAACCAGATAATTGACTTCGCCCATCTTGGAGATGATCCTGAAAGGTCCAGTCCACTTGTCTGCCAAAGCCCTAGGCTTGGTAGGCTCCATCACAAGGATTTCCTGTCCCGGAGTCCAATCCACTTGCGAGGCTTTAAGGTCATGCCAGTACTTATTCAATTCCTGGCTGGCCTTGAGATTTGCTGTTGCCTGACCCATCATTTGTGTCATCCTCCGTCTGAGGCCTAACACATAGTCCCCCACTTGTTTGGCGGGACCCGGAGGGGTGGCTTCCAAGCCTTCCCTGATCAAGGCGAGGGGCCCCCTCACGGGATGTCCAAAGAGTAACTCAAAGGGGCTGAAACCAACACCCTCTTGAGGTACCTCCCTGTAAGCAAACAGCAGGCATGGCAGGAGGAGATCCCATTCCCTCCTTAGGGGTTCTTCCAAAGCCCCTAGCATGCCCTTGAGAGTTTTATTAAATCTCTCAACCAGACCATTGGTCTGGGGGTGGTAAGAGGTGGAGAACTTGTAGGTTACCCCGCACTCTTTCCACATGGTTTTCATGTAACTCGACATGAAGTTGGATCCTCTGTCAGAGACAACCTCCTTGGGGAATCCAACATGGGTGAAAATGCCCAGGAGAGCCCGGGCAACCACCTTGGCCGTAACCGTCCGAAGGGGTATCGCCTCAGGGTACCTGGTGGCATGATCTACCAAGACCATGATGAACCGATGTCCACCTGAAGTGGGAGGGTCAAGGGGACCGACGATGTCGATGCCCACCCTCTCAAATAGGGTGCCAACCACTGGCAACGGCTGCAGTGGGCAATGACACTGCCTCCAGTCTTGCCAGACAACTGACAAGTTGGGCAGGTCCTGCAGTGGGACTCCACTTCTACTCCCATCCGGGGCCAGTAGAAATGGGCAGAGAGCCTCTGCTTAGTCTTCTTGGTCCCAAGATGACCAGCCAAGGGCACCTCATGCGCCAACTGCAGTAGGAAGGGCCTGTAAACTTGGGGTACCACCAACCTCTTGCGGGCACCAGGTTCAGGCTTAGTGGGCTCACTAACAAGGAGCTCACCCTCCCAATAAATCCGGAAATTCCTAGGCACCTCTCCTTGTGCCTGGGCCAGGGCCTGTTTCCTCAGTCCCTCGAGAGAGTGGCACTCTCTCTGTCCCTTACAGAAGTCTGCCCGGGAGGGTCCCCCTTCAGCTAACAAGCATTGAAGGTCGGGATGATCCTCCGGGTTAAGAACCTCTCCCACAGGAGAGTCTTCTGCCTCTTCTCCCAAAGGAGTTGAGTTTGGGTTTTCCACTGGACCCAGCCCGTCCGGAGCCTGGATCCCAATGGGTGCGGCAGGAAGAGAAGGTGCTCCCTCCACAGAGGTGGCCTTCTTGGTCTTCCTCCTTCTTGCCTTAGGCCTCGCCTTTGGCTCGGGTATCTGACCCACAGCCAGACCCGATGTCACCTGTGATCTAGTGACGGCAGCAGCAGCCATGGGAAGACCATCCGAGATCAACCCCAACTCTACTAGATCATTCCCTAACAAAATGTTAGCAGGGACATTGTCCTGAACCAGGACAGGAAGCTTCGCTGTCTTGTCGCCAATCATGAGTGTGACTAAGGCTACAGGTGATAATTTGGGAGGCCCACCAGCTAACCTGGTGGTTTGCAGAGGAGCACCTTCATAGTCCTCTGGCCTGAGCAGGGTCCTGTCCACCACTGTCATGCTTGCCCCAGTGTCTCTCAAACCAGTAGAAGGCTGGCCATTCAAGAGGACACTTCTCAAAAATCTACGGGTGTTCTGTGGGATAGTCGCCAGTACTTCTGCATACTGGTCCCAGGCCCCAAGGGACACTAAGGAAATCTCCACCGGAGCACCAAATGTGATACCGGCAGAGGAGGGGAGGACAGTGGCCTCCACCTCAGACACGGGGTAAGGGTAGGTCAGGCTGACAGCCTGTACTCCAAGTGCCTTACCTTTACACTTGGGGTCACCCCTTTTGTGATCCAGAGCCCCACAGTCCCAACAAGCGCCAGGAGTGCGGGGTACGGTACTGGAACCACTGGGAGCCTGCTTTGCAGCAGGTGGACCACTACTCTTATTCCCACCCCCAGAGGACTTATCCCCACTAGATTTTTGGGTCTTAGGAGAGGAAGGTTTTGGTTTACCCGACTGTGACTGCTTGGGGGACTCCTCAGCTTTCTGAGAGGCCCCCTTCTCCTTATCCTTGTCCTTCCCACTGGAGTCCTTGGGGGACACCCGGTGGGAGACCCACTTGTCAGCCAACCTAGCCAGCTTAAAGGGGTCCAAAATGTTCTGGTCAGCCACATACTGACGCAGCTCTGGTGAACAGGCTTCAGAGAAATGCTCAAAAAATAAAAGGTGGGACAATTCAACAAAAGTTTTAACCTTGTATCCATCGATCCATCCCATCATGTTCATGTGCGCAGCACTCACCCAGTCAACCCAAGACATATTCTCCTTTTACTTAAAATCCCTGAACCTTCTAAGGTATTGGGTAGGTGTCTTGCCGAACTTGGCAATCAAAGCAGACTTCATACACTCGTACTGACCCCTTTCTTCCACACTCAGCTTCAGAATACAGTCATACCCGGTTTGAGGCACTCTGCTTAACAAACACTTCGCCCAATCTCTTTTATCCACATCATGAATCTCACAAGCCATTTCAAACGCTTCAATCCATTGGAGGATATCCGAACCCTCCACAAATACACCAACCAAATCTTTCATAAACTTGGTGGCTGGGGACCTGACACTCTCACTGGATCTAGCTGAAGTCTCCACTCTAGCTTTCTCTAGCTGGATCCTCTGACATTCAGTGTCCTGGCTCTTGAGTTCAAGGTCCTTATTTTTGAGTTCAAGATCCCTATTCTTGAGCGCCACTTGTTGAGCCAATTCCTCTTTCTTAAGCTCAGCATCTATTTCCAACTTGCGGTATTCAAAGGCCAATTTCATCCTTAATAACTCAAGTTCTAAGGAATTGCTGGAGTTTGGAACAGAGGCAGCAGGAATGGCGGCATTCCCAGAAACAGATTCAGCTGAAACCCCAGGGGCAGAGTCCTCATTGGTTGCATTCCCCCCCTCATCAAGAGTTTCACTATCAGTCTGGTAGTCCACCAGGGCAGCTATCAGCTCAGCCCTAGACTTATCCACAAAGTCTAACTCCCTAGCTTCACAAGCACTCTGGAGAGCCTCCAAGCTCATCCGAGTTAATTTGCCATTCGCAATAGACTCCATTGTTTGTAATGCAGTTACCTTGTACACAACTAAACCTTAATTCAATAAAGGGCAAATATCCTTTGTAAGTGGTACGGTTATACACTGATTCTTAAAACCATAAGCATCCCACCGCTTGCCACCAGTGTGAGAGACGGGCCTCTACGACCGGTGGGGGGTGTCTGTACTTCCGCTCCCTATATGGTGGAGGAGAGGCACAGGAGACCCCAGCCAAGATTCTCTATACGGTAGCAATGGTCGAGCAATCAAGGCCTAGCTTCTCAGGAGGTGATGCAGGCTGGTTCTTAAGTACAGTGTATCCCCAAGCCCCCACAAAGGAATATTCACACTCTGTATTGGTTAGAAACACAGTCTTTATATAATCAAAAGTTAAGGTTATGTACATTCATCATGATAACTCACTTTGTACTCCGGCAAAATCTACAATGACAAATATTTACAATCCTAAAGTGGTACCACCCTAGATCTCATTGAAGTGCATGAACAATACTGTACGATGCCACACAGACCAATAGAGTGAAACCAGCAATAGAGAGAGGAGAGAAAATAAGATGGTTGAGCAATAGGCAAGATACTGGCCCCTACCACTGGGCACAGTTCTGTGTGGAGATCCCCCCACCTGGGCAACCTGTAAAGAAAGATATAGCACAAGCCCATTCCGTATATTGCTCTGCAAGTCTTATTCTCTCCTATAATGTTTTTACCCCCCCAATGTACCTGGTGGAGTCGAGCTTCTCGAAGGCGTCGACAAACGTCGAGGGACTCGCTGTTCGGCGACGGGCAATCGACGGCCCTTCTTGAATGCCTTCCCTTTCAGGCGGGAGGCACGGGGCGTCGAACGTCCGTCGACAAACGAGGTAGAACGATGTCGAAGAGGCGGCAGCTTCGTCCTAGCGGTGCTCGTCGGCGTCGGGGCGTCGGCGTCCTGCAAGGCGGAGGTGTGCGGGGCACCTCGATGACAATAGTTCTGAACCGCAAAGATTGTAGAGACGGGAGCCCAGCAAGGGTGTCGAGTCGTCCGAGTCTTTGAGGTCGTCGGGTGGTGGGAAACCCACCGGCAGGTTTCTCCTCGGCGCGTTGGTCGGCCTCGACTTTCTCCGGCAGGATAAGCGGTCGACGATGCGGTCGAGAGAGTCCTTCGATTGAATGTTCTTAGGCAAAGGAGCGGACGGCTCCGGTCGTCGGTGGCACGGCGTCAAGTGGTTCCCACGGCTGGGCAACACAACTTCGACGGGCCTCCAGCGGTTACACAAACCTGCGAACCCTGGTCGACGGCAATGGACTTCGACGGCGTCGGTGTCCGGGTGCTTTACTTCAATCTCCTCAGCGGTCCCGTCTCGGGTCGACAGCCTTTCGAGGGTCTGTCTTCCAGGGCGCTTCGGCGAAGATGGAGCGGTGCTCGATGGTCCCTCGGAGCACGGGAAGAGGGCGCCTTACCAGGTCCTCTCTCGGGTCAGCCCTCGACGATCTCGTCAGCCTTCAGATCGGTCGAAGCAAATGCCACAGCAAGTCTTCTTCTTCCAGCTGGACGTCGAGGATCAGCAGTTCCAGTAACTCGTAGAGTGGAGACTCAGCTCCCTGGCTGCTGTAGGAGCACAATGGTCGCTTCTCAACCAAAGGTCCCTTCTGAACACTTTTCCAGTGGTGAGAGGTCCCCAGATATACTATCCTCTCTCTCATCCACGCTGCTGGCACACACTCAGCAGCCAATCATACTGCAGGGCATTCATGCAGTCAGTCAGCCAATCAGGTACACAGTGCATTCAGGCCACACTCCTCCCTTCCAGACACTCACAACAAGAAATGTGGATTGGGACAAGTACCCAGCCATTCAACACTACACACTGCATTCAGGCCAGTTTCGGGCAGGGTTGTCTCGGTCTTTGTCTCTCATGCCAGAAACCAGACAACCAGTCACACACTCCATTCACCCAGGACCCACCCACTGGAGGTACCCACAACATACAGTCACTGGGAAGGCTCCAGTCAGTCTAGCTGGGCCTTCACAACAATACCATACATGGAACTTCCACCCAACAGCCAGTCAGGGGGAAGGGACAGAGACAGGGCTTCCCAGGACTTTGGGAAAACAAGATAACAGGCTATAGAAAGCAAGAGGCCACAGGGGCCATCTTGTTTCCTATCAGGAATCAACAGATCCCAATGGCAGGGCCTGGGTATCCCAAAATGGAGGACACCCGGAGCACCTGTCATATTCAGCGCGGAGCTGCCACCAGCCCATACCCTGCTCTGGGGCCACCCACAGGTGCCCAAAAATATACACTAGGGGCACAGGGTTGCACCCCTACCCATGGGCGCCATAAGGGTATCCCATGGGTCTGTGCACCAAACCAAAAGAGAGAGCTGCACTGCCAGGAGTCCCACGTGGACTCCGGGGCAGAAAACATAACAGAACACACGGTAAAAACAGAAAAAGGACAAGGATTCAGAGGCCCTGTCCCTCAGATGCATTTCCAGCATTACAACGGCGTAGTTACAGATATCTTAGTTATATTTTGACAACATTCAAAGTACATGCATGAATCATCCAGTTACACTTTAACATAATGAGTGGAAACATTGTTTAAATTACATAGGTCAGGTTACTTGTATATGGAGCAGGTGATGGTTTCTGGTTGGTGGAGAGTGCATGTGCAAATATGCCAAGAATGATCACACGGCCTGCGGTAACCTCTGTGTAGTTATGGTTAAGCTACTCAACTTATAGGAATAACACTTTTTGGACGGCTTATAACTTTGGTGCCGTTTGATGAATCCTCACCTAACCTCTGAAGGATTATGCAAAGTTTGGTGCAGTTTTGTCATGGCGGGGGCGGGGGTGTCAAAGTTATAGGGGCGGACCCCGAACTTTTAGAATCCCCATAGAAAAAATGGGAACTAAATGTGTGCCTTCAGCCCAAACCGCTGGACAGATTTACACCAAAAATGCGCGAGGAGGGGCTGCTTGGTCCCGAAAGCATGCTTTTCCAAATTTGGTGTAAATCCATCCAGTTGAATTTTTTTAAAATGGCTGAAAAGGAGGTAAAAAAACATTAGTGGTATCTGGGACCATTCTGCGTACTCCCTTCCTGATTTGTTGTTCGCGGACACCTCTGGACCAATCAGAGAGCAGTGTGACATTCGCGGACATCGTACGTGCTTGCTGATTGGTCAATTAAAACCATGAGCTGTGTCAAAACTTTTGAACTGGTCACCATGTTTGATTCGCAGACTGCGCCTGTAGCCTGCGAACATTGCGATAAAAACATATTGCAAAACACAACATTACTCTTGTCATACTAATAAAAAAATGTCTGGGGAGGTGAGGGGTGATGAGGATGGGATGGGATATGGCTGTAAAAAGCCAAAAATAGGGCGTTTTTACATCACCAATGTCTGCGAACATCTCAATTAGTGCCATTTCACGAATCTGCAAAAGAGCTTGCAAATAGATTTTAGACGCAATTTTGAATGTTTGTGGAAAGTTTGCTGTGATTTTGTCACGAGGGGGAAAATAAAAAGGGATTCTCAACATTTTTAGATGGCTTATTCGTCAAACTTTGGTGCCGTTTGACGAATATGCACAGATATCCGCAGATAGATTATAGACCTAACCTTGAATGTGTGTGCAAAGTTTGAATGGATTTTGTCAAGTGGGGGCTGTTTTATATGACTATTCTTTGCACGTACATTTTGGCACTTTTCAACAAATCAAACATGGACGGCTTAGCTGCAAACTCGTGCAAGGAGCATTGGCAAGCACCCAAAAGCATGGTCATAATGTAGGTTCAAAAAATAGCAATGTACCTTTGGTGACTTAGGTGTAGCCTGTGGCCAATGGCTACTGGCCATGACCATGAGGAACCGGCAATGGGGTTAAAGTGGACATGGACACCAGGGGCGTTATGTGGTAGCGTTTATAAAGAAATCGGGATAGGTTTGAATGCCCAAAGAAATTCTGCTCGTGGTTGCAACCCGAGGTGCTGGACAAGATTGCAACAAACATGCGGGAGGAGCGATAAGCAAGGACCTGAAAGCATGCTTTTGCAAATCTGCATTGTGTTTTGTTTTTTCCAAAGTGTCAGAATGTAAGTACAAAAACTAGTGATATAACTTTGGTGTCTGGGCAGTGGGCCTGTCCCTTGGCAAGGGGAAATGACTACTCTGATATGCTTATTGCGGCATGGCTGAAGCATTTGTTTTGACTGGGAAACAAAATCTGGTTGTGGCTGCAGCCTAAAGTGCTGATTGAATTGCAGCAAACCTGCATGAGGAGCAACAGCAAGGACCTGAAAGCATGTTTTTGGGATGTGGCCAGTGTTTTATTTTTTCCAAAGTGCCAAAATGGAAGTAAAAAACATAGTTATATAACTTTGGTGCCTGGACAGTGGGTCTGGCCCTCGGCAAGGACGAATGCCTACTGTGATTTACTTATTGGGGCATGTGGCATGGCTGAAGCCCTAGATTTGAATGGGAAAACAAATTCTGCTTGCGCTTGCAGCCCGAAGTGCTGAACGGGATTGCAGCACTCTTGCCCGAGGAGCATCAGCTAGGACCTGAAAGCATGGCTTTACAAATCTGTCCTTTGTTTTACTTTTTTGAAAGTGTCAAAACCTAAGTACAAAAAATAGTGATATAACTTTGCTGCCTGGGCAGGGAGCCGGGCCCTCGGCAAGGACACATGTCTACTCTGATTTGCTCATTGGGAAATGCGCATGGCCAAAGCCCATGCAGCATGGATTGTGGAGACTGGCCATAGCTGCAAGCCATGAGCACTGGCCATTTGTCATATTATGAGGGTATAGTGGACACTGAACTAGGATGCAGGGTAGGTGCAGTGGGTAACAGGGGTGGTTTGGTGGGGTGGGGTCTTGGTCGAGCCTCATGCCCTAGACAATTCACCCATGACTTGCATCCCCAGCATGCGCTGCTGATAACGACACACATCAGTATGCATTGCAAAAAATCTGTTTGTTAAAGGAGGTTTATAATTCTATCATATATGTTACAAGAGGAATTATTAATAACTTATATACAGTGATGTAACATCAGGAAACATTTTTACTCATAAAAACCTATGAAATTCACTCAAAAAACATTGTTAAAGTGACATGGTTGAGATTCACTAATAGAAACCTATGAAATTCAGAGAAAAAACGTTGTTAAAGGGAATTATGGTAACTGGTAAAATTGAAAAACCCAAGAAATTAGCCAGTTATGGTAAGCTATGCAACCATAACGCGTGCCACCATGATTCACTGCTAACACTAAAACCCTGCACATCAAAGAAGACATCACAAATGACATCATCAATGTCACCTGCGAGGGGGGTGTGACGGCTTGCCAGCCAATGAGGAGGCTCAATACAGGGCCTTTATCACATGGTAATCCCGCCATCTCCTATCCGAGGCAGGCCGCCATCTTTCCCCTGCTGGAATTTCAGGTAAGTGCTGCCCTGTGGCCTGCATCCCTTTGTCCCCTTCTCCTCACCCCTTTCACTGCATCCTTCTACCATTACCATTGGACTATGATGTCATACACTTAAGCGATGATGTCATAAGTGATGACATCACTTGTAATGACGTAAATATTGAAGTCAGTGCACATGCCATTACACACGGGTGCATTACAGGATGTAACCAGGGAGAATATAGCGCCTAATATTCCGATATGGAATCTCACTCTGAGTACCATATTAACTTACAATGAAATGTCTCAAGCTCTTGTGTTGATCAGCTTAATAATCACCAATATGGACATACAGAATGCTTATTAACAAAAGTAGTGGGACTAGACAGATCAAACAAAATATCACCTATTAACAAGTGGTTGAGTAGTTGCCAACGCACACTTTTATTTCAATAACAAATGTACTCTATACATAGTGAATTCAACATGGGTGTTAGGCTATTATCGCCTTGTGTATTACTTGTTACTGGTTGGGAAACATTTTTTACGTCTATGAGTATGCATTTTTATGGTAGCTTTTATGATCTAATTAGCCCTATTTCAATGCTTGTTACTACTGTGAAGCACTATGCACTTTATCTGTGTGTACCGTATTGCATTTTGTGCACATGCATTTTCATGCAGTGTTGTTTCCTTGCATTTTCTGCACAACCTCCCTTGTCCTCTATTTTTCCTACCGGTCTCTTTTAGACACAGCTATAGTTTATGAATATGGCTTCTCTATACTTGCTGGCTCAATTTAGGGTCCAGCTTATGCAGTATTATTCAGTCATGATAGAACACAAAAACAATTAGATCAGCACTATGCTGTTTATGGACTCTGATTCAGGTGTGTTTCTGTATAGATATGGTATACTGAGTTGGGTCATATTTCCTGTTACTACGACTGTAAAACAGATCTCGTTATTGTGAACATTTTTCATTATAGAGGGCATTCTTGCAGGTACCTGCACATAGCACTTTATTTTATAACTTTGCACTTTGGCAGCTCATCATATATTCTTTTGATTCTATTCTGTACATAAAGGATTGTTCTTATGTCAATGCTACCTGAATCTGTCAATCAGACATCATATTTACATGACTTCATGCAGCAGTATGCTTTCAGGCATATGTGTTTCTAGACACTGTGCGGAGTGCATTTTAGAGAATGTTTAGGTTTATGAGGAAGATTATATTACCATCTATATTCAGCTACGTTCTCTGCACGCTTATTGCATATATTATATATTTTATATATGTAGCATCTGGTTTTACCTAAACACGCATGTTTTATTTTACTGCATTGCATTTGTTTGAATGCTGGACATTCCAAAATGTCTGCCTGTGTCTTTGACTAGCACATGCCAATTCCTCATAGTCGTTTTCTATGTTTACCTATTCCTCATTGTGATTCCACTGCACTAATAATAAAGTGTACAATTATTTTGGTCTTTAGTTAAAGAATATTACAAATACTAGCACCAGTCGAAACCAAGCTGTCTCACAGATACCTTGGAATTTCCAGGTAAATTAGACAATGGTTTGAGAATAATAACAACAAAGCTTGCTCATGCACATAGCGTAAATCAATATCTACATACATTTTAATTTGATATGATATGATATGGCATTTGTAATGCGCCTATGCACAAGTGTGTCAAGGCACGCGCAAGTGCATGGGTAGAGGGGAAGGGAAAAGTGCAAGGGGAAAGGGAGAGGGGAAAGTGCAGTACAGGGTTAGTAGAATACAAGATAAATAATAAGGGCCATCTGGTGGCAAGGTAAGTGCAGACAAGTGCTGGGAAGGGGGGCTGTAGGGATACAGAGACAGTCCCGCATTGCAGGGGTTGCCAGGGAGGCAGTGCAAGGGGAGAGTGGCTGGGCCAAGGACCGAGATCGGTGAGTGGCCCAGTTGCAGATTCGGTGCACAATCATCTTATCTATTATTGGACTTGTTTGGAGAATCTTGAGTTTGTTCATCATCCATATGTAAACTTAATATGCAAATTAACCACTTTTCATTGCGTTGTTATGAATTTGGTCATTGATTCCAGTTATTAATTAAGAGTGCAATAGTTGCAGCCTTGAAAAAGCCCTGATTGGGTGAAACACATGTTGGCAGTACTACTGGCAACCAAGTTGAGTTTCTAAATTATTGAGGGGATAAACTAAGGGCCCCATCAAGACATGGGTGGTATCCCAGTGCTAATTGCACCGGGGTACCACCCAATGCAATTTGCGTTATCGCAACTCGATCATTAACAGGAATGGGGACACTGAAGCACTGGCACTGTTGTTAACGGGGCTGGTACTTCAGTGAAAATACTGCTGGTAGGGATCGAAACTCCCGACAGGTCAGGCCTGCCGGGAATACCGTGCCCCTGCTGGCAGACTTGTAGTTTGTTGGTCTGTAAAGGGTGCATGTACGTTGCTACCAGCACCTTTATTTCCGGAACACCAAAATTGTAATGAGGACCAATGATTGCAATGAATAGTTTGAAAATAGACAAAGCAAATGACATTATGGATATTGAAAATGGACATGTGGGAATAAAACAGAGCAAAAAATGGAGAGCAGGAGAAACAGAACAGTAAAGGAGAACAGCCTAAAAACAAATAAATGAAGAGAGCAAATAAAAAAAATCAGGAACGTTATTAAGATCTCTGCATCTCACAGATGAAGCAGCCGTAGAGGCCAATGGAAATCCAACAGATATCAACTCTCCTTTGATAAGATTAAAACACCATCATGTCAATCAAGAAAAGCAGACTTCAGGGGTAGAAGGGAAGATACAAACTACCCCTCTGGGCATTGATCAAATGACGGAAATTATAAGAAAGTGAAAATTAGATAAATCCACAGACATGCATCAGGATGAAATCGGAGTTGTTGAGAAGTTGGACATGTAACCAGTAGAGAAAGAGACCACTGTTCTGTGGCTATTAACAGATGCATCATCTCTACTCAAAATAACTTCACTCCTGTTTCATACTCAAAATCAGTGTGGAATTCAGCAATTCATTTACACGGCAAAGAATCAGTTAGATTTGAGGTACAACAAAACTCAAATGTCGCTAGAGTATCCCAAATAAATAAGACTCAGAATATATACCAGTACTTAATACTAGAGTTTTTTTGTAGAAAGGAAAAACAAAGTGTTTTAAATCGTTCAAATATCATAGCACTATTTAGAGAGATGCCATGTCTAAGACTTAATTCAACTAATTATATTGAACAAGTAGACTTTTTTGTCTAGATGCAAACTGATATAGACACAATTAAAAGACTGTCAAAAGCTGTATATGCCATGTTAATTTCAGAATTGGAGGCACCTAGACAAATGGGGTATGACCTTGTGCCATGCAATGAACCGAGAGGAATGATAGGAGTGGCGATGGAAAAGGATAAGGTGAAGCTCAATGACTTTAAATATGGAACAGACTTAAAGACTTCATGTATTGGAAAAGACTACTCAAAACACAGGGTCCAACTGGCAGAGACTGAACAAATGTAATCAAAGGTGGACTGTGACTGGTCATGGCTTCCAATCGAAAGAACATCAAGTACGAATAAACGATAGACATTGAGCCTCATTATAAGTTTGCCGGTCTGGAAACATGGGTGCCGGTAAGCTCACCATCCCCCTTTTTTTCCAGACTGGCAAATAACGAATTTGCCTGCCGTAACCGTTGTACCCCACAGGTCTGACACTGCCGGGCTCAGCGGCCACAGTAGGCAGACTCTTCACAGGAGAACCAGTACCATTGCTAACGGTGCAGGTGCTCCCGTGTCCCCACTCCCATAGAATCCCATAGGACTCAATGGGAATGGGGATTAACAAATGTACCGGCGCCTGACTTCCTGGCCGCCATACTCATGATGAGCTGGTGGCACCGGGAACTCAGGCACCAGTAAATGAATACAGGTCCAGCAGCAACCAGCCGGCCGCACCCACAGGGTTACCGCTATAGCTGTTATGAGGCCCATTGTCTTGGAAAGTCAATAACACTATGTTAGGCAGAATCCTGTGCAGTTCCCTTAGGGAGCACTACAGAAGATTAAGACTACAGGTGTATGCAATAAATCCCCTTTGGTATCAGTCTGTACCACAAAGATTTAATTGGTAGCTGTGGCTAAGCAGTCAGACTTATCTCAAGAGGGAAATGAGCAGTATTCAGGGTTTACACATTAGGACTACAATACTATGGAACAAGGAAACACTGACCAAAGCTTTGTATCAAAAAGAATATATATATTTATTTTACACAATCTGATGTTCACTATTATAAAAACAAGTTAAATCAGTCAAGAAAAGTATACACGACTCCCTATTTAAATTGTAGACAAGTTTGAGCAAGAGTGAAAACTGAACAAGACGGCACAGTGAAAACCAAGCAGAATGACACTCTAACAATTTCTCAAAAGGGAGGGAAAGATCAAGTTATTCACGGTTATACTCTTAAACACACCAGCAACACTTCCCAAGAAGATTGTGAACAAGTTAGGCAAGGCAGTACTTTAGCATGTGCAGTACTTAGGTGAAAACCAAGCAAAATGGCACTTCACAAGTTTAAAAAGAGGGAAGGAAAAGGTGGTTATACGAGTTAGGTGCACCAACACATTTCTAGGTGAGAAGCAATCTAGAGAAGGCAGTTGTAACAGATTTAGCCAGAGTCAATTGGCTTGTGCCAGGGTCAGTGGTACAAGGCAAAGTGCCCAGGAGCAAAATGTTCTAGTCGCTGCAGTCAAGTCTTTGTTTAACGATTCGAAAAGGCGGTTGTAGATCGTGAAAGACAAAGTTAGATGATAGGGGCGGCCAACCTAGTCAATAAGTAAAGGATTTAAAACACCTTTAGCAGTACCCAACGAAATGGGAGGCCTGGCGGAACAATGTACCTTAAAAGTGGAAAAGACTCCTGCGGTGGCGGTTGTTCCTGCAGTTTGGGAGATCCAGCAGAGGAAGAGAGGCTCTCGTCGGGGAGGAAGGTTTGAGTTACTGTACTGCCCATGGATGAAACCAGCCGCGGTGCTGCCAAAACGAAAAAAAGGTACGCTCCTTTAAATCGCGGTCTGGGTAGATGGGTGCCTGGCTATCCGGTTTCCTCATGCTTGGCACTGGCGATTCGACTAAGGCAGGTCCTGGAAGGCGATTGACGAACTGGTTGGCCCCACCAGCTCAAGGAAAGAAGACTCTTGCAGCGGAAGATCTTCTCAAGTCGTTGGAGAAAAGTGGTGAGGATCTGCAGCAGGTCTTCACTGGTGGTTCAGTTGTTGCAGATGTCTTAAGCTTCTCTCCTCTTTGGTTTCTTAGTTCCAGTGGTGAGGTCTTGTCCTCCAGTCCTCAGAACCCTGCTTTTATGCAGCAATACCCCCATTCATGTAGCCTAGCTGTCACTCACACAGTGGGGTGGCTCTCCTGGCGGGAGAACCCCCCAGCCTATCAGGGCAGAGTGATACTTGGGTTGCGTAGGCAACCCTGTCCAAGGTGTCTATTCCCCCTCCCACACATCCTGTCTACCCCAGACTCACTGGTGCCTAGAGGAGGGCTTCTGTGCAGAAGCCCACCAAAAGGACGAACAAAGGATCCCCGAACCGGTTTAGGATTTCAGAGAAACACACGAGAAAGAAATATTATTAAAGTTTTGGCAAAAAGACCCTACCGGATTAAAGTTAATATTAAAATAAAGCGGCGGTATGTTAGAGGCTGTCAGTAAAAGTGGTAGCCTCGAACAATGTTAAAATCCCATAGGAAAATATTTGCTGTTGAATATTTACGATAGTAACCACTGCCACCAGCCAGAACCTTTTGAGAGAGGGACTGTACGGCAGCCCCTCAAAAATGAACACCAGGGAAAAACTATTAACCCTTTCCATAGTAAGATGGGTTGTGCTGGTTTAGTTCATAGCTATTGACTAGTAAAGTCAATGGGGACTTTACATGTCCTGGGAGACAGTAGTCAGTCCCAGGGTATGGAGTCTATGTTTGGGGGTCGCTAACACCCCTGTGTCACTGCACGGAGGGTGCTGTGTACCACACATGTTAAAAAGATGAATCCTATGAGGGTGAGAATAATCCCATAGACCATAAGCACACAAGAAAACAAACACTAGAAATCTGTCTAAGAATGGGAAAAAAAGAGTCTCACTCTTAGCAGGAGAAATAAACCCCGCAAATCCAGCAAAGCTGCTGAGGGACTCTATAAGTAAGGGAAATTAGCCTTAGAAGAGAATTCTCCCTAACAGTGTGTGTTTTCACTTTGTGTGTCGTCTTGAGCACTGGAGCCTCACCTTCTCCATGGCCTCATATTTTTCATGTGTTTTACACAGCACCTTCTGTGCAGTGACACAGGGTTGTCTTTGAGACTGCCCACTGACTCCATTTTCTGGGGCTGACTACTGTCCCTAAGAAAAGGTAAAGTTGCCATTAACTTTATTTTAGTCACTTTAAACCACAGATCATGTGCACCCCATCTTACATGGAGTATTGGAAAAGGTAAATTCTCATCCCTTTTTGTCTGTGTCTCTTGGAGCAATGTTCGCTCCCTTTACATCAAGACTTGGCTGGTGGCAGTGGTAACTACCCTAACGTTTCTACCGCGGTTATCTTATATAAATGTGGTATTGTTTTAGGCTATTATATTAGCCTTGAACATAAACCCGCTTGACCAAATACATTTTATTTTGGCTCCGGCTGGGTTTATTCACCATTTCTTTTTGTTGAAGTATTTTTCGTGTTTTTCTCTGCACGCCAAACCGGGGATGAATGCTTTGTTTGCCGTCTTTTTGCGGGCTTCTGCACAGAAGCCCTCCTTAAGGCGCCTGAAAGTCTGGGTAGGTAGGATGTGAGGGAGGGATCTTTGGACCGCTGCCATGGGTTCCCTTGGTAACCCAAGTCGCACTCCTGTTTTATTGGCTAAGCGGACTGTCCTTGCCAGGACAGCCACCCTGCTGTGTGATTGACAGCCAGGCTTTATGAATGGGGGAAAACTGCATAAAAAGCAGGTCTCTGGGACTGGAAAGGCAGAGTCGCCACTGGAACGAAAGAACCTACGAGGAGCTGATGAAAGAGCATCCCTACAACAATTGAACCGCCTGAAAAAGCCCTGCTGCAGGTCCGAATCTTCAGAATCCGACGACAGAGAAGATCCTCCAGGAAACTTCTTCCCTTGAGCTGGTGGGACCAACCAGTTCGCCCAAACTACAAGCCAGGACCCCTCCTCTGGTTGAATTCACTGTACAGAGCTACAGTAGGCCAGATAGCCAGGAAGGTCGGACCCTGCTTGGGTTTTAAGGAGGGCACCATTTATTCGTTGTTTTGCTCTGCTGCTGGTTTCTTCCCTGGGTAGTCCAGGACCCTCCAGTCTTCTAGTTCGTGTCAGTCCAACAGTTGTTTCAGGAACCGTGAGCCTGCAGGAACTACCAGGAACATCCACCTCAGCTACAGCTTTCTCTCTGCTTCAAGGTACTCTGCAAATCCGGTTGTCCGTTTCGTTCAACCGCGGTGAAAGTGTTTGAAATCTTTCTCCAATCCGAGGGCTTGTCCTTCTCTTCTCTTTGAACTAACTTTTCTATCAACCAACCGCGTCCGGAAACCGTGCCACGAACTTTACCGCAAACTACCCTGAACTGGGCGATCTTGAGCAAAAGACTTTTGACCCATTGGGGGTAACTCATGGAATCAAGCACAGAAGTGGCACACGCGGCTGGCGCATAGAGTGCACATGCGTCAGCTTACACCAGCCGCCTGCGCCAAAACCCATTTTGACGTACAGCGTATTCATGGATTTTTACATCCATAACCAGCTGTGGCGCAGTGTGGCACAGCGACCCTGCAGCAGCGCCAGTTACGCCCCCAACCCTGCCCCATGCGCCAAAAACATCGCACAAATCCCCTACCTCGCTCGCACCAGCGAAATCATGTGTAAAACTCCCTGCACACCCCTCAGAATACGCATACCCTGCTCGAGCCAGCGAAATCGTGTGTAAAACTCCCAGCGCACCCCTCGGAATATGCGTAGCCAGCTCGCGCCAGCGAAAGCGCGTGTAAATCTCCCCGCGCACCCCTCGGAATATGCGTACCCTGCTCGAGCCAGCGAAATTGCGTGTAAAACTCCCCACGCACCCCTCAGAATACGGGTACCCCGCTTGCGCCAGCAAAATCACGTGTAAATCTCCCTGCGCACCTCTCAGAATACACGTACCCCGCTCGCACCAGCAAAATCACATGTAAAACTCCCCACGCACCCCTCCGAATACGTGTACGCCGCTCGCACTAGCGAAATCGCATGTAAAACTCCCTGCGCACCCCTCCTAATACGTGTACCCCGCTCGCGTCAGGTAAAATGTGTGGAAAAAGTCCCCCCTGGTGAGTTTTACATGCGATAGGCCTGGTGCGAGTGGGGTACGTGTATTCCAGGGGTGCGCAGGGAGTTTTACACACGATAGGCCTGTCACGAGTGGGGTACGTGTATTCCAGGGGTGCGTGTGGACTTTTACATGTGATTTGGCAGGGTGGGCCCTCCTGGGTGTGCCCCCCCATGCCCCACAGGCAGCCCACACCACAGGGGACTACCCTACACCCCTTGGCATGCCCCGCAGGCAACCCATGACCCCAGATCATGCCCCGCAGGCAGCCCATCTGCCCTGGGCATGACCCGCATGCAGCCCATCCACCATGGGCATACCCCGCAGGCAGCCCATGACCCCAGACCCTGACCCGCAGGCAGCCCAAAGAGCACCATGTACTTGGGATCCCAGACACATGTCCCCACCCCCATTGACGGCAACCTGCCAGCAGGCCATAACACATGTGCCCCACCCCCATTGACAGCAACCTGACAGCAGGCCCGGACACATGTCCCCCACCCCACCTCCATTGACGGCAACCTGCCAGCAGGCCCCGGCACATGGCCCACCAAACACCATGCCATAACAAAACAGACCATGGCCCTAATGCCAACCCAAATCCCCTCCGGCCCCCAGTACAAGCACACAACCATACACTGCACCCACTCCAAAATTACCCATGCCATAAAAGTCTGAAAAGAACCTGCATGGCCATGAATAAATGTACAACAGAGCCACACAGTGGCAACACATGACTGAGGCAATGCTCTAGAGACATGCACAAAACCAATGAGAGTACACAACACCAATAATGAAGATATATGGAATGTATTAAAAAACATAAAAAAATGACTGAATGAAAATCACACATTCAAATGATGAACTAATTAAAGCAATACCAAAAATAAAGTAAAATCCACTGAAAAAGAAAAATCGATGACATGAAAACTGAAAAGTGGTCCATCGCCAAAGTCCATATAAAGTCAATAAAAAAATAAAGTACAAAAAACCATTGCTCCATGGAATGATGAAATAACGAAAGTATGTACAAGTCTGGTACTATTTACACTGAAAGTCAGAAGGGTCCATGATCCCAAAACAAAAGGAAACCTACCAAAAAACCTATAAAATATAGAATTATGTACAAAAAGTGGAGCAAAGTCTGTGAACTCCAAATAAAAATATAAACCAAATGAAACCTAAGCCTAAATAGCTATATACAAAGGCTGCGGGCTAGTCCGACGGCTCACTTTTTGATGTTCCGGGCCAGGGCATCATCGAACTCCACGTCGATGTTCCGGAGGCGGGCCTCTTCCCTGGCCTCGAGGTCTCGCAGGAATGCGGCCATGGAATCCATCAACTCCCTGCGAGTTTCCTCGAGGCCCTCCTCCCGCCTCAAAGACCGGAGCATGGAGTTCTCCACCCTGACCATCCTGAGCCATGCCCTCTCCACCTGCCGCCTCTCTGCATCTATTTGCCGGCCCAACCGCGGCGACACAGAAGACACCCCCAGTCAGGGGTCCTCCTGGCCCTCGGCCGATGCCTGCCCCCGGGGTGTTTATGGCCCTGAGCCATGATGCCTCCCACACTGAGCCTGCTGCTGCATCCGACGCAACTGCCTCTGCCACCACAATGGCCTCGGGCTGATGGAATCCCCCGGCGCCGTCGTGCATGTCCCCTGTCCGATGATGCCGGCACATCCTCCATCTGCTGGGGTCCAGTTGGTGGGGTGGCAACCCCTGCTGGACCTCCGACTCCCGACTGTGGCAGGTATGGGATCTCCACCAGGCTGGCTGCGTTGGTTGGGACAGGTCCACAGGGGGCCCTGGTGGTATCTGGGCCGAAGACGGCACGGAGAACGACTGGCGTATAGTGTGCACAGAGGAGGAGAGGGCCGCAAGACTGGCCGACACATGGAGGAAACCCCCAAACAATGATCCCTCCCAACTGGGCCACGTTGCCACACAGCTCTTTGTGATGACGTGCGTGGTCCCCCCAGGAACCACACATGTCATCACGAATGTCAAGTGTGCGCAATGCGACACCAACCAGGACTGACTCAATTCTGTCACGGGTCCCCACGTCTGCAGGTAGAGGAGTGGCAAATGACGTGGACCTCCCCCTTACCTCTGGACGGGCCTGGGTCGGCGCATCCCTGCTGGTGCATGGGGATGCAGTCACAGTGTCAGGGACAGTGACATGCACAGGCCCCTCCGCAGCGACCTGTGCTGCCTCCTGCCCCGCCCCTGCATTGGTACCACCCCCACCAGGCCCCATGTGCGGCTCAGTAGCGGCCAACTCCTCCTCCGTACACACCACCAACCTGGATGGCTCTGTACCGTCTTCCGCCGTCGCAAGCCCCTGTGGGGGCTCACCCGCCCCTTCCTCTGCAGCCGTAGTGGTGGACGTGGCACCAGTCCCCTCGCTCCCGGATGATGGAATGTCATAGGAGCGTGACTGGGCCTTGCATCGCCGGCCAGTGGAGGCATCCCTGCCGCTTTCCTCCACAGCGCCGTCTTCGCCCTCTTCTTCACTCGCCGCTGTGTAAAGGGACACATTGAACACAAGCATCAGGGTACTGTACAATAGTCCCCTAAAGAGAAAGCAATTGCACATGAGTGCCACTGTCAAACATCACTTCCATCATGTCCCTCCACAACACATGGGTCAATGCAGGCAACACACATGCAGGAACAGGCATGGCACATGCAACAAACATTTGCATCCATGTCCAAGGCACCGTAGAAACATCCAATGGTGGGCTGACAGTCACATGCATCATGGGACTTGCTGATCACATGCACACGCATCACCGCTGGGTCATGCATCTGGCCCCGTGTACCCACAGACACAGTGGATACAAGGATGACTAGGCTGTATCAGTGAATCAACACATCGTCACGGACATGTGTCATGCATCCATGGCGCACACACTACTCAGACACACAGACATGTACACCATGCATGTCCATGACAGCAGCACACGACTCTCACACCCCGAACATGTCCAAGTACAGACACAGGCATGCATACATGTGTGCATTCCGCAAGCTGCCCGCATGATGCATTGTAACACATACACCATCCATGTGGGTCACGCCTGACTGGACTCACATGCAGCACCATCATGTCCCTGCACACACATCCATACATGATCCATGTGAACCATACAGCCAAGTAGCTAACTACCACCACACTACAGCATGCACTGTTTTAAATGTGAATGCATGGGCACTTACCGCTCGACTCCAGATGGGCCTGCATCCTGAGGATCTGGTGGTGAAGCACTGGGCGAATGTGCTCCAGGACCCTCATCTGCTGGGTGATAAGCTAGACCCAGCACCCCACTGCATTCGCTGCGCCCAAGAGGCGCTGGGCCTTCTTGAGGGTCCTGGACTTGTAGTTTTCCCAGCGCTTCTGGATGTGTTTGATGTCGCGGGGTGCCACCCCATCCGCGTTGATGGCACCCACTATGTCCTTCCAGGTCCTCTTCTGTCCTTCCTTGTCGGCGCGCGATGGTGTGAAGAGGGCATCATAATGCCCCAGAACTTGCTCCACCAGGATACCAACTTCCTTTTCACTGAAGCTGGTAGCCCTCTGCCTCTCTGCTGGGGGGTTGCCACTAGTGCCGGATGGTGTTGCATCGGACATAGCAACCCCCGAGGCAGGTGTGGGTGGGTAACTGGGTCCTGGGGCTGGGCTGCGGAGCGATGGAACAGCAGTCGGGAGTCTTCTGTTCTAGCAGGGGTAGTCACAGCAACTGGAACCCTGCAGATGGCTGATGTGCAGGCACCAAATGGCAGGGCACTGTTGGCAGCAAGCAGGCAGGCAGGTAGGCAGGCAGCAGGAGATGGCTTGGAGGAGGCTGCTCGGGGCTCTGGGGGGTAGTAATTCCGCCTTCTGGGCAGGAGCGTGGTCTTCCGTGTGTTGTCGTGTGGCCCGCTTGATAGGGAGTGATTTGGCACGTGAAAAACAGCACGTTTGCGTGAATTCCGAAGAAAGGCCCTTAGCACGTAAGCACGTAGGTTACGTAACATGCGCACGGTCGTTTCATTCGGCAAAGGTTAAAAGTCCTGCGTGGGTTTCGATAGCTCTGTATGTGCTTTTCGTGGAGAGCGGTGCATGTGTTTTCCAGACGTTGGGGTTCACATGTGATTACTTCACAGCGACTACAGTGTGTACTTCTTCTTTTGGCGGGGGTGTTACCTATGCGTTCTTCTTCTACACTCATGGCAGACGGTGAGTTGCGCACGCTATTTTTCCCACTGCGGGTGTCCCTGTTTGTTGCGTACCCCTTTTTTCAGTCATAATAGCCCACGTGTTGATCACGTACGCATTTTTTGGGTTCCTGGGCGCCACAGCACACTGCATGTTTTTTTTTACTGTACCTCTTTTTCTTGTTTTTTTGGGATGCCTGTGTGTTGCGTGACCCGTCATTTTTCCTAAGGGGCCACAGGCAGCCTTGCAGGAGCACAGGGGTGCTGTTTGCATCACGTACGTTGCCCCCTCACCCTCACCCAAGTTGCCCAGGACAATTGTTGTGTGCACCTCCCATTGCTACTAGTACATCTGTGCCATGGTTGGGAGGCCACAAAAGGTGAGGGGTGCCTCAGTTGAGCGGCCTCCACATGCCCTTTCCCCTCCCATGTGCAGAGCCTGTATATGTGGTTGGGGATATGGGGGCACCACCATGTCCACCGGCAGCCCTGCCCGGTTGCAACGTAGGGCAGGACACATGCTGCCACTATGATCCTGCACACTACTGGGGCCGCATATAGCAGCTGCCCACCAGAGCAGTCAAGGGAGCGAAAAAGTGACTTGAGCACTCCGAATGTGCGCTCCACTATGCCCCGGGTTGCAATATGGGCTATGTTGTTTCTTACCTGGGGTGGTGTGGTGGGGTTCTGTATTTGCGTCATCATGTAGGTGCTCAGAGGATAGGCACCGTCCCCTGGGGGAGGTGATAATGGTTGTCATTAGTTTGGTTTGTGTATTCGTCTGTGTGTGACATGCATGCATGTGCACAGGCATTTGTACTAACCTATGAGCCATATGTCGCCATGCTTCACAGGTTCCAGGTCACCGGCTCAGGGCGGACATTCTGTATATGAAACTGTCATGGGTGGACCAAGGATGGTTAGCATAGACAGAGGTGATGATCCCCTGTGCATTGCATTCAACCTGCATGTTGATGGTATGGCAGTGCTTGAGGTTGTGGTGTATATTCTCTGTGGCCCTAGGTGGACATAGGGCCACATGGGTGCAATCTAGGGCACGGAGCACTTTGGGGAAGTGTGCCACCCTGTAAAAGTCCTGGACCACGCCTGCCTTTCTGCGGGTGTTCTGGGCATGTATATGTGCCTGCGGACTAAGGGGCGCACAGTCATGATTGCCAACACCTGGTGTAGGCAGCGTGACTGCATGGCCTGTGAGACACCCCCAACTATGGCAGTTGTCCGCTGAAATGACCCAGTGGCCAAAAAATGCAGGACATTGAGCACCTTTTCCAAGGGGCTTAGTGCTTGGAAGCACAGGGTGGGTGATGTGAGGTCATCCTACCACTCAGTGACCAGGTCTAGGATGATACGAGGTGGAAACCTATACCTTCCATAGACCTCATCATCAGGCATCCCAGAAAGGCTGGTCCTTTGCAAAAAAATGCGGGGCCTGGCTATTCTCATCCTCCTGCGGTGTCCCACGATCAGTGCTGCGAGAAATGGGACATTCATCATAGCTGTATATACGTGTTTGTTGTTTACTCGTACTTTTATTCTGCGCGGGGACACTTCCACCTGCCTTCGTGTGGCGGACGTGTTTACGCATGTGCGTGTCTTTTGGCGTGCATGGGTTTCCCCGTATTCAATTCCATGAATACGTGTTGTACGCGTGCGTGTGGGCGTTCCGTGCATTTCCCAGCAGTACTTTCCCAGTTACGCCTTCTTTTTCACACGTTCTTCCCCATTCTGAGTGTTCTGCCCACTTTTTGGTGTGTGTGATACACATTGTGCACTTTTGCTGTGCGCGTCGCGCACGACGTTCGGGATGTTGCAGTGACGTGTGCGCCCGTGTGCACTACCCATGGATTTTGCGCACATCCCGGGGAAAACACGCGCAGCACCTTCCATGAATCTTGCTTTTTCACGCTTGCGCCAGCTAACGCCACTTATTTCGGCGTACATTTGTTCCATGAATCGGCCCCATTGACCTTGGCCTTAAGCCGTTTCTACCTTATTATATCACTGTAGTTCCTCTTGTTCAATTGCCCTGAGTACCTACCTGTTGGTTTGATTTAATTTCTAATAACTTTGTCTTTTCCTCCTTTTTAAATTGCTGGAATGCCATTTTGCTCCCACTTCATTTTGTGAGCTTAACTTGTCTGGAATTTAAGGGAAGTGGTGTGGTGTATTAAGAGAGTGATTTTTGAACTGCTTATAATAGTGTAATGTTATACAACTGAAGAGTGAAATAAATGTATATTCCTTTACTTGAAAACCTTGAGTCAGTGTTTGCCTGAATCATAGTAATTGCTGTCCTTTGTATAACTACCTGATACTGCTCACTTACTCTTGAGATAAGTCTGGCTGCTCTGCTACTGCTGCCACTTTAACTGTGTAGTACAGGCTTGTACCAAAGATGAATTTGTACTGTCACTTGTAGTCTTAATTGTGTGTGGTGTTCCCAAAGGGTACTGCATATAATTCTGCCTAACACCATCCGAACCAGAAACTCATTCCTCCAACAGCGCACAGGCGCACGCTCTCACAACCTTCGACCTTCCCCCCTGCAACCCTCCCAACGCACCTAACCTTACCATTCTGGGAGAATTCATCAACGCCAGATCTCTTCCGGCCCATGCACTTGAGATCACAGACATTATCACACTACACAACCTGGACTTCCTGGCTATACCGGAATCATGGCTCAATGATGCCTTTGGCCCAGCACTATCTCTGGCTGTACCCAACTAGGATTCCATATGCAAGAGGGACAGACCTAATGCCAAACGGGGAGGAGTGGCTATCATAGCCAAATCATCCTTAAACATGAGAGAGGTACCCCCAACTCCCATTTCATCCTGCAAACTCCTTTCAGTGAAATTGTCCCTCTCGGCTATAGCTTCACTAAACATCCACCTCATATACCAACCTCCTGGGCCCACACTCTCCTTTGAGAATGAGGTCACGCAAATCATCTCCTCCAATACTAAGCCCAAATCACAATCCATCCTACTGGGTGAACGACCTACTCGACAACAATGCTTGCTTAACACCATGACAGCACTCGGCTTTTCACACAAGATCCAGAACCCCACTCATGTGAAAGGTCGCATGCTTGACTGGCTTGCAGATATCAACTGCACCTCCACCATTTTATCTAACTCTCCCTATCCCTGGTCTGACCACCACCTTATCACTTTCAACATCGATACTAGATCAAGCCCAACCAACACTTTGAATATGCTCTAAGCAGTGGTTTAGTTACAATTTGTTAGGACAGTTTTGTTATTGGTAGGCCCTGTATACTTCATAGGACTGAGAGTGGACCTGTGTGGACAGGATACAGGTGGGGTGTCTTGGTTCCTCAGTATTGATTAAATAGCCAGGTTTTGAGCGCTTTTTTGAAACTTGCCATTGTTTCCGCATTTTTAATTCTGAGGGGTAGGGAGTTCCATAGGGTGGGAGCGAGGACTCTGAAGCTGTTCCCTCCTGCTTTGGTACTTTTATGCCGCAGAATTTCCAATAGAGCCTTGTTGTTTGATCTCAGTACTCTGTTAGGTATTTTTTTCTTAATGGCCTTGTTGAGGTAACTGGGGGCTTTGTTGGTCAGGCATTTATATACAACACATAGGGCCTCATTACGAGGTTGGAGGTAGCCATGGCGCTGTTAGCGCCATGGCTGCCTCCAAACCCTAACCGACTCCGCCTTGGTGAATGGAGCTATTACCACCCCATTCCAAGGTTGGTGGTGGCGGTAATTCCCCATTCACCAAGGCCCTTCCCCATTCCCATTTCAGCCCCCATAGGGCTCAATGGGAATGGGGAAGGTGCTAATAACGGTACCGCAAATTGCGGTACCGTTATTAGCTCCAAAGTCCCTTTGCGGGTCCCGTCCTCAATGGCTGGAAAAACCAGCCGTTAAGGGAGGACCCGCAAAGGGAACTCAGAATAGGCTGGTAAGGGATTACCGGTACCGGTGCCCTTACCAGTACCAGTAATCCCTTACCGCCAGGGTCGTAATGAGGCCCATAGAGTTTTGAAAATGATTCTGGCTTTGACAGGTAGCCAATGGTTTTCTCTCCTGATGTTAGAGATGTGCTCTGATTTCTTGATGCCTAACGCTGCTCTTAATGATTTATTCTGCAGCAGTTGTAGTTTGCTTGTGTTGGCATTGGAAGTTCCTAGTAGAAGTACATTGCAGTAATCGAGCTTAGTTAATATCAAGGCTCTGGCTAGGGTTATGCAATTGGTAGGAGTCAGGAATTGGCGGCTGAGGGCAATGAGTTTGGCTGTGTATGCTGTGGAGGAAGAGGGGGCTGAGATGTGCTTGCTCATAGTGAGGTTAGCATCTAGATATACACCGAGAGTTTTGACTTGCTTAAGTACTGGTATCCGGGTGCCATTGATATTGATGTCAGTGTAGTCTGTATGAAGAGAACTTATTCTAGCTTGGGATCCTACGATGAGGATCTCTGTCTTCTCATCATTGAGACAAAGTGCCTCATTACACGGTAGGTGCTAAACCGTGGTGCTATTAGCACCATGGTTCATGCCGGTAATTTACCGACTCCGCCATGGCGGAAAGGGGAATTACCACCCCATTCCAAGGATGGCGGGGCAGTAATTCCCCCTTCCACCATGGCACTTCCCCATTCCCATTTTTGCCCCATAGGGCATAATGGGAATGAGGAAGGCGCTAATCAAGGTACCGCAAATTGAGGTACCGTAATTAGCACCATGGTCCCTTTGCGGGTACCAACTTTAACGGCTGGTCTAGACCAGCCGTTAATGTCGGGTCCCGCAAAGGGACCTCGTAGTAAGGCGGTAAGAGTTAACGGTCACCGGTACCCTTAACGGTGACCATTAACCATTACCGCCTTCCATGTGATGAGGCCCAAAGACTATTTAGTGCCATCCAGTTTTGAATGATGGCGTAGATTTTGTTAATAATTTTGGGTATCTTGGGTATACTCCCCAGAAATGGGAATAAGGATCTGGGTGTCATCTGCAAAATTAGTGTAGATGACACCCATATCGTCAGGTGCTGAGAATAGGAGTTTGGTGTAGGCATTGTAGAGGGTCGGGGAGAGGCATGAACCCTGGGGTACTCCGATAGGGACAGTTATGGGGTCTGCCGCCTCTCTGCCAATGGCGACTCTGGATGTACGTTCAGATAGGAACGATTTGACCCAAAGGGTGGCGTTGTTGGAGAAGCTGAAGTCTTTAGCTAATGTTTCACAAAGTTTATCATGATCTACTAGGTCAATCGCTGCTGACAGATCCAGCAGCAGCAATATAGCAATTTATCCTGAATCTCTGATGGTGTCTATTTGGATTTTTAGGTCGGTGAGAGCAGTTTTAGTACTGTGGTTAGGTCTAAAGCAGGATTGTCTATCTCCTAGGAGTTTGTTCTGTTCGAGATGGGTTTGTATTTGGTTATACGCTATTTTGTCGATAATTTTGAGAACAAATGGGACTGTGGTTATGGGCCTATAATTCATTTGAATAAGAGGGTCCAGTGTTGTTTTTTTTAATAAGGGTGTGACCCAGGCTTCTTTGATGCTGGCTGGGACCACATTCGCGTTGAAGGATGCATTAACGAAATTGGTAATGATGGGGGTGTGGGTCGGGGCACATAGTTTGACTAGAGGTGCTGGGAAGTTGTCCCCTTTGAAACTAGATGCTTTCAATTTTCCTATTGTATTGAGCACTGTTTCTTGGGAGACTGGCGAGAAATGGAAGGCTGGGGTCTTACGTTCTATGAGGCTGGTGGTTAAGTCTTTCTTGATAGGCTTTCTGCAAGTATTGTTCTTTTAGTGACGATTTTGTTTTGTAATAGTTTAATTTTTGCGGGCAGTGCGTCTTGGATGGTAGTGCACCACTCTTTGCTAGGTTTAACAGGGTTGATGATAGGAATGGGGTTTTCCAGTTCTTTGAGGATGGAAAATAGTTCTTTTGCGTCAGATGCTGCTTTAGTAATCCTGTTGTTGAGGGCATTTGCTTTATGTGCAATGATGGCTGCTTTGTAAGTTGTATTTGCTGAGTTGAAAGCATTGGCTGTTTCAGTGGTATGGGATTTGTTGTGGCGGTGTTCAAGCGCACGTTTAGTTCGCCTAAGTGCTACCAGTTCCTCATTAAACCAGAAGGAGGATTTTTTGTCCGCTCTTCTGGTTTTGGTGATGCAGGGAGCTAAGGCATCTATTGTATTAGTGAGACAATTATGGTAGGTGTCTGCTAAAGAGCATGGGTTGTCATTAGTGATCAATTTATCTGTGAGCAAAAATTTTTAAAAATTGGGTTCAGGACTCCAGCTGATAGTTTGCGAATGTTCCTAGTTGCATAGGTGTCCAATGTGGTGGTCTTGGGTGATTCGAGTTTGTTACACTCGATGGTAAAGTTGATGGCATGGTGGTCTGTCCATAGTAGAGGCGTTATTGTTTCTATGGAGACTGCAGTATTAAGAGATAATGCCCAGTCCATTGTTCTTCCTTTGGTGTGGGTGGGTACATTCACTAGTTGTACAAATAGCATATCTTTAAGGGCGTTGTGGAGGGCATCTGCTTTATGATCTAGAATGTCATTGAATCCGAGGTTCAGGTCTCCAAGGATGATACATTTAGTCTTGGGTTTGATTAGAGGCGTTAGTAGCAGTGGTATATCTAGATCTGGTTGAGAGTTATTATTCGGAGCTCTGTATATAGCTAATATATTGATAGTGGTTTTGTTGTTGGTGGCAAGTTTAGTGAGCAGGATTTCGTATCTGTCTAGATTGTCAAAAGGGCAGACTCTAAGTTGAAGGTGGTTTTTAGCAATGATGGCTACTCCTCCAACTGAGTTGATTCTGTCTGACCTAAGTATGGTGTAATTTGGTGGGATGGCGATAGTAAGTATCGGGCGTGAGGCTTGGTGAAGCCAGGTTTCTGTCACTATGAGCATGTCAAGTTCCTGTTCAATTATATAATCATGTATTTCTGGGGCGTGGGCAGCTATGGATCGTGCATTGATGAGCGCTACTCTGAGTTTAGTATAAGGTTGAGTTTGAAGAGTAGGTGGTGGCTGAGCCTTTCTGGGGTTGTGTGAGGTGGCTTGGTACTTAGTGGTATTTAGGACTGTCCTTTTGGGAGTATAAGGTGGGCAGTCGCTTATAGGACTGGAAGGGGTGGGCTTTGTTACGGTTGGAGCATCTGTAGAGCTGCACTTCATTGTCCGTGCTCTGAGCCGGTTATTTCTGGCATTTAACTGCAGTGAGTTCAATTTAGTGAGCATACTATTGGTGTGCTTGGGTGGGGAGGTATGTGTCCGTGATCTGGGACGGTTACATCTCACTATACATAGGCTCGGGTAGGACTTCCTTGTAGGCTTAGTGTTTATGGTGGGAATGCTAGGTGTAGGGGTGCATATGGGGCTTTGGTTACTACTTTGGACGGTAGAGAGGTTGTTTTGGTTGTGGAGAGGCTGGAATGGGCTTGTATTGGGAAGGAATGGGGTGGGACAGGGGATGGGGAAGTGCCTGGGGCAAGCTAGTTTACTAAGACCATTTGGATGGATTGGTAGTGGGTTCCTGTACATGGCAGATCTCTGGTAGGATGCAGAAAGGGAACATGGTGAAGATTAACCAACCTTGCATAGTTACTTGTTTGCAGTGGCCTGAGACTATGTTAGCGGCAGTCTACTAGCTACAATTGGTGCTAGACGTGATAGGCACTTTTAAGGCACCGTAGGGTAAGCTAGAGTGCTTGGCTATAGACTTGAAAGGTGCACTTTAGTCACATATAGTATATTAGTCACCGCAAGTTTATTTTGAGATTTAGCGGAGGTGAACTACAATTGTGGCTGAAGAATAGGGGTTGGCCTACACAAATCTAAGTACGAGTACATTGTTAGATGTGCTGTTTTAATACATTAGTGCCCTGATAGTAATTTAGGTGATGCATTACAAACATTACATTGAGTACAGAGATAGTATGGCACTGTTATCAAACATTGTTCTTCAGAGTGTACTCCAATTGCTTAGCAGTAAATCGCGGACTACACTAGTGTAGTTATCAAGGCGAGTATAGTGTGACTTACAGGGGTAACACTTTGTCTATTCACCTCTATGTTAGTAAACAGCAGGTGTATATGAGGCACGTAGTGCGGTTACGCAACGTTCATCGTGATTGGCAGTGTGCGTTTACTTACAGTTCATGGCAAAGACTCACTGGAAGCAGCGGTAGAATAGAGCCTATAGTCTGTTCAGCTGTAAGGAGGTAGCTACGGCTCCCTTGCGGCCACACCGCGGACAGCTGCAGACAGGCCCTTAAGCTTGCGGCCCTTGATCGAGCGGCTGGCTTCCGCCTCCAGTCGGGGGATCGTGGGTAAATGTGGTCCGCGGCCAATTGGCTGCCTTAGGCGATCGGGAGGGCGGCCATCTTGAAGCAGGGTGGTGCTGAGGCGAATCTGGAGGCTGCGCTCGTTTAGCTATGAGCACACGCAGATCGGAGTATATAAACTACACCTTCGGTTGTATGGAGGAGTGCAGGCTGCATTACCAGTGTGGTAGTGCGAGGGACTCCATGTGCCTGGTCTCGTTCAGGCGAAGCACGGGTGCACTCCCAGTGCAGGCAGGTGATCCTGCAGGCGACGAGGGGCTCCTGCCCTATCTGTGGGTAAAGATGAGCATCTACTCAGCCGGACACACCTTGGATGCTCTCATCTCAGCAGATCCCCATCTCCAACCCTCTCACTACACCACTCTCCTGGTCTGAGCATGCTCTCCTGTTCTCTCATCTGGAGCTCTTGGGTCACCCGGCAAAGCCTCTGCCTGCATTACTAGGCTCCTTCTCCATCATTCGACCGATGAACCCAAGTGTCAGTTGCTGCTTTCGCCACCACTTTCATTCCCGCTCCCACTCCAGCCACTGACTCTCATGCGGACACAACCCTTGCTAACCTTCACCTCTCTATCTCCAACACCCTGGACATCCTTGCCCCTGTCTTGAGGATCTGTATGAAGCCTGCCTCCAAGTACGACACCTGGTATGACTCCGACCTTGCCTCTCTGAAACGCAAGTGCAGAGTTGCTGAATGGAAGTGGCGGGCTTCAAGCACTTCCACTGACAGACTGGCCTGCCACCTGCTCCAAAGGCAATACAGACTCTCCATCCACTCTGGGAAGAGGGCCCATATCCAAGCCTGCATCTTTGGTGCCACCAGAAACACAGCGGAACTGTTCGGAATCTGCAAGGAACGTGTCAATCCTACTGCAGTCTCTGCTCCTCCTCTGGCTTCCCAGGCCTTCTCTACTGAACTGGCCTCCCACTTCACATCACAAACTCCGGACATCCTGTCCTCACTCTCTTCTACTCCCCTTCCTCCTCCCTCACCCGCCCTGTGGCCTCCCATGGCTCCCCTCTCCCCTTCCCTCCTTCTCACCTCCTTCTCGCCTACTGCATCTCAGGAGGTCACTAAACAAATCCTCTCTATGAAGGTGTCCCCCAAACAGGTGCTCCCATGCTCCTCCAGAATCATCAAGAACAACATGGCCTCCCTTGCTCCAGCCTTGGCTGATTTCTGCAATCACTCCTTTTTCACTGGCTCCCTCCCATTACCCCATTACCACTCCATTGTGCACCTGTTCTTTCAAAAGCCTTCTGCCCACCCTTCCTGCCCTGCTAACTACTGCCCTATCTCTATTACCCCCTTCCTGGGAAAGCTCTTTTAGAAGCTAGCCATCTCCCAACTAATCCCCCACATTGAATCTGTTGGTTGTCTCCACGACCACCAGTCTGCTGTCAGAGCAGCCAGAGGCCATCTTCTCAGGAGCTAGGATTGTCTCACCCTCCTTCGCCCCACCCAGCAACACAACCCTTTGCTCGATAATCATTTGTGAATTCATGATACATTTGTCCAAACTACATGAGTTCGAGGTGGAGTCTAACTGGGTATGGCCACGCAGCACCTGCCATATTAAGGGGACATTAGCTGGTAAGACCTTCATAACGTTTGTTTTAACACTGCTTCGCAACATGAAGAGAAGTAGGTCGAACAAACAAGCGCTTGTGATATTGTCACTTTGCAAGCGTCGCTTACCTTTTATAGCCAACAAACAACAACGTCAGCCACTTCCGCCTGCGGCAGACTGAACTCGCTGCCGGACTCTGCACGCCGGCGCTGCCTGCAGCTTTCAGCTTATGTAGGCAGTCCTAAGATGTTAAAGCAACAGGAGCACCAAACACGAGCACCAAACACAATCCAGCAAGATCCAAGGAAGCAAAGCAGAGTAAGCAGCAGGTACTGTAGGCAGACTGGACTCGCTGCCAGACACTGCTGAGTTTATACTTCATTTACAAATGTAACTTTAATTTTTTTGTTTTTGTACAGCGCTTGCACTTCCTGGAGAGTCAGGTTTGGGATGTTTTAATTGTAGTCTTGAAGATTTGAGAGGCTAGAACACATGTGATTGGTGTAACGGATCACTCACCCTTGGGCAAAGACTCTGCTGCCGCTGTCCATTTATAGTAATATTCCCCTTATTGTCTGCAAGGTTGAATGGATGTAAACTAGACCATGCATACTCATAATTTTACACACTGTCTTTATAATTAAAGTGTAAATCAAATTATCAGTGTACAAATTATCTGCCTCTGCATGATTTTGCACACAGCGGTGGAACTCTGAAAAATACAATTGTGCAATACTGGTTTGCTTTCACTGGGAAAAAAGCATAATTTGTTACAAAAGATTCATTCTCAGTTGCAACTTAGTTTTCCATCTTATTAATTATACAATCCTAAAATGTTAGGAAAATAAATGTGCACAGTGCTTCTGTTTGCTCCATGAGCATCTACACAGAACACAGCAGAAGCGGAATGGCAAGAAACCATTCCCTTTATCACAGTGTGCAGTTTCTTTTTTTGAAAGGCTTCAGAGAAGTATATTCTGTTTCAGAGGCTTTTGTCCATGGAATGCAATTATATCCATGTAGATAAAAACCAAATGATGCGTTCTGGTTTCTGTCATGTAACCTGACCTTTACACTGTCCTCTGCTCTAAACTTGTGTGTAAATGTACACAGGAAAATAATAAAGCTGTCGTATTTACAAGATTGTCATGCATAAAAAGGCCCAATACGCACCTAATCTGGAGGCCTGCCGATGATGCTCTGGATATCCACAACTTTTGCGGGGTATAGGTGCACTCCTCCGGGGCACAGCTTGCTGCCCATTGTTCAACTGCTTTATCCTGCTCCACCGTCGGTAGGCCTGTTGCACCTCCTGCTCATAGAGCTGCACTCCTGCATGGAGCCCCGCCAGGTCCGTGGTCAGAGGCAGCATGGCTGTGGGGAGGGTGTGTGTGGTGTGGTTGTTGTCCTTTTCAGCAGTCCCTGTGCTCATTGTGTGCACCTGGGTCAATTAAGTGCTCCTGTGACCTGGGCCTTGTTACTGTCTGTTCCGCGGTGCCAGTGTTTCCGGCACGATTTTCCCGGTGGCACCGGCTTTTTTTGCCAGTGTTTCCGGGGAAACAGCTGTTGTAATGCTGCCTTGTTTCCGGCACTGATTATGGAGGGTCTCGCTGTTTCAGTTCCCTGTGCTATCGGCAATGGCAAACCTAATTGTGTGAAATAATGGACTTTTTTATTTTTAATCTCGCTGTGCCTTACATTATGAATTTGGGAGTTCCTAACACATAGTGCGCTATTCAAGAAAGTCTAAATCATAGGTTAGTCTGTAGTGTTGCTACATATGCCTCACATTGATTCAGTCCTGGATGTCCAGTGCTCCCCTCCAAGACTGAATTCCTACTGCTGACCAACAACACTGAACACCCCCACATCTAGCCTTCGCTCTCTGCTATGAACCTCGAGGGCTTCACACCCCAGCTGGCAACCTGCGTCAAGTCCCTTGGGCTCGACAGACATCTCATCTTCAAACAGCAGATAGCAAGGAAGACACAAAGTGCTTGGTACCAACTTTCTCACCTGTGGAAAATCAAGCCCTTCATCCCAGAAAACAACTTCAGATTCACTGTCCAAGCCTTGGTCCTCCCTCACCTGGATGGTGGCAATGCCCTTTTGGAAAGCCTGCCAGTGACTACTCTGGCACCCCGGGGATGTGTTCTGCATGCAGCAGCACGACTCATCAGGACTCCACAAATTCAACCACATCATACTGACCCTTATTGAAATGGACTTGCTGCCAATGCAAGCCTGTATCATCTTCAAATCCTGTTGCGTTATCTAAAAACTCAACATCCCAGGAGGCCTGCAATACACCACCAGTAAAGGCATGCGTAGACTTGAAATCTGCTGGTGCAGGAAGGAAAGAACCAGAAGACAGGCCCTCTCTGGCTACATGTGTATACATGGGCATTTCTGTAATGGTACTAACTGGCTATTAATGGTAGCAGGTGGGACATGGTGGATGCACCAGGACATTTGATAGCACTGCCTGTCAAATGCCTTTCTAAAACCTATCTACTTGCCAAAACAGTTGACTTTACCAATGCTTCTTTTAACGGGACTTCAGTGAAGGACACACATAGTGCTTATAAATCAAGTGGCTGAAGGCAGCCCTGGTTGAGACATTTTTATTACAGCCGTAGCATGTTTACAGCAGCAATTAAACCATTAGCTTTCAGAAGACGGCTTTGAAAGAAACCCTGGCAGGCACTTTGAGTGCTACGTTTGATTTGAAGGCTTAATAAAGCAAGCTCAAAGAGATTCAAGGAGAGTGTTTTTTTGTGAGTGGATGGTCAAGAAGTGTGTGGGATTGGCCATAGGGATTAGGGTTGCCAGAGGCAGTTAATAGGTGAGTAAGTAAACACCACCTGCGAGTATTGTGCTCTTCATATGCCATCTCTCCCTATCTGTACTCCAATGCATTAGTTTTATCTGTACTCCAATGCACCCTTCCGTGGTGTTTGCAGGTTGACCCCCCCCTCCCTAGCCCTCCCAGCCCTCCCTGATTGGTTGTTTGCTGTGCCGGGCCAAGCTAGGTAGTCTAGCAGTTCACCGCGCTCGCCACTTACATCCTTGGCTGAGCGGGTGAACTACAGGCTGCATACTAAGGTATTCAGCCCCCCCGTGGGCCGTTGTATTTTGTAAAGGCTTGTCTTGTTCCTTTTCTCCTCGATTGTGTGCCCCCCTGGCCACTCTCCCCTTCCGTGGTGTTTGCAGGTTGTCCCCGCCCTCCATTCCCCCTCCGACCCCTCCCAGCCCTCCCTGATTGGTTGTTTGCCGTGCCAGGTCAAGCTAGGTAGCCTAGCAGTTCACCGCGCTCGCCACTTACATCCTGGGCTGAGCGGGTGAACTGCAGGCTCCATACTAAGGTATTCAGCCCCTCCGTGGGCCTTTTTATTTTGTGAAGGCTTGTCTTGTTCCTTTTAGCCTCAATTGTGTGCCCCCCTGGCTCCTCTCCCCTACCGTGGTGTTCACAGGTTGTCCCCTCCCTCCCACCTCCCACCCCTCCCTGCTCTCCCTGATTGGTTGCTTCACATCCCCTCCTCCCCAGACCTCCCCTCCCCCTCCTTTTACAGGTGCTACCAGGGCAGCCCCTGCCCGGCAGCCCCACGGCTAAGGGCCCCTTAGGCAAAGGGCAGCTCCCACGGTTGCGGCTGCTGTGGTGTCTGCAGGTGTCCGCAGGGTACGCCAGTTGCCAGTCAGTCTCCCTGGTCAGTCCCAGTAGCCTCCCCACCTTCAGATTCTGAAACACGGCTGTGCGGACCCCTGTGTTGCTGTAATACGCACTATCTCTGTATTTAAATAATTTTATGTGCTGTGAAACACTAGGCCTTTCCTCCCCTTTCAGGATTCTCAAACTTAGGTGGCTTCTCCACATGATGCTCTAATACGCACTGTCTCTGTATTTAAATAAGTTTTGTGCTGTGACAAACTAGGCCTTTTCTCCCCTTTCAGGATTCTGAAACTTAGGTGGCTTCTCCACATGTTGCTCTAATACACACTGTTTTTGTATTTAAATAATTTTTGCGCTGTGAAACACTAGGCCTTTTCTCCCTTTCAGGATTCTCAAACTTAGGTGGCTTCTCCACATGTTGCTCTAATACTCACTGTCTTTGTATTTAAATAATTTTTGTGCTGGGAAAAACTAGGCCTTTCTCCCCTTTCAGGATTCTCAAACTTAGGTGGCTTCTCACTGGTTCTAAAGTTAGCATTTTGAGCTTTTAAACCCTGAGACTCTGTCCTATTGTGCAACTTGATTAGCTGCGCGCTATCTTCCCTGCCTACTCTCGCCAGTTCTCCCCCTCTCCCACCTACTCTATGGTGCTCTCTATCTCTCCTATCTTTTCTAACTGCTTCTCTATCGACTATCCTGCTCTCCTCACTAAATCTGGTAGGAAGAAGTTTAAAAAGGACATCCTGACCTCCAACCCAGGCCTCCCTATCGCTGACACCTACACCAGTGCCTCCTCCAAGGAAACTCTCACCGACATACTCTTTGTCGTGGCTTTACCTGACCTATGTACCCTTCATATGGTCTCTGTGCTCTCTCCTTTCTCCTCCTCTCCCATTAATGGTGGAACCCGTTGGAACGTCCTCCTGGCCTCCTTCGACTCCTATAAGGTCATCATTAATGTCTACTCTAATGGGACCATCTTGGTCCAAGGCCCTCAGGCCAACCTTAACCTCTTTGATAGACGCTTCCCGCGCCTAATCAACTTCCTTTCTTCTCCTGCTGTCCCCCCTCCCCTTTCCTGAGCTACCTTGCCCTCCCCCTCCCTCTCTGCCCCTCCAGGGCTCCTTCTACACCTCTGCAGGATGTACCTCTGATCTGTACCCTCCCCGGAAGTCTTTCAAGCATGGCAACCTTCTCCACATTGCCACTCTTAACTCTCGCTCTGCTGTCAAACATTCCTCTGATATCTGATGCCTTCTTGAAGAACTTGACCTTGATGTCCTCAGTCTCACTGAGACATGGTTCACGGCCAGCTCTGTCTGCGCCCAGGCCCAACCGACCCGGTGGGGGTGTAGCCCTTATCTTCCCTGAGTGGATTCCTGCCTCTGTCATTCCTACGCAGACTTACTCCTCTTTTGAATGCCTCATCTGCCGGCTCTCTCTCCTCCCTAGCCATTCCCTTACTGTGCCTACTATTTATCGGCCACCTGGTCAGATTTCTTCCTTCCTCTCTAAGTTAGGCGGACCTCACCTCTTCACTCCTGGCCTCAACCACTCAACTCCTCCTTCGTGGAGACTTCAACATCCACCTGGATGCCTCCTGTCCCCCCTCTGGACTCTTTCGCGACCTCTGCGACTCTCTCTCACTCACCATTCTCCCCTCTGGCCCGACTCATTCTGCAGGGCACACTCTTGATGTTCTGATCTCCTCTGATCTTCCCCTCTCCACTCCTCTCTCCTGGAGTGATCACTTTCTCCTATCCTCCCACCTCACCCTCCCTACCCCTCAGGCCAAGCCACCTCCATCACTGCCACCCACCTTCTCGGTCATCCGACCAATGAAGCCCGTGTCAGTTGAAGCTTTTGCCACCACCTTCTCACCCCCTCCTCCCCCTTTGGCTGACTCTCACCCTGAGACAGCCCTCTCCATCCTCCACTCCTCTAAATCTGATACTCTTGTTATCCTTGCCCCTGTCATGAGAATCCGCCTGAAGCCCAAAGCCAAGTGCAACTCCTGGTATGACTCAGACCTCGTCACCCTTAAACGCAAGTGCAGGGTGGCCGAAAGGAAATGGCGTGCTTCATGTTCATCCTCTGACAAACTGGCCTGCCGCCTGCTTCAAAGGCAATACCGGCTCTCCGTCCTCACCAAGAAGAGAGCTCATATCCAAGCCCGCATCTCTGCGGCATCTAACAACTCGGCTGAACTCTTTAAAATCTGCAAGGAACTAGCCAATCCTGCCACAGTCTCTACCTCTCCTGTACCTTCCCAGGCCCTTTGCATGGCACTGGCTTCTCACTTCATCTCAAAAACCCAGGACATCCTGTCTTCACTCTCCTCCTATTGCCTCCCTCCCTCCATTCCCTGCTCTTCCTGTGGTCCTTCTGCAGTCACCCCTCCTCCCTCCTTCTCTGCCTTTCCCCTTTTCTCTGCTGCCGAGGTTTCTAGACAAGTCCGATCTATGAAAGTCTCGTCGAAACAGGTTCACCCCTCTTCCTCCAAAACTATCAAGGACCACATCGACTCCCTGGCTCCTGTCCTGGCTAATTTCTGTAATCACTCCTTCGCCACTGGAGTCTTCCCATCCCCCCTGAAGCAAACCCTTGTGCACCCTCTTCTTAAGAAACCCTCTGCCGACCCCTCCTGCCAGGCCAACTATCGCCCAATCTCCATCACTTCCTTCCTGGGCAAGCTCCTGGAGAAACTGGCCATCTCCCAGCTCAATCTCCACACTGAATCTGTTGGTTGTCTTCATGACCATCAGTCTGGCTTCAGAGCTGCCAGAAGCACGGAAACTGCTCTCCTGAACATCCGCGAAGACCTGCTCTTCAACCTTGACTCCAACACCCCTTGTGTCCTCATCTTGCTTGATTTCCCTTCTGCCTTTGATACTGTCCACCATGCCATCCTGTTCAACCGTCTCCGTGAGAACCTGGGTATCACTGGTCAGGCTCTGGCATGGGTGACCTCTTTCCTCTCTGACCGACCCTCCCAGGTCCAACTTGGGTCCTTCCTATCTGATATCTTTTTCTCTATCTGTGGTGTCCCCCAGGGATCTAACCTCTCTCCCTGGCTGTTCAACCAATACCTGGCACTCCTTGCCCACCGCATTGCCGCTCTCTGCCCCAATTTTCAGTGCTATGCGGATGATACCCAGCTTATTTTCAGGCTACCCTCAGCCTTCTCCTCGCCTTCCTTCATCTCTGACTGTCTGTCTGCTATCCAGCTATCCAGGAGTGGTCCAGGAGTGGTATGCCGCCAATGACCTCTGCCTTAATGCCAGTAAGACTGAGATTTTACTCATTGGCACACCCACTCCCTCCTTCCCTGCAGCTCTCTGGCCAGCCTCCCTTGGCCCTCTTCCTGCTCCCACCTGCAAGGCTAAAAACCTCGGGGTCACCTTCGACCTCCAAACTCCCCTTCTCTCCTCACATCTTCGATGTCTCTAAGAAGTCACACTACCAGCTTCACCTCCCCAGAGGTATTCTTCCTTTCCTCTCCTTCCCTCAGAAGCTCACCGTCTCCAGAGCCCTGGTTCTCTCTAGGCTGGACTATTGTAACAGCCTCTATCTAAATCTACCTGCCTCTACGCTCCACCCTCTTCCACTTATCCAGAACAGGACTGTGAGACTTGTCCTCGGCCTCAAGCGCTGGGATCGTATCTCTCCATTACTAAAATCTCTGCACTGGCTCCCAGTGGCTGCGAGGATTAAGTTCAAAACCCTCTGCATTGTCCACAAGGCCTTCTGGGGCCTGGGACCTCATTACCTTCAACCCTCTCTTCCCAAATATCTTCCTTCTCAAGCTCTTTGTTCATCCTCCTCCAACTCCCTCAGGGTCAGTCGCTTCTCCAAGCAACGAGTTGGTGGTAGATCTCTCTCTTCAGCAGGGGCCTCCTTCTGGAACAGCTTTCCAGCCTCCCTGAAACTTGAGGAGAACCATCTCCAGTTCCGCCAGCACCTCAAAACCTTCCTCTTTGCTTCTGCCTTCTCTCCCCCTCTGCCCTCTTGAATTCCTGGCTGAAACTGCACTGGTTACCTGGCCACCCTTTCTGATCTCAGGCCCAGGCCCAGCCAATTGCACACCTGCACTGCCTCCCTACTGTTATTCTGTATCCCTACAAAGGGACGTCATTTAGGGGTCACCAGAGGTTGCAACTGCGACCTCTGAAGTCTCCCTTGCGACCTCAGTGGTCTCCCTTGCTGTCATGACCGCAGCCTCCAAGGAGTCAGGTTTAGCCCAACTGCCTCGGAAGCTGGGTCACAACCTCATTTCCAGGCACCCATCGGCTCCCATAGGGGCCTTATGGACCTTGTCCTGGCGCCAGTGGCGCCAGGCTCATAAGGGGACCCAGTCCCGGCACAGGACGTACCGGGCTCATGATGTAAGGAATGGTGCTTGGGTGGACCTACCTGCTGCAGACCATGCTGCTCACTCACCTGCAGGATGAAATCCTCATCCATCCATGGCTGGAACTACTTTACCTTCTGGGTGTGGCCAGCACCACTCCCTGGGACTGGATACTGGAACTATTCTGGAAGCTGGGACTTCTTACCTAGGCGAGGCTGCTGTGGAAGGAGACACCTAAGCACTCCAGTAGGCTATTTAAACCACGCCCGATCAGAGCAACGTGCTTCGCGTTATTCTGCAATAGCAGCAGGATGCTCACCGTGTCAGCTCCAGAGAATCTTCAACTTCTGCATCTAGGGAAGTGAAATCTGTAATCTTACCTTCTGAAATACCATCTTCGTCTTCTGCAGCATCTGGGAAGGGAAAAGAACACCAGGTTAGCACGAGATAAAAAACCAGCGCAGCACTTACCCAGTCCATCGGTGCATCTCAAGCCACGGGCTGAAGCTTTCCATTTTTCGGCACCCTGTGGAAGCAAGGACATTGGTTAGTAAACCTCCGTGAAACTTTCCTTACCTGCGCTGCATTCTTCTCGCCTCCGCCGACACTGCTACTCGCATCTGCAAAACAAAAGGACATCATTAAGAAATACAAAACTCCATCTATACGCACGTGTTTTGGGCAGCTCTCATCTTTCTCACTCCTCGACATCTATTTTTCTACCCAGCTGCTTCTGCAACCTGAAAAAGGAAAAGAGACATTAAGAAGTGCTTTTAAACTTCGAATTGACATTTTCTACTTACTTGCCTGCGATACCTTCGCCATTCCATCGCTCTCCGGACCTCCATATTCAAGCAACCGCCGTTCGTGCTGCTAACGACGGCCTAGCTCCAAATCTTCATCCTCTGCATCCAAGAGGCTGGACAATTAACCAGTGAAGTAACTGGCTTCGGCGCCCCTGCACAGACGCAGGATGGAGAGCTCCGCTTTCACCTACATAAGGTGAGCACATTTAGCCTACGAACTACTTGGGGAGTACCAGGAAGGGGAGTCAGCTTGCCCAGTCAGGCTTATATATCCTTATTAACCCCTTGCTCTCATAATTGCAGACACCTCACCCTTCAGATCAAGATCTCAGTGAGGAAAGGGCCTTTCCAGGGTGGCATTCGAGGCCTGCCCGTGACCCTAGAAGACTCCGAGAACCCCCAGCCCAGACCTGCGCCTCCGAGGGATTCAGGTGAGCGTTACAGAACGCGAAGCCTACCGCAATATTCCCACCCAGGCGCAATGGAAACCTCGGACACAGATCAACTGGCTCAATTGCTTGGGGAACTAAGGGCAGAAGTACACGCATCTCGCCAAGAAACAAACGCTTTACGAAGGGAGTTGATCATTGCCAAGGAACGGACGGATGATCTGGCCAGACAGTTGCTACAGGCCCAAGCGGGACAGACGCCACTGCCTCCCTATGGAGGGGGCGGCACTCCTACAACCTCAAGTAATCCGGTGCAAATTAATCTGCCAGGGAATGTGCCTTTGGCCCCGCCCGAACGTTTTTCCGGTGATCCAAAGCGATATGCAGTATTCATCAATCAATGCCGCTTGCACTTTCTGTGTAGACCCGCTGCATTCCCAACGGACCAAGCCAAGGTAGCGTTTGTACTTTCCTATCTTAGCGGTAGTGCTGCAGATTGGTCCATTCCTCTCGTGACACAGGATGACCCGCTCCTCTATAACTTTCAAGACTTTCAGACCAGTATGGAAAAGTTGTTCGCAAGACATTCACAGGGGCAGGCCTTGGACAATGAACTCCTGTCACTCAGACAAGGTAATCAGGATCTCCTGGCTTACATAGCGTCCTTTAATAGACTGGTGGTTGAGACCAGGTGGCCTGAAGATAAGAGAATCACGCTCTTCTACAGAGGTCTATGTGGGGAACTTAAAGACGTTTTAGCACAGGTGGTTAATCCGCCGCAAGACTGTTCAGATTATATCGACCTAGTGGTCCAATTAGATCATCGGCTACAGAACAGGAAGACCGATCGATCCAGATTTGAAACCCGGGTACTTTCAAGACCTCAGAGCTCCGCTAAAGGGAATGACTCCGTGGAACCAATGCAAATAGGAGTAGTAAAAGGACCATTAACTCAGAAAGAACGGGAAAGAAGAAGGCAATTACAGCTGTGCCTATACTGTGGGAATTCTGGACATTTCTTTCGTGATTGCTCAGTGAAACCGGTCAAGAAGACCATAGGAGCTTCTGATAAAAATGCTGAGAAACTGGAATCGGGAAACGACCTCGCCCGACAAGCGTAGAGGTCCGCTTGCCGAGCGTTAAAACCAGTTCCTTGACCTCGCATTTGGTAATGCCTATGGTCCTCATAAGCCCCAATAGACCAGATCGCATGCATGCTATCAAAGTATACATTGATAGCGGAGCAATCGGTAATTATGTGGACCACGACTTGGCTACCAGGATGGATCTTCCCCTACGTCCCAAGATGGTAAAGGACGTAATCACTACAGTGGATGGTACTGAAATAGCTTCCGGACCAGTTTCTCATACCACCATGGAGGTAACGTGTTATGTCAAGGCGGACATCGGGAGAAGATCGTGTTTGATGTAATCAAGGCCCCGCAGTTTCAGGTGATTCTGGGAATGCCTTGGTTGGAAAAGCACAATCCTCAGATAAACTGGCGAGCCAAGGTAATTCGGTTTCCAGAATGCGCTTCAACCTGTTATCCTCAGCCCGAAATCAAGCTAGCAGCCATCACTTCCGAGGACCCCCGATTACCTCTGGAATACCAAGAGTTCAGCAACGTCTTTCAGAAAGATCAAGCCAACACCCTGCCTCCGCATCGGTCATACGACTGCCAGATAGACCTGATACCTGGGTCCACCCCTCCGTGCAGTAGAATATATGCCCTTACTGAACCAGAAAACCTCCATCTCAGACAATACTTGGACCAGTACTTGGCTAACGGATTCATCCGCCCCTCGAAATCCCCGGCTTCCTCAGCTTTGTTCTTCGTCCCGAAAAAGGAAGGTGACCTAAGAACGTGTATCGATTATCGCGCCCTGAACCAGATTACAGTCAAAAACCGATACCCGTTGCCCTTGATTCCTGAATTATTGGACCAGGTAAAAGGCGCCTGCATATACACAAAGTTAGACCTCAGAGGAGCTTACCATTTGGTACGCATTAAGGAGGGCGACGAATGGAAGACGGCCTTTCGCACTAAATATGGATTATTTGAGTATCAAGTAATGCCCTTCGGACTATGTAACGCACCGGCCGCTTTCCAGTTTTTCATGAATGATGTCCTCAGAGAACTTATTGATGTGTGCGTAGTCGTTTATATTGACGACATCCTGGTATACTCAGCCTCAGAAACTGATCATTGTAGACACGGCCCAGCGGTTTTACAGAGACTTCGCCAACACCGCTTGTTTGCTAAACTGGAGAAATGCACCTTTCACGCAAAGGAAGTGGAATTTTTAGGGTTCATCTTATCACCCAACGGAGTTCACATGGACTCAAGAAAAGTGGATGCTATCACCAAATGACCTTCCCCAACTTCCGTGAAAGGTGTGCAGAGCAGGCTGGGCTTCGCTAATTTTTACCGAAGGTTCATTCCTGAATTCTCTCGGGTAGTCCAACCTATCACGGCTCTTCTGAAAAAGAATAAAAAATTCGAGTGGACTCCAGAAGCCGAACAAGCCTTCCAAGAATTAAAAGCCAAATTTATCTCTGCTCCAGTCTTAAGGCATCCCCGTCCAGAACTTCCCTACATCGTCGAGACAGACGCTTCCAATCTTGCAATGGGGGCGGTGCTGTCACAAAGAGACCCCGAAACGCACCAGTTACACCCTGTAGCCTTTTGGTCTTGCAAATTTTCGGCTCCTGAGATCAACTACACTATTACGGACAAAGAACTCTTGGCAATTAAGTCCGCCTTTAAGGCCTGGCGGCATTATCTTTTGGGAGCCCGGCACACAGTAACTGTAATCACGGATCACCGTAACCTCCAGTACCTGAAGTCAGCTAAAGCTCAATCTTCGAGGCAACTACGCTGGGCTTTATTCTTCGCAGAATTCAATTTTGTAATCACATTTCGACCAGGCGTTAGGAACGGAAAAGCAGACGCCCTTTCCCGGATAGGGGTAGACGAACTTACAGCTAATCCGGAGCCGGTGCCAATAATTCCTGAACAAAAGATACTAGGAGTAATCAACACATTATCCCTCGAAGAGATTAAAGCAAGGGTCAATCAACTCATAACTCCCGAAGATTCATCGAATTGGCAATTGAAAGGAAAGGATTTTACAATAGATCAGAACCTATTGTATTTCCAAGGAAGACTATTCTTACCATGCGCTGACTTACAAAAACAGGTCATCACCTGCTACCATGATTCTCTAATGGAAGGACATCCTGGAGTTGCCAAAACCTCAGAGAAAATTAAAAGGCATTTTGGTGGCCATTTTGGAGGAAAGATGGTAAGGAGTTTGTGGCTTCTTGTGGTATCTGCGCACAAAACAAGAGTCAGAAGGAAAAACCAGCAGGATTATTACGTCCAATAGACATTCCACCAGGCCCTTGGCACACGCTCTCGATGGATTTTATCACAGATTTACCCCCTTGCTCCGGATACAACACAATTCTAGTGATCGTGGACCTTTTTTCAAAAATGGCTCATTTTATCCCACTGAAGGGTTTACCAACAGCTTCCATTCTAGCCCGAGAATTTCTTGAAAACATTGTCCGGTTGCACGGTTTCCCTTCAGTACTAATCTCTGACCGAGGGAGCCAATTTATTTCCCATTTTTGGCAAAGTTGTTGTCGTTTAGCACAAATTGATGTACGACTTTCCACCAGCCATCATCCTCAAACCGATGGGCAGACTGAGAGAACTAACCAAACTCTAGAACAATATCTGCGCTGCATGTTGCATCAATCCGAGGGTACTTGGAAGGATGTCCTTTGGATTGCTGAATACGCTTACAATAATTCAATCCATTCTGGGACGGGAAAAACCCCTTTTTTCCTGCTGTATGGAAGTCATCCTCGAACCTCAAATCTGGACCCACCTCAAGCTCTCGGAACACCTGCTGTTGACCATCTGCATTCGACGATAACTCAAGCATTTAAAGAAGCCACAGCTCATCTTCAACGAGCTAAAGAATCATACAAAAAAGGAGCAGACCAACATCGAAAAGAGGCTCCTCAATATCAAAAAGGAGATCAAGTCTGGCTGTCCACTAAACATTTATCTTTAAAAGGGCCACGCACCTTCAACCCAAGATATTTAGGACCCTACTCGATCACGGCCGTGATTAACCCAGTGGCTGTCAAACTAGAATTACCTACTCGAATGAAGATACATCCTGTCTTCCATGTTTCTCTCCTGAAACCTGTGCAACCCGGAACCCGTTTGACTAAACCTCCTGAGCCAATCCAAGTTGACGGAGAATCCGAATTTGAAATTCGAGACATCTTGGACTCCAAAATTTCCAAATCAAAACTATACTACCTGATTGATTGGAAGGGATATGGACCCTAGGAGAGATCTTGGGAACCCTCAAAATATGTACATGCACCGCGTCTAGTCCGAAAATTTCATCGGGCTTTTCCCAGCAAGCCAAAACCTCCGGAAAAGACAAGCTTGGGAGGGGCCTTGAGGGGGGGTGCTGTCATGACCGCAGCCTCCAAGGAGTCAGGTTTAGCCCAACTGCCTCGGAAGCTGGGTCACAACCTCATTTCCAGGCACCCATCGGCTCCCATAGGGGCCTTATGGACCTTGTCCTGGCGCCAGTGGCGCCAGGCTCATAAGGGGACCCAGTCCCGGCACAGGACGTGCCGAGCTCATGATGTAGGGAATGGTGCTTGGGTGGACCTACCTGCTGCAGACCATGCTGCTCACTCACCTGCAGGATGAAATCCTCATCCATCCATGGCTGGAACTACTTTACCTTCTGGGTGTGGCCAGCACCACTCCCTGGGACTGGATACTGGAACTATTCTGGAAGCTGGGACTTCTTACCTGGGCGAGGCTGCTGTGGAAGGAGACACCTAAGCACTCCAGTAGGCTATTTAAACCACGCCCGATCAGAGCAACGTGCTTCGCGTTATTCTGCAATAGCAGCAGGACGCTCACCGTGTCAGCTCCAGAGAATCTTCAACTTCTGCATCTAGGGAAGAGAAATCTGTAATCTTACCTTCTGAAATACCATCTTCGTCTTCTGCAGCATCTGGGAAGGGAAAAGAACACCAGGTTAGCACGAGATAAAAAACCAGCGCAGCACTTACCCAGTCCATCGGTGCATCTCAAGCCACGGGCTGCAGCTTTCCATTTTTCGGCACCCTGTGGAAGCAAGGACATTGGTTAGTAAACCTCCGTGAAACTTTCCTTACCTGCGCTGCATTCTTCTCGCCTCCGCCGACGCTGCTACTCGCATCTGCAAAACAAAAGGACATCATTAAGAAATACAAAACTCCATCTATACGCACGTGTTTTGGGCAGCTCTCATCTTTCTCACTCCTCGGCGCATTCCTCGACATCTATTTTTCTACCCAGCTGCTTCTGCAACCTGAAAAAGGAAAAGAGACATTAAGAAGTGCCTTTAAACTTCGAATTGACATTTTCTACTTACTTGCCTGCGATACCTTCGCCATTCCATCGCTCTCCGGACCTCCATATTCAAGCAACCGCCGTTCGTGCTGCTAACGACGGCCTAGCTCCAAATCGTCATCCTCTGCAACCAAGAGGCTGGACAATTAACCAGTGAAGTAACTGGCTTCGGCGCCCCTGCACAGACGCAGGATGGAGAGCTCCGCTTTCACCTACATAAGGTGAGCACATTTAGCCTACGAACTACTTGGGGAGTACCAGGAAGGGGAGTCAGCTTGCCCAGTCAGGCTTATATATCCTTATTAACCCCTTGCTCTCATAATTGCAGACACCTCACCCTTCAGATCAAGATCTCAGTGAGGAAAGGGCCTTTCCAGGGTGGCATTCGAGGCCTGCGTGTGACCCTAGAAGACTCCGAGAACCCCCAGCCCAGACCTGCGCCTCCGAGGGATTCAGGTGAGCGTTACACTTGCGACCTCTAAAAAAAAAAAGAAACTTTTGTTTTCATTTTTTTTTTGTTTTTTTAATGCAAGCTCCTGGGCTGAGGCCAGCACCATGTGGCTTTTTACTTCTGGAGTGGCTGGCTTTCTTGTTCAGGCCCCTTAAAAAAAGAAGAAAACTAAGAACAGGAGTGCCACAAGTCTAACACTTGTCTAACACAAGTCAGCACTGACCCTAAATAAGAAAGAATAGGAATACCAAAGACCCATTAAAGGTTTATTTCAGGCACACTTCAGGGGGGTGAGTCATTGATTTAGTCTGTTCTTAAATGCCTCAACTCAGCCTTTCATCCTTCTGAGGTCGATAAATGAGTACCAACACAGGTTGGGTGATATTGGGTGTATATTTTTTCTATATAAAGCGCTTAAGCGTAAGTGCTATATAATAACACATCATTATCATATGGTCATGGACGTCTGCTTGCATTCACAGTAATTTGGTAACAATACATATGGCAATCCATTCTTGTATGAAATGTACATCACATTATAGTGATATCGTAACCATATTTTTCATAGTGTACAACGCTATGTGATGCCACTTCCTGTTTTGTCAATGGGTGAAAGGTCGTGTTCCATCGCTTCAGGGTGGGGTCAAATGACATCACTTCTTGTGATGTCCTCGGGGGCCAAGGGTCATGTGATGTCACTTCCGCTATCCCAGGCATTTTGGTGAAATGACGTCCCTGTTCCTACAGCCCCCCTACCAGCACTTATGTCGGCTCTTACCTTGCACTTGCCACCATCTGGCCATTTTATTATCTTATTGTTCTACTATCCCATGTACTGCACTTTCCCCCCTCCCTTCCCCCACGCATTTTTCCCTTTCCCCCTTCCCATGCACTTGCGCGATCTGAATGACACCTGCCCTAGTAAGATCGTTGTCTGTCTTCCCCCTGTTTCCCCTCCCTTGCCTCGTTGCACCTCGAAACACATGTGTATAGGCGCATTATGAATGCCATATCATATCATATCATTAGTTTCAACTGAAAAAAGGTGTTGTGACGCCACCTGATAGACAAAACTAATGAGTTTTCAGTGGAACACACATTCAACTTTTCTTCTGGAAAACTGCACATTAAATGGTTGCCAGCAAGCTATGACAAAAGGCAATTGTTCCCATGCATAATGCTGCTTTAATGCGGAAATCAGCTGAGCACTTTACAGAGGTATACAAAAATACAGATGCACAACAGAGTGCTTAACATAGGTATACAACAGTACGGATGGATAACAGAACGATTTTAACAGCGGGACAGATATAGAGCAGGGGATACGATACTGAGGGGCACAGAGGAGGGGTACAGCTATACAGGGTGGCAGGGGGATAGGGGCGGACGGCATCTAGTGAGTCAGGCGACGCGGGGGGCGAAGTGATGGCCTACCTGTCGAGGAGAGACTGCTGGAAGAGGTGGGGATTGAGTTCTTTTCTGAATTGTAGGAGCATGGTGTTGAGTCTGGTGCTGACGGGAGGAGGTTCCATAGTCTTGGGGTGTAGGCAGAGAAGGCTAGTTTTACGGTCCTTACCTTTTTACAGCAGTGGATTTCAAGTCTGCACGTGTCCTGGCTTCTGGTGGTGCGCCAGAGATGCTGAGTTTCTCTGCGAAGTAGCTGAGTGACTTGAGAGCAACTGCGTTATATTATGCAGCAAGAAGGTGATTCTTCCATGCAGTGGGAGCCAGTGAAGGTTGATGAGGGCCGGGATGTGGTTGTATCTACGTAGACCCTTGATGAGGTGGATGGCCGTGTGTAGGACGCTGCTCAGGGGCATGACGGAAGACCACAGGAAGCCTTCGAGGAGGGAATTGCTCCCAACCAGGTGGTATAGGGCCAATGCTTGAACAGTGGATCTAAAGCTGTTCCGAAGGAAGAAGGGCTTGATTTTCCGCATGAGGGAGAGCTGATTCTAAGCTGTCTGAGTTTTCTTTGAAGGAGAGGTGTTTGTCAATGAGGAACCCAAAGGACTTAATGCAGGAGATGACTCAGGTGTGAAGCCCTCAGGTTTGATGGCTGATAGGCAGGTCTGGCTATATGGGTGTTCGTTGTTGTTTGATGAGGAGTAGAAAATCGGTCTTGGAAGGGTTGAGCTGCAAGTATGCACTGGACATACAACACTGGAGCATAGAGAGGCAGGTTTTGAGCCTGTGGATCTCCTTGATGAAGTTGATCTTGAGGTACATCTGTGTGTCTTCAGTGTATTGGTGGATATGCATGTTGTGTCTGGGTAGGAGGGCTCTCTGTGGCTCCATGTATAGATTGAAGATCACGGGGGAGAGGGTGGAACACTGTAGGACTCCACAGGTGACGGGTAGTATTGGCGATCTAGAGGAGTCCATTTAAATAAACTGCAGGCAGCTGGCGAGGTAGGACTTGAACCAGCACTGTACAGGCAGCAGGTTTGGCCGTCGTCAAGGATGTTGAGGCCGTCGGCAGCCTGCATGGTTTCCGTCTCCATGCTCCATCTGGGTCTGAACCCAGATTGGTAGGTTTGGAGGAGATTGTTAGTGTCGATGTTGTTGGGCAGAATCCTGTGCAGTTCCCTTAGGGAGCACTACAGAAGATTAAGACTACAGGTGAGAGCAATAAATCCCCTTTGTTATCAGTCTGTACCACAAAGATTTAGTTGGTAGCTGTGGCTGAGCAGTCAGACTTATCTCAAGAGGGAGATGAGCAGTATTCAGGGTTTACACAATAGGCCTTCAGTACTATGGAACAAGGAAACACTGACCAAAGCTTTGTAGTAAAAAGAATATATATATTTATTTTATACACTTCTAGTTAGACACATCTATCACAGTTCTTAAAGCAAGTTAAATTCGGTCAAAGAAAGTATACACAACTCCCTAGTTAAATGGTAGACAAGTTTGCGCAAGAGTGAAAACTGTGCAAAACGGCACAGTGAAAACCAAACACAAATGTCACTCTAGCAATTTCTCACAAGGGAGGTAAAGCACAGGTTGTACAGAAATATCTCTTTACATACCCTAACAACACTTCCCATAAGTTTGTGAACCAGTTTAAGTAAGGCAGTGCATCAGTATAGAATATACTTAATTGAAAACTGAGCAAAATGGCATTTCACAAGGTTTAAAAGTGGGGAGGAAAGAGTGGTTATTAGAAGTAGGTGCACCAACACAGTTCTAGTTGAGTAGCAATCTAGAGAAGGCAGTTCTAACAAATTTAGCCAGAGTCAGTAGGACTGTGCCAGAGTCAGTGGTACAGGGCAAGGGCCCAGGAGCAAAATGTTCTTGTAGCTGCAGTCAAGTCTTTGAGTAACGATTTTGAAAAGATGGATGCAGAAGGTGAAAGACAATGTTAAGAGAGAGGAGCGGCCAACCCAACAGGTAGGTAAAGGAAATAAAACACCTTTAGCTCTACCGCAAAGAAAGGGCGGCCTGGCGGAACAATGTACCTTTAAAATGAAGAAGTGGCTCCTGTGGTGGTGGTTGTTCCTGGTAGTTCCTGCAGTTTGGGGGATCCAGCAGAGGACGAGAGGCTCTTGTTGTGGAGGAAGGTTCGAGTTACTGCACTACCCAGGGATGAAACCAGCCGCGTGCTGCCCGATGAATAAAAGGTACGCTCCTTTGAATCACGGTCCGGGTGGACTGGTGCCTGGCTATCCGGCCTCTGAGTACAGGGTACTGGCGATTCGACCAAGGCAGGTCCGGGAAGGCGATTGGCAAACTGGTTGGCCCCACCAGCTCAAGGGAAGAAGGCTCTTTCAGATTAAGATCTTCTCTCGTTGTGTGGAGAAAAGTGGTGAGACGCTGCAGCAGGGCTTCACTGGTGGTTCAGTCGTTGCAGATGTCTTTGGCTTCTCTCCTCTTCGGCTTCTTAGTTCCAGTGGCGACGTCTTTCTCTTCCAGTCCTCAGGACTCTGCTTTTATGCAAAAAGATCCCCATTCATACAGCCTGTCACTCACACAGTGGAGTGGTCATCTTGGCGGGAGACCCTCCAGCCTATCAGGATAGAGTGCGACATGGGTTGCTGAGGCAACCCTGTCCAGAGGTCCTACTCCCCCTCCCACACAATGGACCCACCCCAGACTCAGTGGCGCCGAAAGGAGGGCTTCTTGGCAGAAGCCAGCCAAAAGGACAAACAAAGGATCCCCTACCTGGGTTAGGAGTTTAGAGAAAGACACGAGAAAGAAGTTATATTAAAGTTCTGGCAAATAAAACCTACCGGAGTAAAGTTAATATAAAAATACACCAGCGGTATGTTAGAGGCTGTCAGAAAATGTGGGAGCCTCGAGCAATGGGAAAATCCCATAGGAAAATATTTGCGGTTGAATATTTACGATAGTAACCACTGCCACCAGCCAGAAACCTTTGAGAGAGGGACTGTACGGTACCCTCTCGAATATTAACATAAGGGGAAAACTATTAACCCTTTCCAGTACCTCCATAGTAAGATGGGTTGTACTGGTTTAGTTCATAAAAATTGACAAGTAAAGTCAATTAGGACTTTACATGCCCTGGGAGACAATAGTCAGTCCCAGGGTATGGAGTCTATGTTTGGGGGTCGCTAAGACAACCCTGTGTCACTGCACGGAGGGTGCTGTGTAACACATGTGAATAAAGATGGTTCCTATGGAGGTGAGAAAACCCCCATAGACATTAAACACAAAAATAGCCAGGAACACACATAGCAAAAATGCCTAAGAGTGGGAAAAAGAGTCTCACTCTTAGCAGGAGAAAAAAAAACAAACCCTTCAAATCCAGCAAAGCTGCTGGGGGACTCTATAGGTAAGGGAAATTAGCCATAGAATGAGATTTCTCCCTAACACATGTGTTGCTGCAGTTGCGTGGCTACTACATTCTCGATGTACTTACCTAGGAAGGGAAGATGGGTGATGGGCCGATAGTTACCTAGGTTGTTGGATCCAGAGTGGGATTCTTTAGTAGAGGGAGGATTTGGCATGTCTTTAGGCTTGATGGGAAGGTGCCGTGAGTTAGGGAGCTGTTGATGATCTCCAAGTAGGAAAGGAATAGCTTCCGCAGGGAGGGTCTTGAGGATGGATGCTGTATACAATGTGGCTTTCAGGGCGACCAGGGCTTCGATCGGGTCCTCTGTAGACAGTGTCTTGAATGTTGTCCAGGGTGTGAAGATTTTGCGAGGAGGGATGAGAGGTGGGTCTGTGGATGCAGAGCTGGTGTCTATGTGCTGGTGAATATTGTTGATTAAAAAGGAGTTGATGGCAGTGTTTTTTTTCGATGGAGTGTTGTATTGCAGGATCGGGTAGCGGGTTGGTGCAGAGCTTGACCTCTTTGAAGAGGGCTCTTCTTTTGTTGTCGGCTTCTGCTATGGTGTTCTGATAGTAGGAGGCCTTGGCTGTGTTAACTAATTGTCAGCAGGTTACTCAGAGTTCATTGAGGTGCGCCAGGTCGGATGCGGTCCTGGAGTGGCACCAGGTTTTCTCTTGTTTCCAGATAACTCTTTTGCTGAGGTTGAATTCTTGCGTGTACCAGGGTGCTGATCGATTTGGTTTGCAGGTGCATTGTTTCGGATGTGCGTGTCAGTCGATGGATGCTAAAATGGTGGTGTTCAGTGCTTCCAGTAGAGACCCGCAGTTTGGTTGGGGTTTTTCGGTCCATGTCAGGTGGAGGTTGGCAAAGCCTTCCACCGGGAAGTTTTTGACGGACGTGAAGGTTTGTCTGATGGGTTTCTGCTGGGAGTGCTTGACTGGGGTGGTGTTCAGGGTTCCATGTCATTTCATTGCGGGATGTTTTTTCATGGGGTTTTTTACCGTGATTTTTTTTAACGAAAAAACCCATCACATTTTTTGTACATTCTTTTTGAGGGGTTCCCCCCCCGAACCCCTCATTTTCTAAAAAATCGCGGTAAAAAACCCTGCGAAAAAACATCTCGTGATGAAAGGACGTCATACCGTGTGCAGAATGTTGAAAGGCACGGCCAGGTGGTCAGACCAGTCAAGCGGGAGAAAAGTGCTGTAGTCTAGGGAAGGCATTGCAGTGATGATTAGTTCAAGGATGTTACCTTTCTCATGCATTGGGTATTTCATGTGCTGTGTGAGGCTGAGGGTGTTGAGAAAGCCGAGCAGAGCTTTCTTCATCAGTTTAGTGGCCTTGTTGCCTGGGAGGTTGAAGACGCCTAGGAATATGTTGGTGTGCCTGAGGGACATGGTGGTGACTAGGTCGGTTAAGTCTCTGATGAAGGTGGTGTTGGGTTTGGGTGGTGTGTAGAGGAGATCTAAGGTGACTGTGTCCATCGGGGAGAGTGGGAAGTGGCAGGAGCGGACTTCAAAGGAGCCAATGTTGTTGACGTCAAGTCTGGTGCAGGTCCATGAGATCGTATTGTATGACTGCGAGACCGCCGCCTGTCTTGTTCAGCTGGTCTCTGTGTTGGATGCTGTAGCCGTCGGGCACAAAGACGTCTAGGACGTGGGTGGAGGTGGGTGTTGGTCATGTCTTGGCGATGGATATGGCATCAAGGTTGTGTGTAGTGATGATGTTGTTGATGGCTTCTGCATGGGTGACAGCTGAGCGGACGTTGGTGAGACTCTACCTCCGTGTTGTGGATAGTGACGGGTTGCTGATGGGCTTGAGGCCGATGTGGGTGAGCTTCCTGCATTGTGGAGTCCATGCCTTAGAGGTGGGTCAATGTCGTTGATGTTGACCGCTGATGGTGGGATGGCCTGTGGGGAAGGAGGGAGAAAATACATGTCTGCGCATGCTTACCTGTTGTCTGGCCAGGGGTTTTTGCCCTGGATCTTCCCGGTCCGAAGAGGTCCAAACAGGAATTGCCCATTTCTTCTTCTGCCCTACAGGTCCAAATAGGAATTATCCTTTTCTTCGTCTGCCCTTTTCTATGTCTGAACTTCACTTTGGACGCCCTTGATCTAATTGTTAAGAGCAGAAGGGAAGAGGCAGGGCTAAGAAGGTGGGTGGGGCATAAGCCACGTGACCTACATCCACATGCACAGGCTCACCAACTGCAAAGGAAAAGAGGCTGGAGGGCTGCTTAAGTAGAGAAAAAGGGTGCAAAACAGGAAGACATCAACAGTTTAGCAGTGATTGATTGACAGGTGGGCGGCACTTAGACCACGTGACCTAGATTCACTTGCCCCTGCTCACCAACTGCAAAGGTAAAGAGGCTGGAGGGCTGCTTAAGTAGGGAAAACGGGCATCAAAAAAGGAAGGCACTAACAGTTTCTCCTTCGCCTGCTTCCAAAACTGCAGTTAAATAAATTAAATCCTGCTTATTTCTTGACAAATACTGCTTTCATGTATATATTATGAGCAACTGTTCCAAAACAGACTTGTTTTGGCTTAATATATGACTCCATACGATCTGGTTGATAACTGCTTTAGGGGGTGATTCATAGAATTCAGCACACAAGTGGCGCACGCGGCTGGTGCACAGTGTGCGCGTGCGAATCCCTGCGCCAGCCGCGTGCGCTAAAATCCATTTCCGCGCACAGTGTATTCATGGATTCCAGCCACCAAAACCAGCCGTGGCGCACAGTGGCGCAGCAACCCTGCAGCAGCGCCAGTTACGCCCCTAAGAACGCCTCACGCGCAGGGAAAAGCCATCAATATACCCAATCCAGCGCAAAGGGCTGCGCTAACCCTGTACCAGCACAGCAAGCGGGCTACGTGTATAACTGGGGTGCGCGGGAAGTACCTCACGCGATTGGCCCCATGCGAGCAGGGTACGCGTATTTCAGGGGTGCGCTGGAAATTCCACACGCGATTTCATCATGGTACGTGTATTTCAGGGGTGCGCGGGAATTTCCACACGCGATTGGGCCCGTGTGAGCAGGGTACGTGTATCTCAGGGGTGCGCGGGAAGTTCCACACGCGATTCCATCAGGGTACCTGTATTTCAGGGTGCGCGTGAAGTTCCACACGCAATATCAGCAGGGTACGTGTATTTCAGGGTGCATGGGAAGTTACACACGCGATTTCCGCAGGGAACGTGTATTTCAGGGGTGCGCGTGAAGTTCCACACGCGATATCAGCAGGGTACGTGTATTTCAGGGTGCAGGGGAAGTTACACATGCGATTCCAGCAGGGTTCGTGTATTTCAGGGGTGCGCAGGAATTTCCACACGGGATTGGGCCCGTGCGAGCAGGGTACGCGTATCTCAGGGGTGCGCGGGAAGTTCCACACGCGATTCCATCAGGGTACGTGTATTTCGGGGTGCGCGTGAAGTTCCACAAGCGATATCAGCAGGGTACTTGTATTTCAGGGTGCATGGGAAGTTACACACGCGATTAGCCTGGGTACGTGTGTTCCGGGGTGCCGGGAACTTTCACACGCGATTGGTGGAAATCCACGTGTGTTCTGTCATCACGTGCAATGAGGGAAACACCTGCGCGCGTCACATCACAGACGCGCATAGGCCCTTTCCTCATATTACACGCGGACGTGCAGTTTCCACGCGCGCTTACGCGCATGGCCCTTTCCTCGTATTACACGTGGACGTGCAGTTTTTCACGCGCCCTGAAATGCGCATGCACGTCTGTACGCATCACGTCACAGGGGCGCTTGCGCTTGAGGGGCCTTCTGTCCAATGAAAATGCGTATGCGTGCAGACGCGCTTATGCGCTAAGGGCCTTTCCTCGAATTACACGCTGACGTGCAGATTTTTCACGTGCCAAATCACTCCGTATCAAGCTGGCCACGCGTATGCACACGGAAGACCACGCTCTTGCCCAGAAGGCTGAACTACTGCCCCCCAGAGCCCCGAGCACGCTCCCACCTGCCATCTGCTGCTGCCTGACTGCCTGCTGCCCACGCGCACTGCCATTTGCTGCCTGCACATCAGCCAGGGGTGCTGTTGCTGTGACCACCCCTGCTGGAACCGAAGACTCCCGACTGGGATTCCATCGCTCCACAGCCCAGCCTAATGAACCCAGTTGCCCACCCACTCCTGCCTCTGGGGTTGTCATGTCGGGGCAAACACCATCTGTGACCACTGACAACCCCCGGCCAGAGAGGCAGAGGGGCACCATCTTCAGTGCCACCGAAGTTGGTGTCCTGGTGGAGCAAGTCCTGGGGCAGTATGATGCCCTCTTCGGAAGTTCCCGCGCCGACAAGGAAGGACGGACTCGGATCTGGACTGACATCGTGACTGCCATCAACGCGGAGGGGGTGGCAGTCCGCGACTTACAACATGTCAGGAAGCGCTGGGAGGACTTTAGGTCCAGGACCCTGAACAAGGCCCAGCGCCTCTTGAAGGCAGCGGATGCCAAGGGGCGCCGGGGCCACTTGTCGGAAGAACAGATGAGGGTCCTGGAACGCATATCCCCAGCGCTCCACGTCCAGGTCCTAGAGAAGCAGACCCGTCTGGAGTCGAGCAGTGAGTGTACATGCATCCTGATTGTGAGCAGTGCGTGTGGTGATTATTCAGTATTGTGCAGGTTGCACATCTGTTTGTATGGGGTCGAGTATGGGTGGGGGTGTACAGGGCCGTGGGGCTGACACATGCGAGGGCTGTGATGTGTGAGACATGGATGGTGCTTGTGTGTGTAGGCTTGCATGCCAAATGCAGTTGTGTGGGCACACATGTTTGGATGAATGTGTATGTAAGTAGACATGTCCGTGATGTCACGCATGTATGTTGTTTTCGGCGGCATGTATCAGCACTGTGTACATGTGCATGTGTGTGTATTTGACAAGGGTGCAACAGTGATGCAACATGAATGCATGTGACAGCGGTATGTGGAAGCCTGATTGGCAGATGTGACATGGATGCCCGTCTGAACAGTGCGACACTTGGCAGAGGTGTACACATGCATGCAGGTGTGGTGGTGTGTGTACATGTGTGGTGCACTTCCTGTGTTGCATGTGATGTCTGGCTCACCTTTGCCTGCTCATGCTGTTGTATGTGTATGGATGGTGCTGGCAGTTGCGATATGGCTGTGGTATGGCTAATGTGTGCAAGTTGTAATGACATGTGTGTTGGGGATTGTGATGACTTGTCTGAGGTTTGCCAATGCCACTCATGTACAACTGTCATGTGTGTATGTGTCCATTGTACAGTGCCCTGATGCCTGTGTTTTGTTTCTCTCTGTCTGCAGCGTCAACTGATGAAGAGGGCGGAGAAGGTGCTGAGGAGCACAGCGGCGGGGATCCGACCACCAGCCGGGGACGCAAGGCCCGGCTCCCCTCCCAGGTTGTCATCTCGTCGGGGAGTGAGGAGTCCGGTGCCGCGTCCCAGGCCGCAGCTGCCGGGGGGAGGTCCAAGAGGTGGAGGTTGGAGTTGGACTCCTCGGCAGCAGAAGGGGCAGCTGGGACCCCACAGGGCCCAACAGGGGAAGATGGCACGGAGTCATCCAGGTTGGTGGGGGGTTTGGTGGAGGAGGAGGCCGTGCAAGCACCACAGACAGGGTCTGGAGGTGGGGATCCCACTGGTGCTAGTGGTGCAGTGCAGGACCAGGGACAGGAGGCAGCACAGGCCGCCACGGAGTTGCCTGTGTGCAATCCTGTCCCCGATCCTGTCCCTGCATCATCTTGCACCAGCAGGGATGCCTACGTCCAGACCCGTTTTCAGGCAGGGGATGAGTTCACGTCAACTGGCCTTCCTCTGCCTGCGGACGTGGCTATCCAGGTCCGGGTTGAGCTGTCCTGGCTGGTGTGGTGTTGCGTCAACGGGCCATGCGAGGTGACCTGCAGTCTTTTCATGGAGAGACTGCACGTCATCTCGAATGGCTCGTTGACCACGTCAGCCTGCTGGGACAGGTCACCCAGGCCGGATTCCTCCGTCTGATGGGGCTTGCTCCGACCCCCTCCTCAACTGGACCCCCTACGCGCCAGTCGTCCTCTGTGCCATCTTCCCACCCATCAGTCACCTGGGTGCCCTGTGGTGCTGCCTCTGACGGTGCGGCCAGGCTGGTGGAGGAGGCATCCCTGCCACAGTCGGGAGTCGGACGTCCAGCAGGGGTGGCCACATCTACGACTGCACCCCAGCCGGCGAAGGATGTGCAGGCAGCAGGAGGCAGTGCACGGGCAGAGGCAGAGCAGCAGCAGCAACATGGTGGGAGCCATGAAGGCTCGGGGCCTTCGACATCGGAGGGGCAGGCATCGGCCGGAGGGCAGGAGGACCCAGGACAGAGAGTGTCTTCTGTGTGGCAGTGGTTGGGCCACGCCATAGATGCGGAGCGGCAGCGGGCGGAAGAGGCACAGCTCACAATGGTCAGGGCGGAGAACTCCATGCGGAGGGCCCTGAGGCGGGCCGAGTGCCTCGAGGCAATCCGCAGGGGTTTGGAGGTGGACACGGCGACGGCCCTGCGGACGCTCGGGGCCATGGAGGAGGACCGCCTCCGGGACATTGAGGAGGAGTTCGATGATGCCCTGGCCCGTAACATCCACAAGTGAGCCGTGAAACTAGCCCGCTGCCCTTGTACATAGTTTCTAGGTAGTGTTAGGTTTCATTTTTGTTTTTATTTTATTTGGACCTTTCGGACATTCGCCACATTTTTGTATATAGTTTTTTTTATTAGCTAGTGTAGTCAGATAGGTTTCCTTTATTTTGTTGGGATAATGGACCCTGGATTGTTCCCATGCACATAGTTGACAGTTGGATTGTATTTTATTTTTCTATTTTTGACCATGGAGCAATGGCTTTCTTTTTCATTTCCCATTGGATTTTGTTTTGTGGACATCGACTTTGGACATTACTTTGGATTTTTATTTTTGGTTTTGCTTTTTTTGACGGACATGCTTCTTTTCATTTTTGTACATTCACGTTTCTGTTTCTTCTTTTTTTATTCTATTGATGTTTCCTTTAATACATATTATTTTTGGTGAACTTCAATGTGTGGTATCTCATTGGTTTCATGCATTTCATGATATGTGTTTTGAGATTCACTGACACCCATTGGGTGTATGTGAGGGAAATGTGTTTGTTTTTCGGAACTTGCAATCGGTGTTCTGTGATGTAATTGCAAATTATGAGTGGGTGGATGCAATACTCGGGTGGGTGTTTTGCATTTGGAGGCTGACCATAGGGACCAGGGATCTAGATTGTGATGACATGTTGGCTGGGGAACATGAGTTGCACATGGGTGGGGGCCTGCTGGCAGGTGCCCCACAGTGCTGGGGGTGGGAGTGGTGGGGAACATGAGTTGGACATGGGTGGGGGCCTGCTGGCAGGTGCCCCACAGTGCTGGGGGTGTAGGTGGTGGGAGACAGGGGTGGGGGCCTGGTGGAGGCTGCCCCTGCACTGCTGGGGGGTGGGGGTGGTGGGAGACATGGGGGGGCCTGGTGGAGGCTGCCCCTGCACTGCTGGGGGGTGGGGGTGGTGGGAGACATGGGTGGGGGCCTGGTGGTGGGTGCCCCTGCACTGCTGGGGGGGTGGGGGTGGTGTGAGACATGGGTGGGTGCCTGGTGGAGGCTGCCCCTGGTGGCTGGGGAGTGGGGGTGGTGTCAGACATGGGTGGGGGCCTGGTGGAGGCTGCCCCTGCACTGCTGGGGGTGGGGGTGGTGGGAGACATGGGGAGGCCTGGTGGAGGCTGCCCCTGCACTGCTGGGGGGTGGGGGTGGTGGGAGACATGGGGGGGGGGCTGGTGGAGGCTGCCCCTGGTGGCTGGGGGGTGGGGGTGGTGTGAGACATGGGTGGGGGCCTGGTGGAGGCTGCCCCTGGTGGCTGGGGGTGGGGTTGGTGTGAGACATGGGTGGGGGCCTGGTGGAGGCTGCCCCTGGTGGCTGGGGGGTGGGGGTGGTGGGAGACATGGGTGGGGGCCTGGTGGTGGGTGCCCCTGCACTGCTGGGGGGGGTGGGGGTGGTGTGAGACATGGGTGGGTGCCTGGTGGAGGCTGCCCCTGGTGGCTGCGGGTGCAGGGGGACATGCGTTGGGGGGGAGTAGAGCAAGTTGACATGTGGGTTGGCTGGTGGGCATGGCCATGGTGGGTGGGGTGCCTGCATGACATGTGCTGGGTAGGCCCCTGTGGTGTGAGCCACCTGCAGGGGCCGTGGAGGGTGTAGAGGGAACACCTGGGAGGACCCACACGTGCAATTCACGTGTGCTGCTCCCCGCGCACCCCTGTAATACACGTACCCTGTTGATATCGCGCACACCTGTAATACAAGTACCCTGATGGAATTGCGTGTGGAACTTCCCGCGCACCCCTGGAATACACGTACTCCGCTCAATCGCGTGTGTAACTACCCGCGCACACCTGTAATACACGTACCCCGCTCAATCGGGTGTGTAATTACCCGCGCACCCCCGATATACACGTACCCCGCTCAATCGCGTTTGTAACTTCCCGCGCACCCCCGAAATACACGTACCCCGCTCAATCGCGTGTGTAACTTCCCGCGCACCCCCGAAATACACGTACCCCGCTCAATCGCGTGTGTCACTTTCCGCGCGCCCCCAAAATACACGTACCCCGCTCCCCCAGGCCTGATCGCGTGTAAATGTTCACGCGAACCCCTGAAATACACGTAGCCCGCTCCCCCAGGCCCGATCGCGTGAAGGAGTTCACGCGAACCCCTGAAATACACGTAGCCCGCTCCCCCAGGCCCGATCGCGTGAAGAAGTTCACGCGAACCCCTGAAATACACGTAGCACGCTCCCCCAGGTCAGATCGCGTGTGTGACTTCTCGCGAACCCCCGGAATACACGTGCCCCGCTCGCACAATTGCTGTATGTTGCCACTTTTGTAATGCGCAGGGACGCTACCGCCTGCCTTCGTGTGGCGGACGTGTATCGGCTTGTGCGTGTCTTTCGCTGTGCGTGGCTTTGCCCTATTCGATTCCATGAATACGTGTGGTTCGGGTGCGTGTGGGCGTTCCGTCTGCTTCCCTGCAGTACATCCCCAGTTACGCCCTTGTTTTCACGAGTTGTTCCCCATTCCGCGCGTTACGCCCTGTGTTCCGCCCACTTTCTAGTGTATGCGCCGAGGTTGTGCGCTTTCACTGTGCGCGTCGCGCACGTCTTTCGGGATGTTGCAGTGACGTGTGCGCCATGCACGGGTTTGGCGCACATCCCGAGGTAAACACGCGCAGGGACTTCCATGGATGGCACGCGTGCGCGTGCGCCTGTTTTTTTCCGCTTGCGCCTGCTTGCGCCTGCTTGCGCGAAGATTTTCGGCGCACGTTTGTTCCATGAATCGGCCCCTTAGTCTCTAGGCATCACATTGACCTATATACAATAGGTAGTTACATCACTACCTTTAATGTTCATGTAACCTTTGTGCCGTGGTGGAGAGGTAGGCCTGGCTTTGCCTCTAGTTCAGGAGGAGCACCAGGGTGCATCCGTTTGCAGCACCGCCAGCACTCTCACTCTGGCTGCCGTGCGCCGTGGAGGTTTGCGGTGTTGCAGCAGAGTCAGCGTCCAGTGAGATTCAATCACTGCAAGACTACGATAAAATGCTATTGTTTTCCCACAAAATGCTGCCTTCACATGGAAAACACTAACATTTCCCCTTTTGACTTCGTCCAAAACTCCATGTAAATGAATGACACGTATAATTAAATAAATCGCAGATCATTTCTTTACAAATGCTCATGTACCATGTGAGCAGTTGTTTCTCTCCCACACTCACCGTGCTTTGCCTCTGGTTCAGGAGGAGCGCTGGGGTGCATCCGTTTGCAGCACTCCGCCTCCGGCTGCCACGCTCATATTCGCACGTGCATGGTGGAGTCTTGCGGTGTTGTTGCATCTCGCGAGACTCCGTCACCAAATACCTCCTTTTGTTGAGCAGCTTAGTCCTATTCCATCACAAAGTCTGCATACCTTGCTGGGTTACGTCGCTCGCTCTGGGAACGACAACTTCCACTCACTCCACTGGGTGATGCTTTTCCTGTTTTTTCTTCCCCACTACTCCGTGACTTGAAGATGTCCCCTTCACTTTGCAGAACTTTCTCTTCTCTGATGCTGGTTCTCACAGCGTTAGCCTGACATACGTGTTCAGATGAGTTATCTTCACATGTGACATACGTGTTCAGATGAGTTATCTTCACATGGTGTTTCCGTCTCTTCAGCAGTGCGTTCACTCCGGGAAATCTGTTGTCTTGCCATGGATTTTTAACTTTAATTGACCTTCTTTCATAATTGGCAACTCTGTCCAGGATCCAAAGCTTGCCATCCTGAGTGCATATATGATTGGTACATGTTTGCACTACTTGGATAGGTCTGCTGAACCTGGATCCCGTGATGTGATCCTTCTGGGGCAAGTCCCCTTCACGCACATCTATTCTTTGGGCTGACCTTCCCCGTCATTGCACCTTTTTATTTCTTCCATATTCTTTCTTTTTCTCCACACTACATCCTCCATGTTTACGGCATCATCCCCCCTTACTTTTATTAACCATGGAGGTACTAGTGTGGACGTTGCTCTTCATCCTCTTAGCATGTGTAAGGATGACACATGTGTTGCCCCATTTGGGGTGAGACAGTGAGCAGCTACAACTTCTTTTAGGGTCTTATGTTGTTGCAGGGCCACTTTGATGAAACAGTTAGTTACTTCAACCAGCACATTGGCCTGTGGATGCTATAAAGAAACTTTGATCTGTTTGAAGTTGTTGTCTTTCTATTTCGCGGGAGACCAATTGAACCCCATTGTTCATTACAATCTCTTTCGGCACACCCTCTCGCTGGAACACCGCTGTGAGCACATCAATAAGAGTTGCGCTGGTGATGTCAGGTACACACTCTGCTTCAACCCATTTGGATAGGTAATGGATCATGACCAAGCCGTACCAGTGTTCATGTGACATGGCTTCTAAGGGCCCAATGAACTCTAACCCCAGTTTGCACCATACGCCTTTCCGGGATCTCAGTAGGTATTAGGGGTGCTTCTCTCACTGTCCAACGTTTGTTGCTATTGATGCACTCATGGCAGCTCTCCATCATGACTCTGATATCGTGCTCAATGCCCGGTCACCAGTAGGACTCCCTCACTCAAAGTCTTGTCATGTTACTTCCAAGGTGCACCGAGTAAGCCCTGCACAGAATTAGTTTCCTCATCCCCAGAAGCGGGATGACCTGATTGCCTCAGTTTAGCAATCCCTCTGATTCGAATATTTCTTCTGCAACTTTCCAGCATGGCCTCAATCCTTCAGATATTGCCCTCTCACTACGCCATCCTTTCTTAAACCATTTAGTTAACTTCATGATTGTGGCATCTTTAGTTGCTTTTTCCCTCCTATGGCCTTTGCTCATTTCTAGGAACTCTTGGCTACTTAAGTCGCATATTGAAGTCATCACACGCATCTTTCAAGAATGTGGTGGTTGACTTCCTTTGTTCAGGCAATCGTGACATGTAATTGGCTTGCATGTTCTTCCATCATGCTGTGTGCAATATTTCATAGGTGTATTCTTGCAATTCTGCCATTTTTCTTGCTAATTTGGGGCTATACGCTTCGTCCCGCCTGGGCTCAGCATGTGTATTAAGGGTTTGTGGTTGGTAACCAAATGGAAATTTGTGCCCCACACATGTTCTAAAATACTCTACCACCCATGCGCATGCTAGCATTTCTTTCACAACGGTAGAGTGGTTGTTTTCAGCTTCTGACAGCACTTTGGACGTGAATGTCACTATGTGTTTCCGTGTCTCCCTTCTTCTGGGTCAGTGTTGCTCCCAACCCATACGCGCTGGCATCCATGGTAATAAAGGTTTTTCATAGTGGATTGAAGGGCCTTAGCCATGGGGCACCCATTATCCAATTCTTAACTTCCTCAAAGACTTCCCTTGGTTCTCGGTACCATTTATATTCGGCTCCCTTCTTCAGCAATTCTCTTAATGGCGCTGTCGTTTCTGAAAATCGAGGCACACATTTCTTTTTCACAAAGGATCTTAGTTCTTTACTGGATGAGGCCGGGGCTTTCACTATTGCCTGCAGTAGGTTTTCTTTGTGCCTGATTCCTTTGCTCGATATCTTTATTCCAAGATATTATACTACATTTGCTCGGATCACACATTTTTCATACTGTCGTGTTACCCCTACTTCTTGCAGCTTTTTGAGTACTTTCCTCAACACTACATCATGGGTGTCAATGTCTTCAGCGTATATGAAGATGTCGTCCAAAAGTAAGAAACATTCCAATGTTAAGTAACAAGGAGTCCATCATTCTCTGAAATGCCGAAGCTGCCGATGACAACCCAAATGGCAATCTGGCAAACTGAAATGGCCTGAAAGGAGTGATGAATGCTGTCAGTGGTCTCGATTCTTTATGCAAACTGATCGGATGATATGCATCCCTCATGTCGAGTTTGGAAAAGTACTTTGCCTCTTTCATCATGAGGATTAATTAGTTTATACTGGGAAGGGAATGACTGTCCGTTATCACTTCTAAACTGGAGCTACGTAAGACTATGCATACTCTAAGGTCATTTGTGAACAGTTTCTTTATCATATCAGCACCACTGAACTCAACCATTCGGATGATTCTACCGTCTCTATAGTGCCCTCTTTCACCATCTTTTCTAGTTCCATCTGTAATGCACTTCTTGCCAACGCTGGGACAGGTCTCACCTTATGTTTGATGGGAATGGCATTCGGTCTCAATCTGATCTTGTGTACCTAGTTCTTTATCTTCCCTGGTTCTTCCGAAAATAACCACAGGAACTTGTTTCTTGACACTGACACTCCTCCTATTCTGACATAGTAATTGGTCCTGTGTGCTGGGCTCAAACCTGATGTCCAACTTCGCTTGGTCGTCCCACCCCAATACTGCAGGACCCTCCTCTGAAAAGTACAGTCTGATTTCAGTATTCCTGCCTTTAAACTCGACAGTGCCATTGATATAGCCCAGCAGGCGAACTGAGGAACCACCGAACACTGTGGCCCTGTGCTTTTTTCTTGTACCTCAACCGTGGTTCTACCTACCCTGTCTTTGTAGGTGCGAATGGGCAGTATTGTTAAATCTGACCCCAAATCGGACAGCACTCTGGTCTCATTTCCATCCACCTGGATAATGCAGTGTGGTTTTTGTCTTCCTCGCAGTCAAGCTATTCACCATAATAATGGTTGGTCTGCCTTCTTCAGACGACTTGGTGCCTCGTGTCACCCACTACCTCGATCAGCGACACTTTCTTTCCTCATGACCTGCTTGCAATCGCAATGTGACTAAACCCCCTACAGTTTGAACATATTTTGCTTCTGGTGGGACACTCCTTGTCGTTTGCCAGATGGCGGGTGCTGGTGCGCCTATGGTACTTTAATGGTTCTCTTTTCCCCCTCTTTCATCTCTGCCATCATTCCGGTGTTTTTCCTTGCCACCTTTGTGTTGGATGGTATGCACTTCTGCAGCTTGTGCTCTTCCCGCCAATTCCTTATGCCTGCACAAGGTTTCCTTGACGGCTCTGGCAAACTGAATCGCCTTGTCCAAGACCGGTTTCTTTGCCAAAATAAACTTATCCTGGACTTTTCTGCATGTCGCAAATCATGTTCTCTGTGTTTTCGCCAGTCACATAGTGCAGCCATTTCCCACATTCTGGTGACATAATCGTCGACTGATTCAGAATTGTCCTGCTTCCTGCAGTAACATGTTATCCTATGTAGCACTGTATTTCCTTTATTCGATAACCGCTTGACTATTCTCCTTATGGCCTCTTTGTATTCAACTATTTCCGTTCTCAGACCAGCGTAGATCCTTTGACCTTCCACTCCATGGCATTGAGTAACATGGCTTTCTTCCTTTCTGGGGCCAGAGGTCAAAGTAGGCGGGAACTAAAGTGTACAACGTTCCCTTACTTTTTTAGGAAATCAGTGACCGTTCCCTTACTTTATTTAACCCGGAGCACCGTTCCAGGACAGCAGTGATGGACACCTTTATTTATGTCTTTAGTAACTTCTTCCCTACTGGAGATTTGAACCTCGGTCACACTCCAGTTGTACACCCTGCTGAGCTATCTTGCAGTTGCTGGGTTGCTGTTGTTCCTTTGTATAGATTGCCTGGGACATAACGCTCATTGTCAAGTAGTCACAAGGCCCTGTTCTCGGTACTGATATGTGTCTTCTGCAATTAAACATGGATTGCTGCAGACAAAGTGTCTATACATGTAATGGGCAGGGGTGTGTGGCTATAGTCCTACGCGTGTCCCTTAAGAGATGGGAATGACGGGGGATTGAAGAGGGAGGCTGCTTTAAGCTGCATGCTGTGGGGGACAATGACCAACTAATGGTTATTTAAATGCTGCATTTTCTTTTGTTGTGTTCTTGTCTGTCTTAATAGTACTGTAAACACAACAGTGTAGGGTGCAGTGGAGACAAGGAAGGTATGGTGTTTGCATTGTGGGGGGGTTGAGTATGGGGTAGCTGGAGAGTGGCAAGGAGGGGGACCACTGGCTAGGGCATAGTCCGCTCCACCATGTGCATCTAAATATGTGACGAACAGAGGTTCCCACTGGGGCCATGGTATGGCGGGCTTACCTGGGGACTGCAGAAATGCTGGTGGTGGCGTCACTCCTTGCATCGTGGTTGTGGTCAGTCTGTAGCTGACTCCTCATTGCGAATTGTGTTGTGGCTTAATCTATGACTCCACACAGTCTGATTTATTGCTTTATTCAGCAGGCTTCACATTTAACTATATACAACAGGTAGTTACTTCACTACCTTTAATGATCCCAGTTCCAACGCTTGCAAACCGTGGTGAAGAGGCAAGCCTGGCTTTGCAACTAGTTCAGGAGGAGCGCCACGGTGCATCTGTTTGTGGCACTGCCCCGCGCTTGAACTCCGGCTGCCGGGCTCGTATTCTCACGCGTACGTTCGTTCAAGAGGAAGACACAAATATTTCCCCCTTTGTAAATGATTGGCACATCACCGATCATTTCTTTACAAATACCCATGTACGATATGAGCAGTTGCAGTTGCTTCTCTCCCCCACTCGCTGTGCCAAAACGAGTTGGATTGATACTAGATCCCATCTGAGAAACGGACCTTTGGTGATAGGCCATTTCTCAGATGTACATTTCCCACACTATAAAGCGAAAGGAGTGATCTAAGATGTGCAATTTATAAGCAGACACTTTATGAGGCACATCCACAATACAGTGCAAGCGTGTGTTTTGAAAGGCCAAAGCTGGAACTCACCCAGGGGCTGCAATAATTAGCTGCATTGTCTTCTGCTGGTATATTCAGCCTGCTGCAAGTCATGACCAGGGGTATAGCCATGGGCAAGGAAGCTATGGATAAATACACAAAATCTACCCCCCGAAGACAGGGAGATGCCCCTGAACAAGCTGGGCGCTTCCTCCCCTCCGAATTACAGCAAATGCTAGACACCATGACAAAGGGGTTTGCTGCTGTGATCAAGAAGCTGGACGATATCACGATCATTATCACCACCATCAGAGTGCAACTTGCTAAGGAGGTCCTACGGATAAATGAAGCAGAAGAACGGATCGGGCCTCGGAGGATAGGGTGCATGACTTGCAATTGACTGTGATTACTCTGGTAAAGGATATGAGGTACGTGAAGTCCAAATGCAATGATCTTGAATCCCGCTTCCGGAGGAACAATGTCAGAAAAGTCAGAGTTCCGGAGGAAAAATTGAACAAGTGGTGGAGCAGTTGCTTAGAGAGCTGTTAGGGGAGCCACAGCGATCGCATTTTTTTGCAGTCAAAAGAGCCAAAGGGCCATGACCCAAAAGCCAAAGCTGGGTGATTTTCCAAGACCTTTACCAGCCAAGATATTGAGCTACTGCGACCGAGACTTGCTTCTGAAGCTCGCGAGGGATAAGAAAGAGCTCCAAATGGGATCTCAGGTGAGCCGGATCTTTCCTGATTTTTCTGTGTCAGTACAACAGTAGCAGCGACAATTCTTGGGAGTCAAAAAGATGCTGAGGGAGCGCTATGTCCAATATTCGATGATTTTTCTGGTTCGACTGGACTTTCAATTTCAGGACAAACTATATTTTTTCACAGTCCCGGAAGAGGCGGTAAAGTTCATCGAGGCCAAAATACCAGTTCAGCGCCCGCTTGGCAAGTCCCAGGAGGGATTGCGTAAGACATGAGTCCATCATAACATGTTGCCCCTAAGGAAAGGCACTCCTTAAGTGCATGTGGAAATTTAGTTTACAAGTTATTACTATTGTGCTGGATGTATCCTGTTAGTAACCTGAAATGAGTGCCCGGAGTGACGACGGAATGCCCCTGTTGACATAGCACTTAGGTTGTTTCTGTGGGAAACAGCCTGGAAGTTAGGCTGCACAGTTGTAGGTTAGTGATGAATGGGAGGGCATAGTTTACACTGCTGGTTGAGGGGAGGCAGTGAGGGTGTGGAGGGTGAAATTCAAAAAGTTTTGGTGTCGTATAATATGTGTGCAGTGTAGTACACAGCACAGAGATGTTTTGTGTTCTGTATCTCGAGTAACCATGAAATTCATGTCAGATGGTAGTTGGGATGATGCAGGCCTCGATCCAGATTAAATCATTGTGCTGGAATGTCCGCAGGCTGGTTAAATGTGTTAAAACTCAGAAAATCATAGCACAGGCTAATAGATTGGGCGCCAATATACAATTCTTACAAGAAACTCATGTGGTGGACTCAGTCACTCAACAGGGTGGCCAGTCTTGGGGTGGACAGCGGTATTACACGTTGTACTCCACCAGGGTGTGGGGAGTGATGACATCAATTCACAAAACACTTCCAGTCATGTGTCATTATCTGGTTGTGGAGGAAAGAGGCAGGTACGTGTTGGTACATGGATTGCTTTGCAAGAGAGAAGTGGTCTTCTTGAACTTTTATGCCCCAAACATAGATGATCCAGATTTCTACACACAGGTGATAAATCTCCTGCAGGGATTCTCGAGAGTGGCCTCATATGGGTATGTGATTTTAACACCATTATGGATGTGGCGGTGGACAAGTCCACTTCTGGTCCACGGGACCTGACAAAGGCAGAACGGGTTCTTTGGTCTGGGGTGCAGGATCTGAATATTGTGGATGTCTGCCGACTCAGTCAGGGAACTGAACGTGGATTCACTTATTACTCTGCGGTACATAATATGCACTCCCATATAGAAATGTGGTCTCTCTCTGATGATCTCCTCCCTAAGCTGTCTGACTGTGTAATGTATCCAAGAACATTCTCAGATCACTGCGCGTTGATTTTGGTTGTAACTTGGTCTACTGAGAGTCGCCCTAAACTCTGATGGGGCTTTAAACCTGAGGCACTAAGGAACCTTACCTTCATGCAGGGATTACTAAAGGGTATTGATGTGTATTTTTCACAAAATGTGGGGTCGGTCACTACACCGGCGGTGTTATGGCAGGCGTTCAATGTTCTTTGACTCCACACTCTCCTTTTCTCCTCACATCTCTGACGTCTTTAAGAAGTCAAACTATCAACTGCACCTCCTCAGAGGTATTCTTCTTTTCTTCTCCTTCCCCCAGAAGCTTACTGTCTCTAGAGCTCTGGTTCTCTCTAGGCTGGACTACTGCGACAGCCTCTTTCTAAATCTGCCTGCTTCTACTCTCAGCCCCATGAAACTCATCCAGAACAGGACTGCGAGACTTGTCATTGACCTCAAGCCCAGGGATCATATCTCTCCAGCACTGAAATCTCTGCATTGGCTCCCAGTGGCTGCAAGGATTAAGTTCAAGACCCTCTGCATTGTCCACAAGGCCTTCTGTGACCTGGGTCCAAAATACCTTCAACTCTCCCTCTGTAAACACCTTCCCACTCGAGCTCTTCGCTCCTTCACCTCCAACTCCCTCAGGGTCAGTCGCTTCTCCAAGCAACGAGTTGGGGGTAGATCTCTTTCCTCGGCTGGGGCCTCCTTCTGGAACAGCCTCCCTGCCACTCTGTAACTTGAGGAGAACCATCTCCAGTTCTGGAAGCACCTCCTCCTTGCTTTTGCCTTCGCTCTTCCTTTTCCCTGCTGATCTGTCTGCTTCGGCTCTGTGCACCTGGCAACCCTCTGTCTTTGGACCCAGGTCCCTGTCCACCCAGCCACACACCCGTACTGCCTCCTGGCAACCCTTGCACTTGGGTCTGTATCTGTAACCCTACAGTCCCCTTACCTGCACTTATCAGACACCCCTTGTCTGCGCTTTAAACCTTGCACTTGCCATCCTGCTGGCGGCACTACCAGTTGTTGTCCTTATCCCTTGCGCAGCACTTTCCACCTTTCCCCACTCCCTTGCACTTTCCCCTTCCTTCTCCCCTGCACTTGCGCGTTCTCAATGTCACTGGATCTAGTTAGATCGTTGTTTTGTCCTCCCTTATTTCCTTCTCTTGCCTCGTCACGCTCTGAAACAGGTGTGTATAAGCGTGATACAAATAAAATATCATATCATATCATATGTGTGAAGGTGGTAATGTCGAATGAACTTGGGGTCCTGAGGCAGCTCAGGCACGATATGGCTGTGGTCGAGAAGGGATTGAAAGACCTCCAAGATAGTTACATGGACAGAGAGATTATGGTTAGGGAAGATATCTACCACAAACCACAAAAAATCAGTAGCATTTCCTGATACAAGTCCAATTTCACTCAATATTGGTAAAAACAAATTTGGTGTCACTCCAAAAGATCCATTTCAGTGATGATTCACAAAAAATAATTTTAATTTCTCAATTTATGATCAGCTGACATGTGTTTCGACCACCGGTCGTTTTCAAGGCTGTACAAAATAAAAGTGCCACAAAATACAGGTAATGCACAGATAAATGCATATACATTCCATTAAGATCAAGAAAACAACAACAACAAGAGGGCGCTAGGGGGCCAAACAAGATGGCCGCTTTCTAGTGAGCTCCCACACGGCCCGTGATTAATCCTGCCCAATCCTCCTGAATTCGGACCATCTGTGCCCTGACAGAAGGATACCCCTGCTCGCCAGACACTGCTTTGCTGTGCCGTGAAAATTGGAGCCAAAACGGAGATCATATGACCTAAAACGCTACCCCTCAAGCCAGCACCCGTGAATAAACAAGCAGGCCTACTAGAAGCCGGGGCGCGGAGAGATAGCCTGAGTGGAGTGCGGACGAGCGGATGCTGCCTGCCCTCTTCACATCCTACAAAGCCAAAGCCACACTGAGCCCCCACGAGCCGCGGGTGAAAACCGAAGATGCGCCGGCCCCTCATGTCAGCAACTCCACCACAGCACTTGCGGCCTGACCCGGAGAGGGGGGTCTGCAGCCGCGGCTCGGGCAGTGTGCCCCGAGCGGACCGGGCTGCCGCCTGCTCGCCTGCACAAGAGGAGTGCTGGGCGGGGTGTGGGTCCACGCCACTCTCGAGGCTCCCTCTCCCTCCTTGTGAACAGGCCTGCGGCGCGGGACGGAGAATCCGGAACGCAGATGCCAACTCTCTCCTCCCTCCCCGCCTGAGTGAGAACGGCCCTCGCGGTTCCAGCTGAGCAACCAGAGGACCTGGAGCAGACGTCGAGCTGCGGGCACCACTCTCAGGTACGGAGCATGCAGGAGGAAACACTGAAAATACTCGAAGTCCCGTCCGAGCCCCTCCCTGCACGCTCAGGCTGCCTTTGCCTTCAAGCTGCCAACCCCGCTGGGCCAGCGCGACCCCCTCCAGTCCTCATTACGTGGCCTAAGGGAACTGCACACCAAGACCTTCTATTCCATCAAAAACAACAAGGGGAACTAACTACCACCCCCCCCCGTAATACCCCGAGGAATAGATTGCATGTAAAACCTTACCGTGCAGGCAACAAAGCTCCCTATTCATCCAATATTGGACCACCAAGCCCTGCTGGGATTTTTAAAAAATCAGTACTTGGAAACTGAACTAAGCGCTGTGCCCCTGCTCCACAGACCCATCGGAACACGCTGCTACCCTTAACCCCCGCCGCAAAACGCACATCATAACTCATTGAAAGGGGACAACCTACGTCCCGAAATTGCATACAAGTTTCAAGACTAATACGAATCAACCCCAAACAGCGCAGGTTCAATGGGGAAGATGGATAAGTCACAAAAAAATCTAAACTTTGAAACCGGAACAGTCCGTAAAACCCCTAGAATACAAGAGGAGCGTGAGACCCCCAGTGTCAGCGGAGCCCAAATGGAGGAAGGAACCTCCTCCCCAGACATCAAAGGGCTCCTACTAGACTTGAAAGCGGGCATAGGGAGTTTAAATAATAAAATGGATGGCCTTGTATCGAAAGTGGATCTTCTCCAACACCGAATGGACACACATACTGAACGCCTCAATGACGTCGAACAAAGTGTGTCCAATCTAGACGACGGGGCAGCAACTTTGGGAGTAAGAGTCACCCAGCTCGAATCCCAAATGAAAACGACCACCGCCAGATGCGAAGATTTAGAAGGTCGCTCCCGAAGGAATAACATCAGGATCATCGCGGTGAGAGAACAACAATCCGGAGCGAAGATGGAAGACTTCGTTGAAACACTATGCGCCACCTTCTTCAGCCGTGAAGCCCTTTCCAACCTGTTCATTGTAGAGAGAGCACACAGGATCCCTTCCTCCAAACCTATCTCAGGTGGCCCTGCCAGGCCAATAATTGCCAAATTACTAAATTACAAAGATCGTGACACCATCCTCCGACTGGCCACGGAGAAAGGAGAGATCCACTATGACGGGGACAGAATCCACTTTTATCCAGACTTCTCGCCAACAGTCCAATCCCAAAGGAGATCATTCACCTCCACCAGGCAGAGACTCAAAGACAACCAAATTAAGTACTCAATGCTGTTCCCAGCGCGCCTCAGAATCCAACATGAGGGAAAGGTCAATTTTTTCCAGACGCCAGAAGAAGCAAACGACTTCCTAGATCAAGCAGGATGTTCTAGGCTAAACGCCATGTTTTCGGAAAGACACAGGGAACCCCACGCTCTGAATTAGGGTATTAATATAACAATTGTTTGCGGAAGAAATATCCAAAAGGTACAATTTGAAAATGAGTATCAAAGGAGTTTATTAGACCTGATACATTTTTAATATGACTTGAATCATGATTTAATCTGCACTTACTGCGAAAATTTACATAGCAGGAAAAAACCTTTAAGAACACATCTATAAAATAAAATTCATACTATTCAAACGTGCATCCATTCATCCACAAGCATCCGTCAATCATCAATTCACTCATCCAAAACACCAATGAGTATAAAATGTAAAATCTATAAAAATCATGACATATAATTCATCAAATAGATTGTTTATAGAAAGAATGTGAAATCAATATACATGGCCACAATAGATAATAAAGGTGGCCAAAAGGTTGAGATGGGTCCCAAGAATCTTCAACCACGACCTCATCACAAGTTTCTTTCTACCGGTTTCGACGTGTATACTTTATTATAGTGACGTCTTCTTCAGGAGATAAAAAATGTTTACATTCTAACGGTTCATCCCAGGTCGCAGCACAACATACGGTATCAGAAGGCTGTTCGGTGTCATAGAAGCACTAGATCCATCGCAACAAGCAATAGCAGTCCTTCTCGATGCCGAAAAAGCGTTCGACTCCGTCGAATGGCCATTCATGTTTGCGGTTTTGACACGTATGGGACTTGGCAATTTCTTCATCAAGCTAGTCTCACTACTTCATACTGACCCCCGCTCCTTCATCTCTCTGGGCAACACGTCAGCCAGCATAAAACTAGAACGCGGTACCAGACAAGGCTGCCCTCTATCAGCACTTATTTTCGCCTTAATAATGGAACCCTTAGCCTCGCAACTGCGCACACAACAACTACACAGAGGGATAACCTTTGGACCCCACAAACTAGTCGTCTCACTATATGCGGATGACGCAGTTCTATTCGTGCAAGACCCCGAAGCCAACCTCAACCCAATTATGCACGAAGTGATTAAATTCAGTAATGTCTCAGGCCTCAAAACCAACCACTCCAAATCAGTGATTTTCCCCCTAACACAACAAACCACAAAATTTGAGGACGACCACGGGTTCAAATGGGAAGACTCCCGGGTCCGGTACCTAGGCATCTATATGTCCCTCAATCACAAAGATATCGATAACGACAACTATGAACCGACACTGAGAACACTTCAAGAACGCATACAGAGATGGAAATCACTCCCACTAACACTCTGGGGTTGAGCCTCCCTAATCAAAATGATGATTCTCCCCAAGCTTCTTTATCTATTCACGAACATACCGCTACTCCTTCCACAAACCTTTTTTAAGAGAATTAAGAGCCTTATTCTAGAGCTACTATGGGCAGGAAAACCAGCAAGAGTGGCCTACACAACCCTAATTTTACCAACATCCCAAGGCGGTCTCGCACTCCCCGACATGGAGAGATACTTCTGGGCAGCCCAAACACAATTCTTGAGCCACTGGTATACTACACATTTCATCCGTCCCCACGTACAGAATGAAAGAGCCCTAGCTTCACCCAACCTACTGAGGGCAGTTGTTATAAGTCCTTTCAACATACGCAATCTGGAAGAAACTAGCACGAAGTACAAGTCAGATTCTCCCCCCTGCTTCCGATTAAACACATCCCAGCCATCCCCCTGACAGCCGAGAAGACGTTCCACCAGTGGCTCCGTAGAGTCAATGTTCAGTCACTTGGCGATCTATTCCCTGAAGACATGTTTATTACCCCCCAGCTGGCCAGGGAGAGAAGGGGTGACTTGTCACTTGACATATTAATGTACTTCAGGCTACGGTACACCCTGCAGTCAATATTCCCTTCATTTCTCAAACAACCAGATACATGGAATCTCTTACACAACACGATCCAGGCGCAAGGCAAAGGGAGGCTAACCTCACTAATATATAAATCCCTACTGACGGACACAGTAGCCATAGACGCCCGAACGAAGGAACGCTGGGAAAAAGACACTCAAAACAGGATACCAGATGAGGACTGGACGTACATCCTGCGGCAAACACAGAAAGTGGCAATAAACACACGCCTCATGCAAATTCAATTCAACTTTATACACCAAACTTACTTCACAACGGCCAAAAAGCACAGACAACACCAAGATTCCTCGGCACAGTGTGAGCGATGCAACGCCCAGTCGGCTGACTTTTTCCACCTAGCCTGGGGCTGCCCCGTGGTCTCCCAGTTCTGGTCTCAAGTGCTACAAACAGTGGCAGCAATAATAGGCGAGGATCTGACACCACTCGCCATGGTGTCCCTCCTCAGTCTAACCAAATACTTACACCCCTCAATAAGGAAACTGACAGCCCTTCTCCTGGTGTTGGCACGCAGGAGAATAGCCATGGCATGGGGCCGAGGCCCAACCCCTTCAATAGAGTCGTGGAAAAAAGATATCCTATATTGCCGGGATATAGACACTGAGGGGGTAATTCATAGAATTCAGCGCACAAGTGGCGCACGCGGCTGGCGCACAGTGTGCACGTGCGAATCCCTGCGCCAGCCGCGTTTGCCAAAATACATTTCCGCGCACAGCGTATTCATGGATTCCAGCCACCAAAACCAGCCGTGGCGCACAGTGGCGCAGCGACCCTGCAGCAGCGCCAGTTACGCCCCCAAGAACGCCACTTGCGCAGGGAAAAGCCATCAAAATCCCCAATCCAGCGCAAAGGGCTGCGCTAACCCTGTACCAGCACGGCAAGCGGGGTACGTGTATCACTGGGGTGCGCGGGAAGTTCCTCACGTTATTTCAGCTGGGTACGTGTATTTCAGGGGTGCGCAGGAAGTTCCACACGCGATTCCATCAGGGTACGTGTACATCAGGGGTGCGCAGGAAGTTTCACACGTGAATTCTGCAGGGTACGTTTATTTCAGGCGTGCGCGGGAAGTTTCACACGCGATTTCAGCTGGGTACGTGTATATCAGGGGTGCGCTGGAAGTTCCACACGCGAATGTCCTGGGTACGTGTATTTCGGGGTGCGCGGGAAGTTACACACGTGAATTCAGCAGGGTACGTGTATTTCAGGGGTGCGCGGGATGTTTCACATGCGATTGGCGCTGTGCGAGCGTGGTACATGTATTACTGGGGTGCGCGGGACGTTTCACACGCAATTTATGCTGGGTACGTGTATTACTGGGGTGCGCGGGAAGTTTCACATGCGATTTCAGCTGGGTATGTGTATTCCAGGTGTGCGTTCGAAGTTCCACATGCGAATATCCTGGGTACGTGTATTTTGGGGTGCGCGGGAAGTTACACACGTGAATTCAGCAGGGTACGTGTATTTCAGGGGTGCGCGGAAGGTTCTACACTCGATTCCATCAGGATATGTGTATATCAGGGGTGCGCTGGAAGTTCCACACGCGAATGTCCTGGGTACGTGTATTTCAGGGTGCGCGGAAAGTTACACACGTGAATTCAATAGGGTACGTGTATTTCATGGGTGCGCGGGAAGTTTCACACGCGATTGGCCCTGTGCGAGCGTGGTATGTGTATTACTGGGGTGCACGGGAAGTTTCACACGCGATTTCAGCTGGGTACGTGTATTCCAGGGGTGTGCTGGAAGTCCCACACGCGAATGTCCTGGGTACGTGTATTTTGGGGTGCGCGGGAAGTTTCACACGCGATATCAGCAGGGTACGTGTATTTCAGGGGTTCCGTGGAGTACTACACGTGAATTGGCCGTGTGGGTCCTCCTAGGTGTTCGCTCCACAACCTCCACGGCCCCTGCAGGCAGCCCACACCACGGGGGACTACCCTGCACCCCCACTCATGTCCCCCAACACCCCCACCCCCCAGCACTGTGTGGAACCCTCCACCAGGCCCCCAACTCATGTCCCCCTGCACACCCACCCCCCCTGCACTGTGGGGCACCCTACACCAGGCCCCCAAATCATGTCCCCCTGCACCCCCACCCCCCAGCACTGTGGGGAACCCTCCACCAGGCCCCCAACTCATGTCCCCCTGCACCCCCACCCCCCAGCACTGTGGGGCACCTGCCAGCAGGCCCCCACTCATGTCCAACTCATGTCCCCCTGCACCCCCAACCCCCAGCACTGTGGGGCACCTGCCAGCAGGCCCCCACTCATGTCCAACTCATGTCCCCCTGCACCCCCACCCCCCAGCACTGTGGGGCACCCTCCACCAGGCCCCCAACTCATGTCCTCCTGCACCCCCACCCCCCTGCACTGTGGGGCACCCTCCACCAGGCCCCCAACTCATGTCCCCCTGCACACCCACACCCCAGCACTGTGGGGCACCTGCCAGCAGGCCCCCAACTCATGTCCCCCTGCACCCCCACCCCCTAGCATTGTGGGGCACCTGCCAGCAGGCCCCCACTCATGTCCAACTCATGTCCCCCTGCACCCCCACCCCCCAGCACTGCGGGGCACCCTCCACCAGGCCCCCAACTCATGTCCCCCTGCACCCTCACCCCCTGCTTTGTGGGGCACCCTCCACCAGGCCCCCAACTCATGTCCCCCTGCACCCCCACCCCCAGCACTGTGGGGCACCTGCCACAGGCCCCCACTCATGTCCAACTCAGTCCCCCTGCACCCCCACCCCCCAGCACTGTGGGGCACCCTCCACCAGGCCCCAAACTCATGTCCCCCTGCACCCTCACCCCCCTGCACTGTGGGGCACCCTGCACCAGGCCCCCAACTCATGTCCCCCTGCACCCCCACCCCCCAGCACTGTGGGGCACCTGCCAGCAGGCCCCCACTCATGTCCAACTCATGTCCCCCTGCACCCCCACTCCCCAGCACTGTGGGGCACCATCCACCAGGCCCCAAACTCATGTCCCCCTGCACCCCCACCCCCGTGCACTGTGGGGCACCCTCCACCAGGCCCCCAACTCATGTCCCCCTGCACCCCCACCCCCCAGCACTGTGGGGCACCTGCCAGCAGGCCCCCACTCATGTCCAACTCATGTCCCCCTGCACCCCCACCCCCCCAGCACTGTGGGGCACCCTCCACCAGGCCCCCACACATGTCCCCCAGCCAACATGTCATCACAATCTAGATCCCTGGCCCTTATGTTCAGCCTCCAAATGCCAAACACCCACCCGAGTATTGCATCCACCCACTTAGAAATGGCAATAACATGATAGAACCCCAATTGCAAGTTTGGAAATGAACACATGTTCCTCACATACCATACACCCAATGGGTGTCACTGAATCTCAAAACCCATATCATGATATGCATGAAACCAATGAGATGATACTACACATTGAAGTTTGAACGAAAAATATGTATTAAAAGAAACATAAATTGAATCAAAAATTAACAAACAAAAATGGGAATTCAAAAATAATAAAAACCAGCATGTCTGTGAAATAATGCAAAACCACAAATCATAATCCAAAGGAAAGGTGTCCAAAGTCACAGTCCACAAAAGTAAATCCAATGGAAAATGCTCCATGGGTAAATTGTAAAAAAAAAATGAAAATCCAACAGTCAACTATATACAGATAAACAATCCAGGGTCCATGATCCCAACAGAAGAAATGAAACCTATCTAATAACACTTCTTAATAAAAAAAAAACTATATACAAAAATGTGGCCCATTGTCCAAAAGGTCCAAAAAAAATGCAAAACCAAAGGAAACCTAACACTAACTACAGAACTATTTACAAGGGCAGCGGGCTAGTCCGACGGCTCACTTTTGGATGTCCCGGGCCAGGGCATCATCGAACTCCTGCTCAATGTCCCGGAGGCGGTCCTCCTCCATGGCCCCGAGGGTCCGCAGGGCCGTCGCCGTGTCCACCCCCAACCCCGTGCGGATTGCCTCGATGCCTCAGCCCGCCTCAGGGCCCTCCGTATGGAGTTCTCCGCCCTGACCATCGTGAGCCGTGCCTCTTCCGCCCGCTGCCGCTCCGCATCTATGGCGTGGCCCAACCGCTGCCACACGGAAGACACTTCCCGTCCTGGGTCCTCCTGCCCTCTGGCCGATGCCTGCCCCTCCGATGTCGAAGGCCCCGAGCCATCATGGCTCCCACCACGTTGCTGCTGCTGCTGCGCCTCTGCCCGTGCACTGCCTCCTGCTGCCTGCACATCCTCCGCTGGCTGGGGTGCAGTCGTTGATGTGGCCACCCCTGCTGGACGTCCGACTCCTGACTGTGACAGGGATGCCTCCTCCACCAGCCTGGCCGCACCGTCAGAGGCAGCTCCACAGGGCACCCAGGTGACTGATGGGTGGGAAGATGGCACGGAGGACGACTGGCGCATAGAGGGTTCAGTTGAGGAGGGGGTCGTAGCAAGCCCCATCAAACGGAGGAATCCGGCCTGGGTGACCTGTCCCAGTAGGCCGACGCGGTCAACGAGCCATTCGAGATGACGTGCAGTCTCCTCATGAAAAGACTGCAGGTCACCTCGCATGGCCCGTTGACGCAAAGCCACACCATTCAGGACAGGCTCAACCCGGACCCGGATAGCCACGTCCGCAGGCAGAGGAAGGCCAGTTGTCGTGAGCTCATCCCCTGCCTGAAAATGGGTCTGGACGTAGGCATCCCTGCTGGTGCAAGATGATGCAGTGACAGGATCAGGGACAGGATTGCACACAGGCACCTCCGCGGCGACCTTTGCTGCCTCCTGTCCCTGGTCCTGCACTGCACCACTAGCACCAGTGGAATCCCCACCTCCAGACCCCGTCTCTGTTGCTTGCACGGCCTCCTCCTCCACCAAACCCCCCACCAACCTGGATGACTCCGTGCCATCTTCCCCCTGTTGGGCCCTGTGGGGTCCCAGCTGCCCCTTCTGCTGCCGAGGAGTCCAACTCCAACCTCCGCCTCTTGGACCTCCCCCCGGCAGCTGCGGCCTGGGACGCGGCACCGGCCTCCTCACTCCCCGACGAGATCACAACCTGGGAGGGGAGCCGGGCCTTGCGTCTCCGGCTGGCGGTGGGATCCCCGCCGCTGTGCTCCACAGCACCTTCTCCGCCCTCTTCATCAGTTGACGCTGCAGACAGGGAGAAATACAACACAGGCATCAGGGCACTGTACAATGGACACATACACACATGACAGTTGTACATGAGTGGCATTGGCAAACCTCAGACATGCCATCACAATCCCCAACACACATGTCATTTCAACTTGCACACATGAGCCATACCACAGCAATATCGCAACTGCCAGCACCATCCATATACATACAACAGCATGAGCAGGCAAAGGTGAGCCAGACATCACATGCAACACAGGGAGTGCACTACACATGTACACACACCACCACACTTGCATGCATGTGTACACCTCTGCCAACTGTCGCAGTGTTCAGATGGGCATCCATGTCACATCTGCCAATCAGGCTTCCACATCCCGCTGTCACATGCATCCATGTTGCATCACTGTTGCACCCTTGTCAAATACACACACAGGCACATGTACACAGTGCTGATACATGCAGCTGAAAACAACATACATGCGTGACATCACAAACATGCCTACTTACATACACATTCATCCAAACATGTGTGCCCACACAACTGCATTTGGCATGCAAGCCTACACACACAAGCACCATCCATGTCTCACACATGACAGCCCTCGCATGTGTTAGCCTTACGGCCCTGTACACCCCCACCCATACTCGGCCCCATACAAACAGATGTGCAACCTGCACACTACTGAAACATCACCACACGCACAGCTTACAATCAGGATGCATGTACACTTACTGCTCGACTCCAGACGGGTCTGCCTCTCAAGGACTTGGATGTGGAGCGCTGGGGATATGCGTTCCAGGACCCTCATCTGATCTTCTGACAAGTGGCCCCGGCGCCTCTTATCATCCGCTGCCTTCAAGAGGCACCGGGCCTTGTTGAGGGTCCTGGACCTGAAGTCCTCCCAGCGCTTCTTGACATGTTGGAAGCCGTGGACTGCCACCCCCTCCGCGTTGATGGCAGTCACGATGTCCGTCCAGATCCGAGTCCGTCCTTCCATGTCGGCGCGCACACTTCCGAAGAGGGCATCATACTGCCCCAGGACTTGCTCCACCAGGACACCAACTTCCCTGGCACTGAAGCTGGTGCCCCTCTGCCTCTCTGGCCGGGGGTTGTCAGTGGTGCCAGATGTTGCAGTGCCCGACATGACAACCCCAGAGGCAGGAGTGGGTGGACAACTGGGTCCTGGGGCTGGGCTGTGGAGCGATGGAATCCCAGTCGGGAGTCTTCGGTTCCAGCAGGGCTGGTCACAGCAACAGCACCCCTGGCTGATGTGCAGGCAGCAAATGGCAGGGCACGTGGGCAGCAGGCAGTCAGGCAGCAGCAGATGGCAGGTGGGAGCGTGCTCGGGGCTCTGGGGGGCAGTAATTCGGCATTCTGGGCAGGAGCGTGGTCTTCCGTGTGCTTACGCGTGGCCAGCTTGATACGGAGTGATTTGGCACATGAAAATTCTGCACGTCAGCGTGTAATTCGAGGAAAGGCCCTTAGCGCGTAAGCGCGTCTGCACGCATACGCAATTTCATTGGACAGAAGGCCCTTCAAGGGCAAGCGCCTCTGTGACGTGACGCGCGCAGGCGTGCATGGGCGTTTCAGCACACGTAAAAAACTGCACGTCTGCGTGTACTCCGAGGAAAGGGCCCATGCGCGTAAGTGACGTGACGCGCGCGGGCGTTTCCCTCAGCACGGGTTAAATGTGAGCGGGGCCAGCAGTTCGCTGTACGTGCCTTTCGTGGAGACCGACGTGTGTTGCTGCTTCCTGTTGTTTCGCGCGCCATCACAACTTCACAGCTATCAAGGACGTATCTCTTCTTTTGGTGGGGGTATTGGCTACGCGTGTTTTTCTGCATCGTGCTAGTCAGACGGTGAGTCGCACACGCTCTTTTTCCCACTGCGGGTGCCCCTTTGTATCGCACCCATTTTCAATGTCATAGTAGCCTGCGTGTCCCACGCGTATGCGTTATTCGTGTTACTGGGTGCCACCGTGTACTGCGGGAGGTTGAATCCACGCACGTAGGCTGCAGGGTTGCGTGCACGGGTTTACTGCAGTTTTGGGGTACCTGAGCATTGCGTGACCCGTCACTACATCACCGGGATCACATACAGGCTTGCAGGTGCAGGGGGGCTGTTAACCCCAATTGCCCAGGCATTGTGGTGTACACCTCCCATTGGCGCTACTCCATCTGTGCCGGCACTACTACATCTGTGCCATGGTTGGGAGGACACCAAAGGTGAGGGGCGCCTCAGCTGGGCGTCCTCCTCGTGGCGGGCGTGGTCGGGGACGTGGCCGTGGTGACCAGGGAGTAGGGGGACTCCAGGGTGTCCAGGGCAGCCACAGAGGGGGAAGAGGCAGGGGTGCGCCACTTGAGCACAATGTTGTGCCATGTGTCGGTGCAGTCATGCCACCACCCCCTGTGGTAGCGGGGGATGCAGCTTCTGCATCTGGCACTGGCGCCCGTGTGACCCGGCAGTCCTTTCCATCGACTGCCACGGGCCCAAGGGTAGTGGTAGCTGCAGGCGCAGCTGTGGACACCGCCACCCAGGCTCAGGGTCTGCCAGCGCAGGCTGCGTTGGCACTTGAGGAGCCCTTGGTAGATTTCCAACAGGCCAGGAGGGAAACCATAGGGGCAGGCCAGGCTGCTCAGACCAAGACACGTGTCCCTGAGGCAGTTATGTCATCTGCTGCCCCGACCAGCCGAGTGTTGGCAAGTGCAGGGGCAGATGCACCCAACAACATCCAGTTGTGAGTCTGCCAACCAGGAACGTTGCGGTCAATGTCCCTGCCACAGCTGAGGTTGCTGCGCAGGGTCCATTAGAGGGCACCCAGCTGCCACTGACACAAGTCAGGCCTTTGGTCGTCCCTCCACCTGCCACTCCCTTGGCTCAATCCACCGAACCCACTTGCAATACTAGTCAGGGCGGCATTAGCCAGCCAGGGTCTGCGCCACAGTCCAAGAGGAGGAAGGTTGCACCTGCAGCACAGGCTGGGACCCCACACACAGCCACGACCTCCTGCACGTCTAGGAAGAAGCCTTTCTGCAAGCAGGAACTGGACTTCCTCGTGGGCTACGTGCGGGGCCACAGCCGTGACATGCTAATGGGTGCCAATAGTCAGACTACGGCTGCCCAACGTGACACCCACTGGAAGCATGTTGTGGAACATGTCAGTTCATTCGGCCATGAGGTGCGCACGGCGCAAGAGTGCAAAAAGCGTTGGAATTACATCAAACGCAGCACTAAGGCTAAGCATGCCTCTAATTACAACTTGACTCTGGTGACTGGCGGTGGGCCTGCACCAGAGGAGGAAGAGCTCACTCCGCATGAGGCACTCGTTGCGGAGTTCATACCACCTGAATTGGTCGAAGGAGTGGGAGAGATGCTGGACTTTGATGCCCAGTCCAGTGAGTGTTGATGTGTGTTGGTTGAGGACGTGTGTGTTTCACTTGTGGGATGTGTTGTGCATGATTGGCACTACATGTGACGTGTACATGGTTCTGATGTGTAAGTAATGCAATGCTTCCGTGATGCATGTCTCCTCTGCCTGCATGCGGGGACTCCATGTAGGCATGCTCCCTTGCCCCTCCTTCGCCACTCTGCACCCCAGTTCCACCTTTGCACTGGTCTGCTTCAATCTTGCCAATGTGTACTTTCCTGTTCATGCGTCCTGTGTAGATGCTAACTTCCAGCGTAGAATCTGCCAGACATATGAGGTGTGGTACAGCCTTAGTACTTGATGCAGGGTATCTCACTTGTACTGTGCATAGGTCAGATGTCCCGCAGGGACTTGAGTGCCCATTCATGCTCCATGTGCATTGCACGCATGCCCCTATGTGTCCTTGACTGGATGATCACTGTAATACAAGTCCTGGGTGACATACATTGCATGGCATCTCATCAGCCTTCCCATGTCAACTGTGGCTCAGTACTGCGTTGCACACATGTTTAGGTTCTGACAATCTGTGTGGCTCACAGGCCTCAGCCTGTTCAATGGCCAATGACTCTGTCCAACTGTTGTTGTGTCTTCTTCACACGTGGGCGGCCTCCAGAGTTTTCATCATGTGTCCTGCTTACTGTCCCATCATCATTTGCAGTGTTGTCACTTGAATGACATTAAGCTGTTGATGCCAGTCAACACTGCCAGTCAATACACAGGTGTATGGTCAGCCTTTTGATACCATGCTAGGCATCCCTGCTTTGGTACTGGGGTGGAGGAGTGCTTGGCTTCTAGATATGGTACACATTGAATGCACAATGCATGTGATGCCTGAATTTGACCTTCCACTGCCTTCACATTTCCTGGCACACACCATGGAGTCCTTGTACATGTAGGTAGTGAGTGGCGTACACATTTTCTGCACTGCATAGACCCACTTCCATGGAAACTGCCACCTTACAACAGGTCTGATCACAGAAGCAATTCAAAGTTGACCCAGCATGCATGCCAAGTTATATGTTGTGTGTCACATGTCTGCCTGATGCGTTTGTTGTCGGTGTGTATGTGTGTTGTGTGCTTCTGACATGTGTAGTGACCTTTTTTCTCTCTATTTTTCAGATGATGACGCAATGGAGGCAGAGGATGGTGTTGTCATGCCAGACACAGGGTTGTTACCACTACATCAACCCGGCACAGGTGGGGATCGTGGGGTGGTAGGCCACAAAAACCCCCAAGTGCTACAGTCCATCTTGTCTAAGTCCATGTGTCACGGGTGAGTGATTCTGATGTGGACACTCCTCTGTCTGCGACACCTGCACTGAGGGATCAGACAGTCTTGGTTCCTCCGCCCGTGGTGGATCGGGACGCAGGCTCACCCTCCACACCAGTCACTGATGTGCCTGGGACATCATGTCGACGGGGGCATGTAGTCGTGCAGCCGCGGGTGGTGCCAACACAGCGAGGACCACCGGTCCTTGGGTCCCGCAGGGGTCAAGCCCAGCAACGCGGTCGCCGCGTGCAACCACAGTATACTGAGTGGGAGCAAGACATGACTGTCAATTCAGAACGGCAGTGGGCAGCAATGGAGAACATCGCTGAGAGCATGGAGCATGTGGCCCGATCTGTGCTCCCCCCTGCTAGGCAGGTGCTTCTCCAGCAGCAGGCGGCACTGTCCACGGCCCGCTCGCTCAGGCTGGGCATGGCGGCCTCAGACAGGGCACGCCAGGCTGAAATGTCGTCTCTGCGTCAAGCAATTGCTGCTCACGCAGAGGCGCACATGGATGCCCTGAAGGAGGAGGTATGCTTCCCTCAAATCCACTCTGGGTGTCCTTATGATGTCCCAGAGGCAGCGGGCAGAGGAGAGGTTTGCACAGCTTGAGCGTACCATCTCGGCTGGGCTACAGGCTTGCCGGGAGGTGCAGCGGTTGTCCAGACTGGCCTTGCAGGAGGAACTCCGTGTTACACGTGCTACCTTGCAAGAGGAAGCACGTGTATCACGTGAGGTTCTGCATGCAGACCTACGTCACATCGCCACACAGAACCAGGCTCACCCGTCCGGCAGACTTGCTACCGATGAGGGGCAAGCTGCAGCTAGGCGTGGCCAGGCTCCTGTGCCACGTCCTCCTTTCCAGGATGAGCCAGACTCGGACGACCATCTATCTCCCACATAGGTCGGGCTGTGCAGGCGTTGAGCCCATGGAGGTTTTTTTTTTTTGGCTCAGCATCATCGCATGTGGGTGTTGAGCAGCACCCTGTACCTCCCCCCTCCTGGGTGCCTCCCCTCCCCCCCGGGTCGTATGTGGCCATTTTTGATTTTTATTTTAGTTTAGTTAGTTAAGTTTCTGTTTGATAGTTTAATTAGGTAATATAGGTTTTCCAGAGTTAGTGTAATTAGTTAATATAGTTTAAAATTGCTTGTCTATTGTGCTTTCATGTGACAGTGCGGTGCTTTGTGGCTTTTGAAGGCATCCACTGTCTGTTCCAGCTGGGCCCTTCAGGCTTGTCTTGTGTATGTGTTTGCTGCTTGGGGTCCTTGACTCACATATGCCACTCCTGCCTCCCTTATCCATGGGCTCGCAAGGATGGTTCGGTGTGACAACCTATTACACAAGGGCTTTGGACTGTCATATCTGTGGCATGTCTGGTGCTGTGTGACTTGTGTTGACACCCCTAGTGGGGATAATTGCGGTGTTATTGTCCACTGTTCAGCTTTGCTAGATGGGGTGTTTCATAATTAATGTGTACATTCATTGCTATGACTTGTGTAGTATGTTTCTTATCTTTACTGTACACGTGCTTGTTGCAATTCATGCGGTAGATAGTGTGTTCCACACTTTGGATGTGAAAGACGGACTCATGGTGTGATTTCTGATGTAAATCTCTGACATGGTCAAGTAATGAGATGCCTGAAGAGACACACACAGATGGCTTTAAAGCATTAATCATGTGTTTCATGCCCTTTCTGCAGGGGGATGAGCCTCCAGAGCACCTTTGCCAGCAGACATGGCCCATTGGACGTCTGAATTCTGGACACGTTTGTTGGTGCCCACATGCACACGTGTGCACAAGCAGAGGCACAGCGATTGCAGACCTACATCCTAGAACTGCTGACGTGTTCCAACGAACTCCAGGCAAGGTGAGCAGCACAGGGGGGCTACAACACAGCAAAGCTTGCACCAGGCGAGTTGCACATGCAGGCTTAGTCACAGCACTGAGGGTGAGCTTGGACGAATATTGGTGTTGAAGCACACAATGCAGCTCAGATGTGTTGGTGGACTGATGGCTGTTGATTGTAAGGTTGTCTGGGACACCTGCAGGGGCAGTGGCACATACCCTCCGGTACACCAAGGTCCATTGAGGCACTTGCATCAACCATGTAGCTTTCCGAGACATGGAAAGGGGCAGCTCACAGGGACATACAGCAAGGGACATACTCGGGTGCAGTGCATTTCATTTCCATGTACATTTTGATACATGCACTGCCAACTTTGTTTTGGTCATGGTGGAACACGACTTGTTCTGAAGTCACGCCTTGCTATATCGATCTGTCTGCTTACCCAGGGAACATTGCATGTTGTGTGAATTGTGACACATTGGTGTTGCGTTTGCCACGCACCCACCGGCGGCTGACTTACTGCATTGACTGTGTATGACCCATCACAGGGGTAATGTTATATATGGGTACGAAGCATCTACACCAGATTGTCTGTTTGTAGAGTAGTTTGTTGCTATGGGGCATGATTGGTGGTATGTTTTTGTGTAATGGGCACGTACAGATTATTGACTGTGGCTCTCTTTGCAGCATTGCAGTGCTCCTGTAACCGGACCTGAGAGTGTGCAGGCAGGAGGCCAGCACTCAAAACCAGAGCTAAGTGTCTTGTTGTTTTTCTTTCAAACTGCTCTGCATAGGCTTGCTGGGGGGTGCACTAATGCATGGATGAATGTGTAATTCAATTTGGTATGTTTTTTTTCCCCTAATCACCCGGAGTCCTATCCAATTTTAAACCCTGTACCCTCTACCCGGTGTTCCTGCTTCCCGTACCTATCCAAGCAACGTTCCCTAACCCTCTTTCCCCACTGGGGTTGCGTATGCCTGTGTAAGCCCCAAACTTGCAGGTGCCAAAACCCTAGAGGGGATGGTTGGTTCGTGCCACTCCGAAGCCTGGACTACAGAAGGCCATGACAATGATGTCCAAGTTTGTTTGGATTGTGTATGTGTTCATGCAGGTAGTACATTTTCGTGCATTCCCTACTTTCATGTGTCATTCCTCCTCCCCTCTCCTGCCACTCATTCCAGTTATCCAGTGTGCCAACACCTGTCCCGACTGCATATCCCTGACCCTCCTTCCCCACCAGGGTCTCAGAGACCTGTGTGAGTTTGACCTTGCAGGCACCCAGGACACGGTGGGGGTGGTTGGTTCGTGAGACTCCCGCGCCTGTACACGGGACCTGTGACAGTACACATCCGTTCATGGTGCATCATTCTATGTTATGTACCACACATGGTTCACATCCTGTTGTGACATTGTTTTACTGTGCTACCTTGGTTGTTACATCATTGTGGTAGTACTTGGCCTTTGTGAGGTACTGCTACGTCAAGTCATCTACTGGAGGCTGTTCTGGTTCATTGTTCTGCCTTGGATTTTTTGATTTTGCAAATGAGGGTGGACTCTGAGGGTGCAGGCACCTTTTTACACACAAGGTGGGAGATGGTGACGAAGGGGAAAGGTGATCCTGTGGCCAGGTGAAATTGAGGGTTGAAGGCTCCAGGACCCAGGTGCAGTTGTTCAGTGGGTCATGGTCATTTGTGAGCGGGGGGGTTGTTGTTGATAGTTGCCTTGCCCTGCAGTGTGATGGGAACCCTGACATTGTAATGGTGGTATCCTATGTACATGTTGTGTTCTGCTGATCAATGCCTGTTCATGTGTTGTGTTTACCTTTCAGGTGTGAGGGGATAGTTGTGGTTTGACATGCTGGGGTGTACACATGGTGAATGTTCACATGTGATGTGTAGAGGACACAGATGGTCACTTGATTGCACATGCATATGTTCAGTGCATGTCCTTACTGACCCACACACTTGCACTATGATCCACTACATGTACAACCACCCTTGCATATCCACGTGTACACTGTTTGCCTTCTGGTGCCCACTGTGTCCCTGCAGCACATGTTCTGTGACAAATTATGGATCCTGTACATGCCTAATTTGCTTTTTGATGTGGTCTGTCGCTTAGATGTGATGCTCAGGGTGTGCATCACACAAAATGGCTGTTCACTGTGCTGTGCGCTGAGCAGTGTGTTGCAGGAGTTGGACACAGCACACAGAAGCTGCAGTGGTGATTTTGCAATGCACAATGTGCATGTAGACAGGCATTCATTGTTATGTTACGTCTACAACTCTTGTGATGCATTTGGAAATGACTTATTTTGGGTGGGAGGTTGTTGGTCAGTCATTTCATCTGATTCCATGTCAGGTATCATTGTCTGATGCCACTGTACATTTTTGACATGGCAATGTGTTCCTTATTGTTACTGTGTTGGTGTATGGGTATTGTTTGCCATGTCATGTTGTTGTTTGGGAGGGTTTGAGTGACATAACAGTGATGGCCATGGCCTGTTTTGCAGGTGTGTGTGATTCACACCTTGCATGTCAGGGTCATCCGCTTCTCAAAGCAACTAGCTGGGGGTAGATCTCTCTCCGCGGCAGGGGCCTCCCTCTGGAACAGCCTTCCTGCCTCACTGGAACTTGAGGAGAACCATCTCTGGATCCGGAAGCACCTCAAGACCTTCCTCTTTGCTTCTGCTTTCTCTCTGCCTCTCCCTTGCAAAATTCTTCACTGGAACTGCACTGGATCTGCAACTAGGCCACTCTCCCCGACCTCAGTCCCTGGCCCAGCCACTCTCCACTTGCACTGCCTCCCTGGCAACCCCTGCACTGCGGGACTGTCTCTCTATCCCTACAGCCCCCCCTTCCCAGCACTTGTCTTACCTTTGCAGTTGCCACCAGCTGGCCTATTTATTTGTTTTTTAGTCTACTTACCCTGTACTGCACTCCCCCCTCCCCATCCCCTTGCAGTTTTCCCTTACCCCTACCCCTGCACTTGCACAATCTAAATGACACCTGGCCTAGTAGTATCGTTGTCTGTATTCCCTTGTTCCCCCCTCCCTGCCTCATCGCACCTTGAAATACTTGTGTATAGGCCATATCATGTCATATGTGTGCCTTTTGGACACACAGGATAGCTTGTGTTTAAGTAGCTAGGGATGCAGACAATGTGGCACTTCCATGGCAACTATCTCAGGGTGGTAGGTTTGTGACAGTTGACTGTCTCTTTGTCATCATCGATTGTCACCTGGTATGTGCCAGGCCTGTGTGCACTCTGCAGGGTGCAAGCTGGGTCCGGGCTTCCTCGCCACGTGCCCTGTCCCCTCCCATGGGCAGCGCCTGTGCCTGTGGTTGGGGTTGTGGGGGCACCACCATGTCCACCGGTACGCCCTGCCGTGTTGCAATATTGTGCAGGACACATGCTGCCACAATGATCCTGCACACTACTGGGGGTGCATAGAGTAGCTGCCCGCCAGAGCATTCAAGGGAGCGAAAACGTGACTTGAGCACTCCGAATGTGCGCTCCACTATGGCCCTGGTTGCAATATGGGCGGCGTTGTATCTTACCTGGGGTGGTGTGGTGGGGTTCCGGATTGGCGTCATCATGTGGTTGCTCAGAGGGTAGGCACTGTCCCCTGGGGAGGTGTAAATGGTTGTGATTATTGGGGTTTGTGTATTTGTGTGTGTGTGTGTGACATGCATGCATGTGCAAGGGCATTTGTACTCACCTAGGAGCCAGGTGTCGCCATGCTGGCCAGCTTCCAGGGCCCGGCTCAGGGCGGACATTCTGTATATGAAACTGTCATGGGTGGAGCCAGGGTAGTTTGCATAGACAGAGGTGATGATTCCCTTTGCATCGCATACCACCTGTACATTGATGGAATGCCAGTGCTTGCGGTTTCGGTAGATGTGCTCAGTGGCCCTAGGTGGACGTAGGGCCACATGGGTGCAATCTATGGCACCGAGCACTTTGGGGAAGTGTGCCACCCTGAATAAATCCAGGACAACGGCCTGCCTTTCTGCGGGTGTTCTGGGCATGTATATGTGCCTGCGGACTGAGGGGCGCGCTGTCATGATTGCCAGGACCTGGTGTAGGCAGCGTGACTGCGTGGCCTGTGAGACCCCCCCCACTATGGCAGTAGTCCGCTGAAATGACCCAGTGGCCAAAAAATGCAGGACATTGAGCACCTTCTCCAAGGGGCTCAATGCTTGGGAGCAAAGGGTGGGGGATGTAAGGTCATCTTCCCACTCCCTGACCAGGTCTAGGATGATATGGGGTGGAAACCTATACCTGCCGTAGACCTGGTCGTCAGGCATCCCAAAAAGGCTTGTCTGTGGTGCGAAAATGCATGCCCTGGCTATTCTCCTCCTCCTGCGGTGTCCCGCGATCAGTGCTGCGACAAATGAGGCATTCATCGTAGCTGTATATACGTGTTTGCTGTTTGCGCGCACTTTTATACTGTGCGCAGGGACGCTTCCGCCTGACTTCGTGTGGCGGACGCGTTGACGCCTGTGTGCGTCTTTTGGCGTGCGCGGGTTTCCCGTATTCGAATCCATGAATACGGGTTGTTCGCGTGCGTGTGGGCGTTCCGTGTAGTTCCCTGCAGTACTTCCCCAGTTACGCCTTCTTTTGCATGCGTTATTCCCCATTCCGTGTGTTACACCCACTGTTCCGCACACTTTGGTTGTGTGCGCCGCGCTATGTGCGCTTTTGCTATGCGCTTAGCGCCCGCCGTGTGTGCCCGCGTGCGCCATGGCAGGATTGGGCGCACGGACAGCGGGAAACACGCGCAGCATCTTCCTTGAATCGCACGTGTGCGCGTGCGCTGGGTTTATCACGCTTGCGCCAACTTGCGCCTGCTTGCGCTTGGATTTTCAGTGCACGTTTGCTCCATGAATCGACCCCTGAATATCTACGAACACTCCCATTACATGCACGCCCACCAGACATATGGGGACCATATGTCACGTACCTGCTTACAGCAGCAAAAGACTTTGATTCAGAAGAACAAACCGAATGAAATAATGGGCAAAACAGAAACTATCCCACAACGCTGCTATTTACGAACTATCCAAAAAGGGGAGCCAATGACCATAGAATACGAGAACTCAAAGGCGACACAAGGGAGGGAGGAAGGAGAGGGCGGGCCGAATGGCGCAAGGGGTATTGATGCACCCAATTGGTGCATGATTGTTTGTTGTTATGCATAAATCTAAAAATAAAGTAAAAAAAAAAAAAAAAAAGAAAACAACATCATAAATGATTACATATTCAAAAACCATACCGTGTTGTGTCACATGTCAGGTCAGGACGGAGGGATAAATTCACGCCATAGTCAATTGATAGAGAAAATGATTGGAGGAAAAATATAATGCAAAGCCACGTATTAGAGATTTAGTAAATATTGCTGAATTATTGTGCTCATATATTAAAACCCTGTTAAAAGGTCAATATTTGTGTTAAATAAAGTTGTCTTCATGCATATCCTGGTCAATGAGGACCCCTGGTGCATATAACCCTCTACTGATCATTACACACACATCTACATCAAAAGACACCTTGTGAAACCATCGTAGCCAGTCCAAAATGTTAGTATTCCAAAGAAATATAGATATAAATCCCTACTTCCATATCAGTGTTGTCATCAGTAGCATGCAATGCCAATAGAATGGGCTTACCCCATACCTAGTTCTCTATACCCTCTCAATTTGAGATTGGGTTGTGCAAAGTTGTCACACGATTTCTCACCACTCTGAGTCACTAAATACTACTGTGTCCACTCCTAAATGGAAAAACCCCATAATAGTCTACAATCTCTTAAAAAAACTAAAAAGCCCAAATTAAGTCATGATCGGGCATATAACCCACCTGTAAGGAGTATTCTGATATTACAGTCTTTGTTTGAGAATAAGATTTGTTGAATGACCCAAAGTCTTGATAAATTGAGATTCAAGCTCCAAATGTCAAGCGTAACCCATACAATAATAAGATACCCTTACTCTGAGATATGTAGAAAAGCACTCTTGATATAAAAAAAGCACTTATCTGAGAGACTAATCGTTTCCAAGAATGGCCTAACTAATCAAAAAAGCACAATAGAAAATGATTCCCCCATCGCATAAATCATATTTTAATATTTATCACCTTTGTTTACAAATAACGTTTTCAAACTGAAACACACTGCTATCTCACTGAAACTGAAAACACAGCCCCCTCCCTTCTAAACAGGATAGGAATCAATCAACCCCCCAAAGCTCATAGTGCATATGTTACATGGCCATATATTAGGGCTCAATCCCTTCCTTCTCAGGAGGGATTGAGCCCTAATATATGGTGACTCAGAGTGGTGAGAAATCGTGTGACAACTTTGCACAACCCAATCTCAAATTGAGAGGGTATAGAGAACTACGTATGGGGTAAGCCCATTCTATTGGCATTGCATGCTACTGATGACAACACTGATATGGAAGTAGGGATTTATATCTATATTTCTTTGGAATACTAACATTTTGGACTGGCTACGATGGTTTCACAAGGTGTCTTTTGATGTAGATGTGTGTGTAATGATCAGTAGAGGGTTATATGCACCAGGGGTCCTCATTGACCAGGATATGCATGAAGACAACTTTATTTAACACAAATATTGACCTTTTAACAGGGTTTTAATACATGAGCACAATAATTCAGCAGTATTGACTAAATCTCTAATACGTGGCTTTGCATTATATTTTTCATCCAATCATTTTCTCTATCAATTGACTATGGCGTGAATTTATCCCTCCGTCCTGACCTGACATGTGACACAACACGGTATGGTTTTTGAATATGTAATCATTTATGATGTTGTTTTCTTAATCTTAATGGACGTATATGCATTTATCTGTGCATTACCTGTATTTTGTGGCACTTTTATTTTGTACAGCCTTGAAAACGACCGGTGGTCGAAACACTTGTCGGCTGTTCATAAATTGAGAAATTAAAATTATTTTTTGTGAATCATCACTGAAATGGATCTTTTGGAGTGATACCGAATTTCTTTTTATCAATATTGAGTGACATTGGACTTGTATCAGGAAATTCTACTGATTTTTTGTGGTTTGAGCAGGAGATATCTTCCCGAACCATAATCTCTCTGTTGATTAGTTTCAAAATTTGTGGGAAGTTTGAGGGAATGGTATCACTCGCTGCCAACCTTTTCATTTAACCATTTAAGAGTGAAACTAGCGTACACACAATAGAGCGATCCCACAATCCCAATTAGTTACACGGACAATCGCACTTCTGCTGTGTTCTGAGTGTAATGCTGAGTTAGAAACATTTCGAGACCTTTCTCAAAGGGAGCTAAGATTCTTGGATAGGCCCAGGATTGCGCGTCGATACAGGGAAGTGGATAGACCTGGACGTTTCCTGGCCCAGTTAATCCAAAGGGAGGCGGCAAGAGGCCTGATTACTTATATACACACTGATGATAAAACCAGGGTATGATTGGAAAGGGGTATAAACAAGGCATTTTGTTCCTTCTATGAAACTCTGTACTGCCCCAAAGGTGAGGCATCTGACACCGAAATTAGGGTCTACCTTAGCACGATTCCCACTTTTTTGTTATCTGCAGAGGCTTCAGTGGCCCTTGAAGTTCCCCTGACTGCTGAGGAAGTAGAACAAGCAATCAAGAAACTCCCCTCGGCAAAACACCTGGCCTCAATGGGCTGTTTGCAGAGTTCTACAAGGAGTTCCAGGATATCCTGGTCCCGCATTAACTTCGGATGTGAGCAGAGGCCTTGGATGGAGGAATCCTCCCAGAAATAGTGTGTGAAGCCATGATCACGGTTATGTTGAAGCCAGGCAAAGACGCTGGCACGTGTATGTCACGTGTAGCCTGTCGCTAATCAACGTTGATGCCAAGATATTCACTAAACTGATAGCAAATCGCCTGCAACCTCTGAGGCCTTACCTGATACCTAACGACCAGTCAGGGTTTACTCCCAGCACGGCCACGGCATTAAATGTCTGTCGATTCTCCAATGTGATGGTGCCGATGCCCCCAGACTCTGATGCAGTAGCCATTTCCTTAGATATGCAGAAGGCATTTGATACGGTGCATTGGCCTTATCTATTTGCAGTTCTGGGAAATGCTGGGTTTGGGGCCTGTTTCATATCATGGGTCCGTCTGTTATATAGGGACCAAATAGCGAGAGTTCTCACTAATGGGACGGTATCTCTGCCCATAGAATTGTGCGCGGCACCCGCAAATGCTGTCCGTTATCACCTCTTTTGTAGGCACTTGTTATAGAACCCCTTGCTGACTTAGTCCGGACTCGGCATGCTAAGAGTGGGCAACGATTCGCCTCTACATGAAAGACCCAGCGAAAGAAGCAGGTGTGATCCTCCACACGGTGGAGGATTTTGGTAGATACTCGGGCTATGCCTTAGCAGGGATAAATATGAGATTTTTCCATTGGCTAGGTTTGGACAGAGGCAGTGAGAAGGACATGGGCTACGTGTGGTGACAGATTCCTGTAGATACCTAGGCATTAAGGTTAATACATCAGCAAAGAAGACAATAGCCTTAAATTATATGGAGTACATGCAACATCTGGGGCCTAAAATGAGACGCTGGAGCAAGGTGCCGATGTCCTTGTTGGAGTGCCGCATGATAGTTAAAATGCTGATGCTTGCAAAGCTTTTATACTTGTTTAATAATATTCTGATTTGACTGACCAGGCTTTTTTTCGAGAGCTGTATTCAATGTGCACATCTTTTGTGTGGGGGAACAGAGGGGTCAGCATCTGTTTGAAGGCCATGACCAGGCCCTGGGAGGAAGGAGGCCTCCGTTCTCACAATTTTTAACTTTATTATTTGGCAGCGCAAGCACACTTTGCCTCCTACTGGGAAGATCACCATAAACCCCACCGCCACGTAGCACTCGAAAGGGCCGTGGCAGTTGCAGTCAAGCTGCGCCCTTTAATGTCCGGTTCTGTATGTGTATCTCAGGGACCTCTAGATTCACTGGCTGCTGCATGTCTGGCATGGGGGAAACTGCGGTGTATGTTAGGCTGGGAATATCCTTATGATAGAGGGGCTCCTTTATGGAGTCATACATGGATGACTCCAACATTCGAATGTTCCATATGTACCAGCTGGATGGCCGCTGGCATTGTCACTATGGGATGCATGTATGTGCATGGTAATTGTATAGATTTGGAAGAATTCATAAACTACGTAGATGATTCCCACATACAGAGGCTACCCTACTTGTGGATCAGAACTGTGTTTAGGTTGAGGTGGCCGGAGTATCCATGTGAACCTGAGATAAACCTGCGGGAATGGTACAGTTACAGCACTACGGTCGGGGATTCCACATAGCGGGTGCCAGTGTTGTATGACCGACTGCTGAGTACACTGTCACATAGGGGCCCAGGCGTGATAAAGAAATGGGAGCAGGATTTATGTACTGAATTTACAGACGAACAGTAGGCGGCTGCGATATGTGTGTTAACTAGGAAAATGCCATATAACTCTAAATTCCTCCTGATTCAATTCATGGTCCTGAATAGCCCACATTACTCCCCTGCTAGGATTGAGCAGTTTGGGGGCAACAGCTCTGGCAGGTACCCAGGTGTACATACGAGGGGGTCAATCAATTTCATATGTTCTATGCCTGCCCCCTTCTCTGAACCTACTGGTACAGGGTTTGCAATACACAGTTGGTAGTGACAGGCCATCCCAAGCCACTTTCTCAAGTTTCTATATGGTTGGGAATCACGAGCCGGCAGAGGAGAGGCGCAGGTTTCTTAATCTTGAACTCTTATTGGCTAAGAGGTTGATTTTGTTCAGCTGGAAGCAGCCTGGTGCCCCCTCGGTGCAAGTCTGGCTCAGTGACCTTGCATGGGCAAACGATATGGAAGAGCTGTATGGAACGTTGGATAATCCCTTTAGCGGACCCAAGTAGATCATCACGACATTCAGGAGAGCAGTTTGCGTGCCTCTAGCTGCTCTGAAGCCAGACTGATGGTAATGAAGACATCCAACAGATTTGGTGTGGAGATTAAGATGGGAGATCGCCAGATTTTCAGGATAGTACAATTACGGCGATTAAAAAATATCACCCAGTACTAAAACTGTGCTAATCCTGAGCCCCCATCAATGCGACTATGGGGAGTGGGGATTGCGGGGGTGTCCCCCACTCACCTTAGTCGGTGTAATGGTGGTCAAGGGTTGTGAGGGTGTCCCCCGCTTCTATCAGATGGAAGTGGGGGACAATTAAAAAAAGAAAATTTCAAAACAAAACAGACTCTGTATCGCTGGTTTTGACCCACGTTAGTGGGTGAGAACTGACGCTGCAGAGATACGGGATAGACACACTAAGTGGGAAGGGGGGCCAGTAGGGTAATGCCAGCCACAGTGATCTACGTGATCACTGCGCCACGCCATGATGGGAGTCGGCAAAATGAAAGCCGACATTATGAGCGGCGCAGTGATCACATAGATCCAGATTTTCCAGGAGTTTACCTAGGAAAGGAGTGAAAGAGATCGGCAATAGTTTAACGGGCAGGTAGGATCGGCAGAAGGCTTTTTAACTGTGTAGCCACTGCATATATACTATAGCTCAGCACAGAAGAGGGCTTATGCCTTCTTCTCCGCAGTTATAAAAGGAAAGGAATCCAAAGAAGTGCAGGGTGATGAGGAGTCGCAGATAAAGTGAAAATAAAGAGTATATTGCTGTGGTATATGTCTGCTGATAAGCAACATGGCCCCCCAGAGGCTCGAGGCCAGGGCTTTAAGTGGGCTTTGAGTGGGCCAGGGCTAGCTCATGTGCGAGAGCTTCAGGCTTAAGAAAAAAATTATTTTTCTCGTTGATGGTGCTAGCACCTGCGAGGCATCCCTTTATTCAAGAGATGCCCATGGGCCGGTTCCACCATTATAGAAGAAAAGTTGCGGCCGTTGGAAGCCAAGGATGTTTTTCCAAAGCCTGAAGCTCCTGTTCCTTTGTGGGAGCTTCAAGCTTTAGGAAAAATAGCCTTAGCTTCAGAGTGGCATCGTCTTTTCAGCCTTAATGGTGCTGCTGCCCCTTGTTAGGCATCCCGTTAGCTAAGAGATGCAGCGATCAAAAGGAATGCTTGATGAGGGGCAGCCGCACCATTAAAGCTGAAAGCATGTGGCTGCTGGCCCTCGCAAGGCATCCTTTTAGGTAATAGATGCAGAGATCAGCACTCTCTCCCCCATGGGGTAGAGGGTGTTGATCTCTACAAAGGGCTGCCTCAGATGGAAGTGTAATACAAACATGCGTACGCCATATCACTAGTACTTTTAATTTTTACAGAGCGTACCTTTATTTCAAAGGCTCAAGAAGCATGTCCTGGATGATCCCGAGCCAAATATTGAATCGGCTCAGGCCGGACATTGAAGCAATGCCAGTTTCCCCAGTCTCAGCTATGCAGACACACACACACAGCATCCGGGGCTATGCAGGTCATTTAGGTGCGCAGGTTGCAAACAAATTTGTTTTATCAGTGGCAGAGCCTTTCATATGCATGTTTGAAGATGTCCAACTCAAAGACGCCACAATGCACCGGTTACCTTGCAAATCTGTGATCAACACAAAGCACCCATTTAAAGATTTATTTATATCCATGATGACTAGTATCTTGACCTGAAAAAAATGAAGTCATCATGAATAACAACAAGCTGAACGTTTGGTCAAAGAATCTGCATATCTATCTTTGTTTATTACACAACTTCTTTTATTACAAGTCTTAAATCACTGAAAGTACAGTGGGGTTAATTAGATTTTTCCTGTTGGCATTATCTTGCATTCTGGGACTTATAGTTTACCATTTAGGATTTGAAAATTAAAGCCACATTTGTATTCATTTTGCTTAACATGTTGCTATAAGAATTTGCATGCTGTCGTGTGGATTTATTATTCAATTTGTTTTTTTGTAAGTAAAAACTCTATATGACATTATTACTGTAGATCTTGAAATGCAACTATTTGAGGCAAAACTCTATATGACATTATTACTGTAGATATTTAAATGCAATTATTTGAGGCAAAGTTTGTGATTCTAGATCCCTGGTGATGGTGGTATTACTAGTCTTAAATAAAGCAGTTTACCAAACCCTGGCTACGATCTGAGCACACTGGATTTTACTCAGATATCTTAATAATAAAGTCTGGAGCCCTGTTCTCTGTTACCTGTTGTGAGATCCTGGAAATACAGAGTAAGAGAGTCAGGCTCCTCTAAGGAGAGGATGCCAAGAGGCTCACCAATCAGGATATCCTAAAACCCACAATCCATAGCAAAAATCTGCATAATTACAATATGTTACTCAAAGATAGAATCTTTGTTTTTTAAATAGTAAATGAATGAACTCCCTTTTCATACAAGACGATTGAAGTAGTTTTTCAAATTAAATCATAGAGTAGAGAAGTCGTCCTATGTGTTAGAGGTTACAGTCGCTCAAGATAACCTTTGCAGTGAGCTGAACAGTGCATTGATAAATTCTCTGCTGTCAATTGCCGCAGTTTACAGCACTTCGTGTGGCCGACTAACTCGGTAAAAAGAAAGATCTAGTATAATAATACAAGTGTTATACCCGCTCACGGGAAATTGGAAGGCTTACCACGTGACCCTCCACGAGCCCTAGGAGCGGCTTCCGGTCACACCAGGGCGTACAGACCTACCACGTGACCTTCCACGAGCCCTAGGAGCGGCTTCCGGTCATACCAGTGCGTACAGACCTACACGTGACCCTCTACCAGCCCTCGGAGGGGCTTCAGTGGATACCGTTCGAAAGAGTTTGTCTGGTTTTCACGGCGATAAAGAATGGCTGGTTTCACTTGAGCGGCCCCTTTTTTTTATAAATCGTCGGGGTGGGCTTTGCGGCCGGTACCGTTCCACTATGCCTGGTCTCCGCTATGTTCGTTCCGCTGATTGGCTGCATTAGCCTGAGTCCCTTTACCCGTGAGCCTGAGCGCCGTCTATCCTTTCTGCTGGATTCTACTTACAGGGACCTCTAGTAGCAACCTCTGGTACTGCAGCCTAGAATTTCCAATGCTGGAGTCCACTTACAGCGACCTCTAGTAGCAGCCTCTGGTACTGCAGCCTAGAATTGCCAATGCTGGAGTCCTTACAGGGACCTCTAGTAGCAGCCTCTGGTACTGCAGCCTAGAATTGCCAATGCTGGAGTCCTTACAGGGTCCTCTAGTAGCAGACTCTGGTACTGCACTAGGGTGGCCAACTCTTTGATAGTCTGTCGTGGGACACTTGCCCACAAGTCGGTGAAGACGTCACGTCATTCACGTTTAGCAAGCCCCTTTTTTAAATTTAATTTTTTTAATGGCTCTTAATTCCAGCTTAATGGAAATGGTTTGTCCATGGGACGTGATGGTCACGTTTTTTAACTGCAAACACGACCATCACAACCCCAGGAACAAAGCATTTGCATTTGAATTAAGCCAGGTGTCAGAGCTTTACAGCTAAACCTGTAGGCTCAAAAGGAGCCAGGGCTGCAGAGCCGCCCGGAGATAGAAAGCAGCAGCCGGCAGCACCGTGCTGCGTTAATGGCCACTTCAGTTTGCAGAGTGGCTGTGCTGGAGGCAGGTTATCCCGACGCAAGTTGGGACAAGCTGCGTCCCGCGCAGCCACTCTGCAAACTGCGGGACGGAGTCCCTAATTGTGGGACAATCCCGCGAAATCCGGGACAGTTGGCCGCCCTACACTGCACCCTTGAATTTCCAATGATGGAATCCACTATGATGGACCTCTAGCAGCAGACTCTGGCACTGCAGCGTAGAATTGCCAAAGCTGGAGTCCGCTTCCATGGACCTCTAGGAGCAGACTCTGGCACTGCACCCTTGAAATTCCATTGCTGGAGTCAGATTGAGGGACCTCTAGCAGCAGACTCTGGTACTGCACCCTTAAATGTCCAATGCTGGATTGCGCTTCAAGGGACCTCTAGTAGCAGGCTCTGGTACTGCACCCTTGAATTACCATTGCTGGAGCCTGAGGGACCTCTAGGAGCAGACTCTGGTACTGCAGCCTAGAATTGCCAATGCCGCAGTCAGTTTACAGGGACCTCTAGCAGCAGACTGTGCCACTGCAACCTTGAATTTCCAATGTCGCTTACAGGGACCTCTAGCTGCTGAATCTGTGCCTCCACCATTGAATTTCTTACAGGGACCTCCAGCAGCAGACTCTGGGATTGAACCATTGCATTTCCAAAGCTGGAGTCTGCTTCCAGCGACCTCTAGCAGCAGTTTCTGGGACTGCAGCATTGAATGTCCAATGCTGGAGTCTGCTTTGAGGGACTGATTCTGCTTACAGCAGCTGTATTCAAAATGTGTGGCGCGCCCCTCTGGTGGTCCACAGCCTCATGCCCAGAGGGACGTGCATCCACAGCCTGAAAAGCTTCCGGACAACAGATTAAGCATCCTGCTGTGCCGGTGAGTGCTCCTGTGTCATGTGTGGTTGCTGCTCTCTGCCCACTGCAATGCGTTCAGAATATGCAAACAAAGCAATGCATATTCCAAACACAGCGTGTGAGATGCTCTGGAGCCAACCAACCTGCGCCCCTCATTATTTGTGTTGACAGTCTTTCAAGTGGGGCAATTTATAAGTGATGGCTTACAAGCTATTGTTTTTATACAGTATATGCTTAACATTTCAGTGTTAAGAACTAAACATGGGTCATTTGTATTCACCAGGCAGCACAAGTATCAGTGAGCTGATGAAACCTATGCGAATTAGCGTGCCACACAGAAAAGTTTAAAACTTTTTCTTTATTTTCTTGTCTCTTTATTTGACATACCAAAACTTTTTTTTTTATATTACTTTTTAGTTATATATGGCGCATCCCTGGAAAGGTTAACTGTCATTTACTTGCTTAAGTTTTCTAGTGGCTGCTTTGGCTCATGGACTAAATGCATCCTCTCAGAATCAAGCCACTGCCTAGCGAGCACACCAGAAGGCAACTCAATGCCACTTTGCACATTGATTAGGAAAGTGGAGTGCCTTGTGTGTCACCATACAGACAGTAGTCCATGGCCAATCAATGCAGTGAAGTGTGCAGCAATGATTTGTGCGCTGCACAAGTCACCACCCTGTTGGTTAATGGTGTCTATGTGGTGCTCCCTTATGTAACAGCACACATACCTGTTTTTGTCTGATGTGCCCAATATCCATACAATAGCACACTGGACTATATTGTGTATGTGACTCTGACGAGCATGCCATACTGTGCCCACACTTAAACACATGAAGCAATCAAAGAAGTTGCCTCAAATTGTAAATCCACGCGGCCAAACACCCTGTCTACACTGCCACACTATGATTTTCACTAGCTGCAGGCCAGCACTAACAAGTGATGCTAATGCCAGCTAGTTAGATAAAGCATGGGCCTGCTCTTTTTTGCCGAATTAACCACTGAGGCCTGCGCAATGGTGAGGAGGTAGTGGCTGAGGAACTGTGAGCCCTTTACCATGCACCAGAAGCCGGGTTTGTTTAAAACGCTTTATCAGCTTATTACTGGGCAGGCTAACGTTTGAAAGAGGTACAATCCTTTCTGTTTAGCCTTTCTGTGCATTGTTTATTGGGTCTCTCTTGTGCTGGTATCCTGCCCCGTCTGTATATATAATTCCCTAAAGATGTTTCTGTATTGGGGTTGAGCATGCCCACACTGAGACCCAGCCCTTCCTCCTCAACAATTGTTCAGAAACAAGAAACAAAAGAGCCCTTGTACCTTATTTGAGTGGCTGATGTGGCAAACATTTTATACTCGCATCCAAAAACGTAAGCTGTCCAAATGAGCATGGATGGTTCATGGTTACAAACATTTTAATGTTAGGATGAGTATTGTGCACCATGATGTGAGCGCCAAGCCATGGATCAGTTATGCATTTAGAGATTCACACATACAATCCTTTTATCACAGACTTGTTTATCAAATGGAGAGATCTCTGATCACTGTTATAGTCCTGAAATCCTCTGTTAATGCAAAGTATACAGGAACACTCATTGGTGCTATTTGTTCCCTTTCCCACTCTCAGAGAGGTATTTTGAAAGAGTACAATAAGAGTGTACCAGACTGTCCATCTTGGAATGATAACCTTCTATCAGAAAATAGTTCATATGGTTAGTCTAGTATTGCCCCTTACGAAATACAAGTGAGGTGGTACTTACAGAACACCTGCAACTCAGGGCCACCTCAGTGGGCCCTCAGACCCCGATAGGCTGTTCACACCGCAGTGTGCCAGTAAGGACCGTTTGAAACTGCATTCAGGCAAGGCATATCTTAAGAAATGGCGACAGAAAAACCATTTACTTCGGCAGCAACAGTTGTGTTTTCACATACACATTTTTCTGTAAAGTACTTGAATTACAATGTAATGAAACCAGCTTCATTTATATAGCAATTATTTATTCATATTGAGGAGGGGTTTTGTCACACACAGAGTTGTAGTTTGGGAGTGATGTGTGCCAGTCAGTGGGGGGTGCATTCTGATGTCTCTGATGATTCGCCCTGGGCACCAAGTTGGCTAGAAACTGCCCTTATTACAGCACACACCTTCTTTTGCAGGGATGACCAGTCCCTCCCATCTGAATGCAGATCAGGAAAATCACTATGATGGCTCATTAGTGACATACTGCCCTACTTTCAGATGGGAGAGGGTGGTGGGGGGGGCAACTGCCCCGATGTTGCCAGTCAGAATTAATTTATCTCAGAAATGTGCGCTTTGAATTACAAGCTGTGTGCCGCAGACTAGTTCCACTCTAAGCGGGGGAGACATGGGACTCTGTGCAAGTGAATAGAACAAAGACCCCATGGCCCTCATTTTTCCTGCAGCAGTGGCCAGGGAAGGCGCCTGGGCATTTCATCCTTTTCAAATGAGAGGCACCAGGGCATTTCAAACATTTCATATGAGGGGCCTTCACTGTGCTGATAATCCCAAAATTCTCTTTAATTTTATACAAAGCTGTATTTTATTTTTAAAAGGTTATTTTACTCACTGAATGCTGATCAAGTCACCTAACAACATTAAGGTCCAGCTTTGATTAAGACTTTCCTGAAGAAAATGCTAGCATTAATGACTGGGTGATGCAGCCTTTTCTGGCAGAGGAGGTGGTGCATCCTCCATTTGATGTCCAGGAGGAGCTGATTGAGGTTCAGTCGGACACCACTCTGCAATGTTAATTTATAAACATTTCAGTGGGTAACATTTGGCTGAAGGTAATCCTGGAGTATGCTACATTGGCAAGGTCTGCTATACAGTCTCTCTTAGCCTTTGGGTCTTCCTACTTTTCAGCATTGGCTGTACTGAAAACGAAATACTGCACAAGGCTGGAAGTGGAGGACAACCTCAGAGTGTCAGTCTAAAAAATAAAGCCACACATTGACACACTTTCTGCAGAGAGACAGGCCCACCCTTCCCATTAGTACTTGCGCTGTAAAATCAAATTGCCTTCTGCTGAATATACTAATAGGAATGTATTTTGAGAAAATAAAAGCCCTACTGGAGAATTTTGTGTTTACTTGCACTGTTTCTATGTTTGGATTGGAAGTGATTGTCCTACTGTTTTGGAATGTCTCCCCAACAACATATCCCTTCATAATTATGGCACCACGCATTCTGCAACCATCTCTATAAAAAGAAATAACACCAACACAAAGAGGTGGGGCAGGGGGGGCCCCGAACAATTAGTTTTTTGCTCAGGGGGCCCTTGGCATAAAAAGTTTGAAGACAACTGGCTTACAGGGACCTCTAGCAGCAGACTACGTGGCTCACCATTGAATTTCTAATGCTTGTGTCCGCTTCGAGGGACCTCTAGTAGCAGCCTCTGGTACTGCAGCCTTGAATTGCCAATGCCGGAGTCCTCTTACATGGAACTCTAGCAGCAGACTCTGGAACTGCACCCTTGAATTGCCAATGCAGGAGTCCTCTAGTAGCAGACTCTGTGACTGCACCATTGAATTTCCAATGCTGGAGTCCGCTTCAAGGGATCTCTAGTAGCAGACTCTGTGACTGCACCATTGAATTTCCAATGCTGGAGTCTGCTTACAGGGATCTCTAGTAGCAGCCTCTGGTACTGCAGCCTTGAATTGCCAATGCCGGAGTCCTCTTACATGGACCTCTAGCAGCAGACTCTGGAACTGCACCCTTGAATTGCCAATGCAGGAGTCCTCTAGTAGCAGACTCTGTGACTGCACCATTGAATTTCCAATGCTGGAGTCCGCTTCAAGGGATCTCTAGTAGCAGACTCTCTGACTGCACCATTTAATTTCCAATGCTGTAGTCCGCTTTGAAGGACCTCTAGCAGCAGTCTCTGTGACTGCACCTTTGAATTTCTAATGCTGCAGTCCGCTTCGAGGGACCTCTAGCAGCAGACTTTGTGACTACACCCTTGTATTTCCAATGTCGGACTCCAGTACAGAGTAGTAGCATTATTTTAAAATAAGGGGCTAAGCCAGGGATGAATATGTGATTCTAAACAAAACAGACTATATTAAAATGGCTAAGCAGCATCTTAATACACCAGGCTGCTACCTCAAATGATCCCGTAACCCATTTCGCCAGATCACCATGAACGCAAACACACTTATTGCTAAACAGTACAGCGGGGGAATGCTAACGGGTAAAGAAAAAATCCTTCTCACCAATAACTGCCCTATTATGCCAACAATTACAATTTTTACTGAATGTCCATACATAATACAAGGTAGGCAGAAAATAACTCGAAAACATAATGTCAAAAGACATAGGGGCCGATTCATATAAACCAGCGCACAAGTGGTGCACGCGGCTGGAGCACAATGTGCGCGTGCGGCAGTCTCCGCCAGCCGCATGCGCCAAAACACATTTAGGCGCACAGCGTATTCATGTATTTCGACATCCATAACCAGCCATGGCACAGAGTGGCGCAGCAACCCTGCAGCAGCGCCAGTTACGCCCCCAAGAACGCCCTCGTTCAAGGAAAAGCCATCAAAATCCCCAATCCAGCGCAAAGTGCTGCGCTAACCCTGGACCAGTTTACAGGACTACCAAACAGCAAACGCCAAGCGGGGAACGTGTATTACTCGGGTTTGCGTGAAGTGTCACACGCGAAAGGGCCTGTGCGAGTGGGGTACGTGTATAACTGGTGTTCGCGTGACGTTTCACACGCGATTGGAACAGGGTACGTGTTAGGGAGAATTCTCTGTTTAGGCGGAATTTCCTAACCTAGTGAGTCCCCCAGTAGCTTTGCGGGATTTCTGGAGTTTGTTTTTTTCATCTTGCCAAGAGTGACACTCATTTTCTCCCACTCTTGGACATGATTTGTGGTATTTCTTTGAATGTTAATGTGTTCTATGGGCTATGGGGTCTTTTACTCCGTAGGGTCTCATGTGTTTTGCTATGTGTGTTACACAGCACCCTCCGTGCAGTAACACTGGGGTGTCCTAGGTGACCCCCACCATAGACTCCATTCCTTGGGACTGACTACTGTCTCCCAGGGCATGTAAAGTCACCATTGGCTTTACTAGACTTAAATTTACTAACAGAACCAGTACAAACCATCCTATTGTGGACGTACTGGTAAGGGTAATTCGATTACCCCTGGGTCTGTTGTTCGAGGGGGCACTGTCCCGTCCCCCCTCATCGAGTTTTGGCTGGTGGCAGTGGATACTACTTTTTATATTCGACCGCAAATATATTCCTATGGGATTTTCCCTTTGTTCAAGGGTAATACTTTTTCTATGTAGCCTTGGTCATACCGCTGGTTTATTAAATTAAAATAAATTCACCGGTTGGTATTTTCTGCCAGAACTCGGTTTTTAAAATGGCGTATGTGTTCGCCTCTGTAACTCCAAACCAAAGGTTGAGCCCTTTGTTCCACTTTTGGCGGGCTTCTGCACAGAAGGCCTCCAGAGTGGTGCCATTATGTCTGGGTACCACAGGGGGTGTGGGAGGGGTTTAGGCACCCTGGACTGAGTTGCCTTGCCAACTCAAGTCGCACTCTGGTGTGATTGGCCCAAGTGGTGAGCCGCCCCGCTCACCACTTAGCATGTTTGATTGACAGCTAGGCTGAATGAATGGGGGTTTTCTGCATAAAAGCAGGGCTTTGGGGACTGGAACTTCAGAAGTCGCCACAGGACCTAAGAATCCGACGAGGGAGAAGCTGAGCCGACCTGCAAAGACGACTCCTCCGGTGGAGCCCTGCTGAACCGACTCACCACTTCTCAACGACAGAGGAGATCTCCCTGCTGGAGAGTCTTCTTTCCTTTGACTGGTGGGAACAACCAGTCCCTTGCTTTTTCTTCGCTTCCAGGACGTCTAGTGGTCGAATTGCCCGTGCTGAGCACCCCGGCAACCGGATAGCCACTAACCACTATGTCGCAACCAAAAGGTGGTGCCTTGTGACTGAGCACTCCGCGGCTGGTCTCTTCCCTGGTGGTGCAACGATCTTCAACTTTCCTCTATGACGAGATCATCTCTTCTTCTGGCAAAGCCCCGACTTGCATCCACTACCAGGAACAACTGCCCCCGCCGGAGCTGTCTCTCCACTTTCAAGGTACTGTGTCCGCCTGGCTTCCCTTGTGACGGTTAGCGTGAGGTGTCTTAAATCCTTACCTTTCCACTGGGTCGCCTCTAGACCTTCTTAACTTTTGTTCTAAAACTGGTCCAACCTTTCTGTGACATTTTGCTACAAAGACTTGAAGTCCATTTCCACTGTGATACTTTTGGGACATACCGCCTTGCCTCTCTCCGAGTGGGCTTGGCCTCTGAACTTTGTGATCTACAGTAGACCCTGCCTTGCTTGCCTTGCATTTGCTTCGTAAAAGTGTTGGTACTGAGTTGGTTTCATACCCTGCCTTCTTCTCTCCCTTTCTAACGAATACTAGAGTGCCATCTAGGTTAAGCACTCACCTCTGTCTGCAAATAAGTGGTATCTTTGAACCTAGACTTGTCGAAATATTGTTATGGGATTGATATATACTTATAGTAACTGTGATTGAAGTTGTTTGCCATATTAGTGCCAGTGTGTTTTTCATAGATGTGTTTTTAAATAAATAATTATATATCTTTACACCCAAGCTCTGATCCGTGTCTGCTTGTTCTACTGTGTAAATTGCCCTATCTTGTATACTCTATATACTGCCTAACTCGTCTTGAGAGAAGTCTGACTGCTCAGCCACAGCTACCAGATAAATCTGGGTGGTGCAGACTGCTACCAATTGGGTTTACTGCTAACTCCTGTAGTCTTAAACTTGTTGCAGTGGTCTCAGAGGAAACTGCACAGGATTCTGCCTAACACTATTGTACAGCGGTGGGATTTGTATCAAGTATACAGTTTAGAGTGCTTTTCAACACTTTAGGATTACTAACCACAAAGTTTAGCACTAAAAATCAACTTTCAAAAAACATGTCTACTATGAAAGTTTACAGTCAAGAGTCCTTGTCAGGTAAAAATACTGACAGTTTGAGAGCTCTCTGTAGACAAGAGAATCTGTCTGTAAAAGGCAAGAAAATAGAACTGATAGCAAGATTGCTGGAAAACCAAAGTCTGGGTACTGGTTCAGAGGAACCAACTTCTCCAGCAAATGTAGATAACATTAATGGTGTTGATCTAAATCAAAGTTCTGATGATAGTGATGAAGAGGCTGAAGAGGAAGGAGAGGCTAATGAAACTGTCTCCCCTACCCCTCTGTCTGCCTTACCCGCTGTACCTACTGGGCCTATAGCAGATCCCACACTAAGTCCTCAAGTCCTTGAACTAGAAAAAATGAAAATAGACTTGGAATTCAGAAGGATTACTGCTCAATCTGAACAGAAACACCAAGAAATGCAACAAATTCTTAGGCTCAGAGAAATGGAGCTCAAGCATGAGTTAGAAATGAAAAAGTTGTCTGTTGAAACTGCTTCTGTCTCTGGCTCCTCTAGAAGTTCCAGTCCCAAAAGACCCCGGATGCCTAAGGAATTAATTGGTATGTATGAACCACAGTTGGATGTGTTGGATTGGCTGAGTTTGTTTGAGTATAATCATGGGCTCCAGAACATCACAGGTAATGAGCTACTTACCAGGTTGTTCTATAGGCTCCCCCCTGTTGCAACTGATGCGGTAATGGAGTTGGGGGAGGAGGATAGGAGAGAGTATGAAAGTGTGAAACTAGCTCTGATAGCTAGATTTGGGAAGACCCCTTCCCAGTATCTTAAGAGGTTTAGATCCCTCAAAAAGCATCATGGTACCCCTTGGGCTACCTGGGTGAGTGAAGGGTTGAAAAACCTAGAGGGATGGATTAAGGGTTACAAGGTGAACACTTATGAGGGTATGAAGAATCTTTTTATGTTGGAGTCTATTTATGATGTCTGTTCTCCTGAGCTCAGACAGCACTTGGCTGATTCAAGGGAATTGGATTCCAGGAAGCTAGCTAAGGCTGCTGACTTGTGGGTTGCCAACAGGGCTACTCATAAGGATTCTGGGGCAATTCAGAAAAAGGATGAGGGAAAACAGCCTAAAAAGGACTCAAAAGAGAATTCTAATAACTCAAATTCCAAAGAGGGCCCCAAACAAAACCATAAGGGTAAACCACAAGGAAAACCACAGCAGAATAGCGTACCTTCTGGTGCCAAACCAGAGGGAGGCCAGAACAAGCCGCCATTCCAGAAAGCATTTGGTAAATGCTTTGTTTGTGGCTCTACTGACCATGTGAAAGGAGATCCCAGATGCAAGGGTAAACCTTCAGGGGTCCAGCTTGTCTCCTTAGCCTTCGCTCCAGAGGAGGAAGTCCCAATGGCAAGTGGAAACTTTCTACTGCTGGCTGATAAACCCATTGGAGTCTCAGCCAGTGTTTCTTTAGTGTCTCTGGGTTTGTGGGAACAACAGAATTTAGATGTCTATAATTCTATCCCAGATAATACTAAAGAGTATGTTAATAAGTAAATGACCACGCTTCACGCTGATGCTTGTCTTTATGGAGAGGCTTTATTTCTTTAGTTCATCCAAGAGAAAGGCCCCCAGCTGAGGCTGTCCTCCTGCTCTCAATCCTCTCTCCTTCTGCTGCTAGAATGTGGAACCTTTGCTTAATCATAACAACAAAGGTTCCTTGGTAACTAGGTTACATGGCAGCAGCTGAATTGATGTGATTGTAAACTCAATGAAGTAAATGTAACCACCTCCTAACACCTCCCTTCCTTTTACCAAAATATAAGTATTTGCCTAAACTAGATAATAGATTTCATTGAACATAAGTAGTTCATTATTTACATAGTATCTGATACACCGCTATATGAAGAAATAATTAAATTGCTTTAAATACCTTGCAGTGCAGTTACAAGTTGTTGTTTACCTTTTTGCAAATTGCTATCCTCTCCTTGTTCCAGACCCCACCCCCTTTAACAAGCACCGAAGATCCCAAATCTTTAACAACTTGTTTGGGCTGTGAAAATATGGATGCACCTTTGCGCACCTTGGTGGGAAGTTTGATCTTGATCCAATCACCTTCCTCAAGACTGAATTCTCTACAAGCATTCTTCCTGTCATATTGCTCCTTGGACCTGACCCCAGATTCAAATATCTTCTCTCTCACTCCCTCCAGATCTATTCCTACGAATTTTGACCTTCCCATCCAGCCTGGACACATGTGTCAGTTAGGTTTCCTCCCTCTTAATAGTTCAAATGGGGATACACCCGTAACACTGTGTGGTGCTAGTCTATATTGGAATGTTCTCTCCATTATGGTCCTGATCCAGTCACCTCCTGTTGCTACCGCAATTCTAATTGCATCCATGAGAGTGCGGTTGAAGCGTTCTACACACCCATTGGTCTGGGGATGATATAATGAAGTGGTTACTTGTTCTATTCCATGGTTACTCAAGAACTCTCTAAATTCCTTGGAAACCAATTGGGTCCCATTATCTGATAAACACTTTCTGGGGAATCCCTCTCTCCAAAATAATTGCTCCAAACATTTAATGATGCTACTGCTGGATATGTCTCTTAGTGTAAATATTTCGGGCCACTTGGATAATAAATCTATGACAACCAGTACATAGGTGTCTCTCCCACCCTTGATATTGAAAGGCCCTAGTAAGTCTAAAGCAACCTCATCCCATGGAACTGTGGATGGCTTTCTAACAGTCATGGGTACTTTTTGAATCCTGAGACCCTTATTACCTTCAATGCAATCACAACAATTGTTGACCACTTCTTCAGTGTCTTTGTCAAGATTAGGCCACCACAATTCTGCTCTAACCAAGCCTTTGGTTCTAGGCAGTCCCAAATGCCCAACATGAGCTAGCTCAATTATTAATTTTCTCATTTTAATAGGTACAACCATCTGATGTCCTCTATGTAAGTATCCTTTATCAATCCAGAGTTCTTCCTTAACTTTGGCAAACCCGCCTAAATCACCAATATAGTTTCTTATTCTGTTCTGCGTCACCAATGTTAAAACTCTCTGGTACAATTCATCCTCTGAACATGCATTGTCCCACTCCTCTTTCTTTACTGACTCATGAACCTGAAATATTTCAACACCTTTCTCACGAGTCAGAGGAGACTCCTCAGACACTGTTTCTCTCACTACTGATCTGGATAAGGCATCAGCAACTACGTTGGTTTCACCACTAATGTGAAGCATATCATATTGCAGGCCTTGTAGGGATGTCACCCACTTCATGATGCGTCTGGAGACTCCCTCCAGACCACCTTTGGTAAATATTCCTATTAGGGGTTTATGGTCTGTACATACTGTGAATTCTCTGCCCCACAAATATCTTTTGAACTTTTCCACTCCCCAGACACAAGCCAATGCTTCCTTTTCTACCACTGAATATCTGTTCTCAGGTCCTTTGAGAGATCTAGAGGCAAATGCTATGGTGTGTAAGCCCTCCTGATCTTCCTGCATTAGGACTGCCCCAATACCATAGTCACTTGCATCCACAAATAGTAATGAATGTCTACTTTCTTCAAACGTTTTCAAGATGGGTGCATTGACTATAGCATCTTTAATCTTACCAAACTCTTCCTCACAAGATTCATTCCACTTGAACGTAACACCTTTACGAGTCAACATCCTCATGTTCCTTGACAAATTTGCCAACCCTCTAACAAACTTGCCATAAAATTCAACCAGACCTAGAAAAGATAGTATATCTGCTTTGGATTTTGGTGCTTCCATCTTGCGAATAGCTTCTATGGCCTTTTCTTTGGGTTTGATCCCTTCACCTGTAATTTCATGACCTAGATATTCAACTTTGTCAGTTTTGAATATGCATTTCTCTAACGATACTGTAAGGCCAGCCTCTTTGAATATGTTCAACACTCTCTCTAACCTTTTATCATGTTCTGCTTCATTTTTCCCACAAACTAGCACATCATCCTGGTAACACATGACACCTCTCTCTCCTCCCAGTAATCTGTACATGACGTTCTGAAATACACTAGCTGCTGAAATCAATCCAAATGGCATTCTTATACATCTGAAAAGGCCAATAGGGGTAATGAAAGCTGTGAGATCTCTCGAATCAGGGTGTAATTCTACTTGGTGATATGCAGATTTGAGGTCAATAAGAGAAAATACTTTGGAATCAGACACCCCTGCCAATAAATCATCTATTCTGGGTAAAGGAAATTTGTCAGCCACTACATTTTTATTCAGGTGTCTAAGGTCTATGCATATCCGCAGGGATCCACTGCTCTTTCTCACTATTACAATAGGACTAACCCACTCTGAGGAATCAATTCTCTCTATCACCCCTTCACTTTCCATTTTATTCAATTCACTCTCTACATCTTTTCTCAGGGCCAAGGGAATGGTCCGTAATTTGGCAACTTTGGGAATGGCATCCCTTTTCAAACGAATTTTGTGCACAAATCCCTTCAAGCACCCTAACTTAGTGCCACTCATATGCCCTCTGGCCCCTTCCATAACAATGCTCGAGACCGATTTTCCACCGGATTTTCCACCTTCAACAGTCAAAACCTGTTCTGGGTGGCTTGCTTCAAGTCTTATCTTGAGCTCTGCCTGATCGCTCCAGGACAACAGCTCTCCACCTCTGTTGGCTACATGGATAGTCCCTAACGCCTTCCTGTCTTTGAATTGGCGCTCAGCTTCAAAGCACCCTAAAATTTCTATGGGCACATCTCCATAAGCATTTGCTCTGACTACATTCTCCCACAATGTACAACATCCAAATTTCTCCTTCCACACTTGCACACTTATCAAAGTATAATCTGCTCCACTGTCCATGAGCATTGATACTGGCACCCCTCCAACTAACACAGTTGCATATGGTTTCTTTTTCTTGACCTTCCCATCAATGGCATTGACTGAAAATATAACTTCTCTACCAGCATCATCAATTGATATAAATTCTTGATCTGCATTGACTTCATGTATTTGACTTGGGGCGGTATAAAAATTCCTACAGCAACTAGCCATGTGTCCTCTGACCCCACATTCATTACATATAATGTTTGATGCATAACATTCTTTGTCAGATGCTTTGTGATATAGACTCCCACATCTGAAACACCTCCTAATTGATGCACCTCTAGGATAACCAGAGTCCCTGCCACCCCTGAATGTAACATTCTCACTGGGCGACCCACTGGTAGATGATCCTTGTCCCCATGCTCTGGTAAAGGGACCTTGGCGACCCTCAGGTCTCCTACCCATTTGCCAAGTGCGACGCGCAGTTGCCGCACCTCTCTGCATCACTCTCGAAACCTTATGTATGGCAGCTTCATTGTCATCAGTTTTGGGCTTATCCTGAGATGTATTATCCACTTGAAGCATTTGTATACATTTGTCTGTGTGTTCTATCATTTTCGCTATCTCAATTGCTCTATCAAGAGAAGGATTTCTTTCCTTCCATAACTCCTTCCTGATGTTATCATTAGAACACTTAATCATGAGTTGGTCCCTGACATGCTCATCTCGACAATGGTCAAATCTACATTTGATGGCTAAACCTCTAAGAGCAGTTACAAATTCCTCAATACTCTCTCCAGTTTTTTGAGTTCTCGTGGCAAATTTGTACCTTTCAAGAATTATATTTTCTTCAACACAGTAGTGTTTGTCTAATTTTGCTAATGTTTTCTCATATGGACCCCCATCAGGAATGTCTGGAGGTTCTGGTAGTTTTTTGACCACTTCCTGTCCTGCGGCACCTAAACAGTGAAATAGGAGCGCCTCTTTGCGCTCATTGGAGAAATTGGGTCCAAATGCTGCCAGTGCAAATTTTTGAAAACCCTCTTTCCAGTCTATCCAACGCACTCTGGGCTCACCTGGTGTAGGCAGGAAGAAAATTGGGGCTGGGACGTTTGCCATGTTGTGAATTAATTAATGTCACCCCCAGGTAGGAAACCTTACACATCCACACTGTCACTTACTTGTACTTAAATTTTATAAGGTGTGATTTCAGGTGGAACCTGTGCTGATATTGTCAGCGCTGTCTGTGGTAGTTGCAATGTGTGATCCACAGGTCAGCCTCCTCCGTAATCCACAGGTGATCCAATTTGTGATCCACAGGACATCCAACCTCCTCAATATTCGTGCTCAGCTCCAGTATGCTTTCATGGTTCTCTCCACTGCCAGGCACTGACTTCTTTCTTGGTGCTCCGCTCCAAAATGCGCTTTGCTGGTTTACTCCGCTCCAGGAGGATGGCCGTGTTTCTCGCCTGCTATTACACAACACATCTAGTGTAACACTCCGTCCATTTGCATCCAAACTGTAATCAATATTGCTGCAGTGTTGCTGCTGCTGGGGGCCTTTTCTCCTTGGCCCAATCCTCGTCGCCAATGTTAATAAGTAAATGACCACGCTTCACGCTGATGCTTGTCTTTATGGAGAGGCTTTATTTCTTTAGTTCATCCAAGAGAAAGGCCCCCAGCTGAGGCTGTCCTCCTGCTCTCAATCCTCTCTCCTTCTGCTGCTAGAATGTGGAACCTTTGCTTAATCATAACAACAAAGGTTCCTTGGTAACTAGGTTACATGGCAGCAGCTGAATTGATGTGATTGTAAACTCAATGAAGTAAATGTAACCACCTCCTAACAGAGTATTATAAGGACAGTGTCCAGGTGAATGGTCAGGAGACTCCTGCCATTAGGGACACTGGGGCCAGCATAACTGTGGTGGATACATCTTTTTTTCAGGCTGAGGATGTTGCTAAGGCACCCAAACGCCTCACCAAGTTAGCTGGAGGGCCTGTGCAGATGCTTCCCCGATTACCAGTTCTCATCCAGTGTAATGACATGACTGTGAAGATACCTGTCAGCATACAAAGTGAGGTACCAGGACGAGTTCTGTTGGGTAACGATTTAAAAACTCTTGGAGTTTTGTCTCATACCCCAAGACCTCCTAGTAAACGGTTACAGGAGCTAACCAGACCTGCAAGGGAGAGGACCATGAGAGGTACTCCCAAGGAGATGATGGAGAAGGATATCACTCCTGCTCCACTGGATTTGTCAGCTGCTGTCTCAAGGAAATCAGAAGCGAAAGGGAAACCTAAAACTTCTAAACAGAAACCAGCAGCCAGCACTTCAGTGCAGCCAACAAGGACTTCCTCTCGGTTGTCCAAAGTTACACCAGTAACTCCCCCTCAAGCTGAGGGATTGACATTGTTGGTCCCCCTGATCCTCCAACCTCCTCAGGCAACAGGTTTATACTTGTATCCTGAGGCCATTCCTATGAGGACTGTTACAGCTCTGGCTGTGGCTAAGGCCCTCCTTGGTATGCAGAGAGTTACTATGTGAAATCTTCCCGTGAAACACTGTAAATATGTGAGTATATGCCACGTCAGAACAAACTGTATATTGATGGTAGTATTTACAAACGTACGGGGTTATCCATTTCTCCCCTCTTTGTTTCACAGACTGCATTTACAACGTAATAGAATGATTGCCCTATTGCTACAATATGGATCGGATAGTGAAGAAATGGCAGGGTCTGTCAATACTTGAATGCCCGCATGTCAGTTGTGCTCAGTATCCGACATAGGTAGACACTAGATGCTCCCTGCACTACATTACCCATAAGAAATGAGTAGTTCGGGCATACGAACGTGGGATGACGTGATGACGTCAGCTTTTACGTGGCGTATGTGCCGACGGGATGACGGCACTTTATTTCCTGCGTAAATGAACTCGGGTTATAAACATTAAAAACAGAGCGATTCAGAGACACATCGTACAATAGGATGACCTTGATATTGACTGAGTGAGTAACTGTATAACGTTATATATCTTCCTCGTGATTGAAAGATTAGCGGTCTACATGAGATATTTGTTATTTTTCAGCTACTAAAGTAAAGAAGATATCCCATTTAGTGAGGGTCCGGATGGGAAGGGACTACGAGTCTTTGAGCAAGACGCATTGGAGATAGAAATCGTCCTTCCCCTAATTCAGACACATAAGTAAGTGGTTGTTTTTGATGAGGTTGTTGAGTATATTTTACTTTGTATGAAGTATGCGGACACATTTCTGAGGGCTACTTAGTTCCCATATTTATATCTTTCAGGGATAAGATAGTTTGTTGGAAAAGTTAAAAATACTTTGAAAAGTTGGAATCGAACAAGATATTATGGAACAAAGATGTGGTCATGAGTCCATAACAATAGGGCAAGATTCATGGCCCTAGAATATAAGAGATGATAACACATCATATTAAGTCATTATGAATCTAATGTCGACATATATTGTATACTAGGTCAGAAGAGAGAGGAGATAAGGCATCAAGTTCTGAAAAATTGGAATTTTGCCAGCAAATTAACCATTCACGGTTAGAAAGGACTCCAGTATAGTGAACCCTCGAGTCAGAGAGGTATGTAATTAAAAAACATATATCTCACCCTCATGGGGATAAGGGTTACACAGCTAGCTTATGTATAGGACTAGAACTGTGATATAAGAGAGTAATAGAGTGCCTCTTTTATTTTAACAGGGTACATCGTCTTTTCAAAGAAGACGGAAATTTGATAATATGGTTGCATCTTGAACAGAATCGACACAAGACACTACTTGCCCCTGAAGAATGTCCTACATTGTTGTGTGAATGGGACAGAAACTTGTACAAGTTGGGAATCTGATAAATCAAAATGTGCAATAATCAGAATGACATCATGAGTTAAGGAAACTTAGTGTGACTAACCCACATGGGTTTGACTAGACACTGAATTGAATCTTAAACTTGATTTAAGCTGTTTTCACTTGTGTGGGTTTCAGACCAGATTATTTTATGTGATGTGATATGATCATTTTTAATGATGTTTTTTAATGAACTTTGGTTCAACTAATAAAAATTGTATTTTTTTGAGGATCATAGTAATTTCTGACTATTAGACAGGATACCCATGTGTGGTTGGCACTTTTTGGTAACTTCTTTTTGTAGATAACACATGATCAAAAGTCTAACATGGTTGAGTTCACTCAAGACCAGCTAGTTCTCGTTATGATCCCAACAAGGCAGAGGGCCTTGCAAGACAAATGGATGGGACCCTTCAGAGTTGTGGGTAAACGTGGAGAGGGCAACTATCTGGTGGACTTGGGCAATCTCAAGGAGGCTCCAACAGTCTTCCACACCAACAGACTCAAAGCGTATGTCTCGAGACCTGATGTAGGAGCGTTGCTTCTAGCATCATCAGAGGAAGAAGAAGAGAGTGAAGCTCTTCCTGATCTCCTCAGAGGCTTACCTTTAGACGAAAAGATTGAAGGAGTACATTTATCTTCAAATCTGACACCTGAGCAACAAGAAGAGTGCAAATCTATGTTGAATCAGTTTGCCTCTCTGTTCTCACTTTCACCAGGCTTGACCCCTTGGGGCCAGCATGACATACTCACTGGTGACTGTCTGCCAGTCAAAAGCAGAGGATACAGAATGTCAGAAAATGTAAGAACCCACATCAAAGGTGAGGTCAGCAAGATGCTTGATCTCAGGGTAATAGAGCCCTCTACTAGTCCAGGGTCTAGCCCAGTTGTGTTAGTACCAAAGGCAGGATCTAAAGAACGTAGATTCTGTGTGGACTATACAGCTCTTAATGCAGTCACCAAGACTGATGCCCACCCTTTGCCAAGAACAGATGAGTTGGTGGATAGACTTGGTTCAGCCAAGTTCCTCAGCACATTTGACTTGACGTCAGGCTATTGGCAAATAGCCCTGACAGACCATGCCAATGAGAAAACTGCATTTTCTACCCCATTTGGCTTATACCAGTTTAAGGTAAAGCCTTTTGGATTGAAAAATGCACCTGCTACATTTCAACGGATGGTAAACCAGGTTCTGAATGGGATGGAGGACTTCAGCATGGCATACTTGGATGACATAGCAGTGTTCAGCAATTCCTGAGAAGAACATGTAGACCACCTAAGATATGTTTTGCAGGCTCTTGGACGAGCCAATCTGACCCTAAAGGCGAGTAAATGCCAAATTGGACAGAGTAAGGTAGTCTATCTTGGACATGAGGTAGGAGGTGGAGAAATAAGGCCTTTGCTCAGTAAGATTGAAGCTGTGCAAAATTGGACAACACCTACTACTCAGACCCAGGTGAGAGCCTTCTTAGGTCTCACCGGGTATTACAGGAATTTCATTGAGAACTATGGAACCATAGCTTCTCCTCTGAATATCATCCCCTCTCCAAAATTCCCTAAGAAGGTTAGATGGAATGAGGAGTGCAATCAGGCCTTTGAAAACCTGAAAAAGGCTCTTTGCCAAGCCCCAGTACTCAGAGCTCCTGATTACCACCAAGCTTTCATTGTGCAGACAGATGCTTCAAATGTAGGAATAGGTGCAGTACTCAGTCAACTGGATGGGAAAGGTAGGGAGCACCCCGTTTGCTTCATCAGCCGCAAGCTGAAGGATCCTGAAACAAGGTGGGCAACAATCGAAAGAGAGTGCTTTGCTATTGTGTGGGCTCTGAAGAAGTTTAGGCCATACTTGTATGGTTCTACTTTTGTCATTCAGACTGACCACCAACCCTTGAGATGGTTGATGTAAATGAAAGGGGAAAACCCAAAACTACTGAGATGGTCAATCTGCCTGCAAGGGTTTGATTTCACCATTGAGCACAGGTCAGGGTGTCACCACCAAAATGCTGATGGTCTCTCTAGGATGTATGTCATCGACTAGAGGTATGAGATTCATCCAGGAGTGGATTAAATCCTCCTGTCCCTTAGTCTGGAGAGGGCGAGTGTTAGGGAGAATTCTCTGTTTAGGCTGAATTTCCTAACCTAGTGAGTCCCCCAGCAGCTTTGCTGGATTTCTGGAGTTTGTTTTTTTCATCCTGCCAAGAGTGAGACTCTTTTTCTCCCACTCTTGGGCATGATTTGTGGTATTTCTTTGAATGTTAATGTGTTCTATGGGCTATGGGGTCTTTTACTCCGTAGGGTCCCATGTGTTTTGCTATGTGTGTTACACAGCACCGTCCGTGCCGTAACACTGGGGTGTCCTAGGTGACCCCCACCATAGACTCCATACCTTGGGACTGACTACTATCTCCCAGGGCATGTAAAGTCACCATTGGCTTTACTAGACCTAAATTTCCTAACAGAACCAGTACAAACCATCCTATTGTGGACGTACTGGTAGGGGTAATTCGATTACCCCTGGGTCTGTTATTCGAGGGGGCACTGTCCCGTCCCCCCTCGTCGAGTTTTGGCTGGTGGAAGTGGATACTACTTTTTATATTCGACCGCGAATATATTCCTATTGTACGAGGCTAATACCTTTTCTTGTAGCCTCGGTCATACCGCCGGTTTATTAAATTAAAATAAATTCACCGGTTGGTATTTTCTGCCAGAACTCGGTTTTTAAAATGGCGTATGTGTTTGCCTCTGTAACTCCAAACCAAAGGTTGAGCACTTTGTTCCACTTTTTGGCGGGCTTCTGCACAGAAGCCCTCCAGAGTGGTGCCATTCTGTCTGGGTACCACAGGGGGTGTGGGAGGGGGTTTAGGCACCCTGGACTGAGTTGCCTTGCCAACTCAAGTCGCACTCTGGTGTGATTGGCCCAAGTGGTGAGCCGCCCCGCTCACCACTTAGCATGTTTGATTGACAGCTAGGCTGAATGAATGGGGGTTTTCTGCATAAAAGCAGAGCTTTGGGGACTGGAACTTCAGAAGTCGCCACAGGACCTAAGAATCCGACGAGGGAGAAGCTGAGCCGACCTGCAACGACGACACCTCCGGTGGAGCCCTGCTGAACCGACTCACCACTTCCCAACGACAGAGGAGATCTCCCTGCTGGAGAGACTTCTTCCCTTTGACTGGTGGGAACAACCAGTCCCTTGCTTTTTCTTCGCTTCGAGGACGTCTAGTGGTTGAATTGCCCGTGCTGAGCACCCCGGCAACCGGATAGCCACTAACCACTGTGTCGCGACCAAAAGGTGGTGCCTTGTGACTGAGCACTCCGCGGCTGGTCTCTTCCCTGGTGGTGCAACGATCTTCAACTTTCCTCTACGACGAGATCATCTCTTCTTCTGGCAAAGCCCCGACTTGCATCCACCACCAGAAACAACTGCCCCCGCCGGAGCTGTCTCTCCACTTTCAAGGTACTGTGTCCACCTGGCTTCCCTTGTGACGGTTAGCGTGAGGTGTCTTAAATCCTTACCTTTCCACTGGGTCGCCTCCAGACCTTCTTAACTTTTGTTCTAAAACTGGTCCAACCTTTCTGTGACATTTTGCTACAAAGACTTGAAGTGCATTTCCACTGTGATACTTTTGGGACATGCCGCCTTGCCTCTCTCCGAGTGGGCCTGGCCTCTGAACTTTGTGATCTACAGTAGACCCTGCCTTGCTTGCCTTGCATTTGCTTCGTAAAAGTGTTGGTACTGAGTTGGTTTCATACCCTTCCTTTTTCTCTCCCTTTCTAATGAATACTAGAGTGCCATCTAGGTTAAGCACTCACCTATGTCTGCAAATAAGTGGTGTCTTTGAACCTAGACTTGTCGAAATATTGTTATGGGATTGATATATACTTATAGTAACTGTGATTGAAGTTGTTTGCCATATTAGTTCCAGTGTGTTTTTCATAGATGTGTTTTTAAATAAATAATTATATATCTTTACACCCAAGCTCTGATCCGTGACTGGTTGTTCTACTGTGTAAATTGCCCTATTTTGTATACTCTATATACTGCCTAACTCGTCTTGAGAGAAGTCTGACTGCTCAGCCACAGCTACCAGGTAAATCCGGGTGGTGCAGACTGCTACCAATTGGGTTTACTGCTAACTCCTGTAGTCTTAAACTTTTTGCAGTGGTCCCAGAGGGAACTGCACAGGTTTCTGCCTAACCCTGGTGTACAGCGGTGGGATTTGTATCGAGTATACAGTTTAGAGTGCTTTTCAACACTTTAGGACAACTAACCACAAAGCTTAGCACTAAAAAGCAACTTTCATAAAACATGTCTACTATGGAAGTTTACAGTCAAGAGTCCTTGTCAGGTAAAAATACTGAGAGTTTGAGAGCTCTCTGAAGACAAGAGAATCTGTCTGTAAAGGGCAAGAAAATAGAACTGATAGCAAGATTGCTGGAAAACTAAAGTCTGGGTACTGGTTCAGAGGAACCAACTTCTCCAGCAAATGTAGATAACAGTAATGGTGTTGATCTAAATCAAAGTTCTGATGATAGTGATGAAGAGGCTGAAGAGGAAGGAGAGGCTAATGAAACTGTCTCCCCTACCCCTCTGTCTGCCTTACCAGCTGTACCTAGTGGGCCTATAGCAGGTCCCACACTAAGTCCTCAAGTCCTTGAACTAGAAAAAATGAAAATAGACTTGGAATTCAGAAGGATTACTGCTCAAACTGAACAGAAACACCAAGAAATGCAACAAATTCTTAGGCTCAGAGAAATGGAGCTCAAGCATGAGTTAGAAATGAAAAAATTGTCTGTTGAAACTGCTTCTGTCTCTGGCTCCTCTAGAAGTTCCAGTCCCAAAAGACCCCGGATGCCTAAGGAATTAATTGGTATGTATGAACCAAAGTTGGATGTGTTGGATTGGCTGAGTTTGTTTGAGTATAATCATGGGCTCCAGAACATCACAGGTAATGAGCTACTTACCTGGTTGTTCTCTATGCTCCCCCCTGTGCAAACTGATGCGGTAATGGAGTTGGGGGAGGAAGATAGGAGGGAGTATGAAAGTGTGAAACTAGCTCTGATAGCTAGATTTGGGAAGACCCCTTCCCAGTATCTTAAGATGTTTAGATCCCTCAAAAAGCATCATGGTACCCCTTGGGCTACCTGGGTGAGTGAAGGGTTGAAAAACTTAGAGGGATGGATTAAGGGTTACAAGGTGAACACTTATGAGGGTATGAAGAATCTTTTTATGTTGGAGTCTATTTATGATGCCTGTTCTCCTGAGCTCAGACAACACTTGGCTGATTCAAGGGAATTGGATTCCAGGAAGCTGGCTAAGGCTGCTGACTTGTGGGTTGCCAACAGGGCTACTCATAAGGATTCTGGGGCAACTCAGAAAAAGGATGAGGGAAAACAGCCTAAAAAGGACTCAAAAGAGAATTCTAATAACTCAAATTCCAAAGAGGGCCCCAAACAAAATCATAAGGGTAAACCACAAGGAAAACCACAGCAGAATAGCGTACCTTCTAGTGCCAAACCAGAGGGAGGCCAGAACAAGCCGCCATTCCAGAAAGCATTTGGTAAATGCTTTGTTTGTGGCTCTACTGACCATGTGAAAGGAGATCCCAGATGCAAGGGTAAACCTTCAGGGGTCCAGCTTGTCTCCTTAGCCTTCGCTCCAGAGGAGGAAGTCCCAATGGCAAGTGGAAACGTTTTACTGCTGGCTGATAAACCCATTGGAGTCTCAGCCAGTGTTTCTTTAGTGTCTCTGGGTTTGTGGGAACAACAGAATTTAGATGTCTATTATTCTATCCCAGATAATACTAAAGAGTATTATAAGGACAGTGTCCAGGTGAATGGTCAGGAGACTCCTGCCATTAGGGACACTGGGGCCAGCATAACCGTGGTGGATACATCTTTTTTTCAGGCTGAGGATGTTGCTAAGGCACCCAAACGTCTCACCAAGTTAGCTGGAGGGCCTGTGCAGATGCTTCCCCGATTACCAGTTCTCATCCAGTGTAACGACATGACTGTGAAGATACCTGTCAGCATACAAAGTGAGGTACCAGGACGAGTTCTGTTGGGTAACGATTTAAAAACTCTTGGAGTTTTGTCTCATACCCCAAGACCTCCTAGTAAACGGTTACAGGAGCTAACCAGACCTGCAAGGGAGAGGACCATGAGAGGTACTCCCAAGGAGATGATGGAGAAGGATATCACTCCTGCTCCACTGGATTTGTCAGCTGCTGTCTCAAGGAAATCAGAAGCGAAAGGGAAACCTAAAACTTCTAAACAGAAACCAGCAGCCAGCACTTCAGTGCAGCCAACAAGGACTTCCCCTCGGTTGTCCAAAGTTACACCAGTAACTCCCCCTCCAGCTGAGGCTGAGAGGGTGGTACAACCCTGTGTGGCAGATTTAGACTCTGAGGAAGAGCTAATGGAAGGCCAGGAACTCATTGGAGATCTGGATCCTCTTGACCATCCTGAGCTGCAGTCTTTACTGGCAGAAGGTGGACCCAACAGGGCAGACTTCAGTAAGGGACAGAGAGAATGTCCAACTCTGGAAGGTCTTCGCCACCAGGCAGAAGCTCAGGCTGAAGGGCAAGAGCCTGGGAAATACAGGTTGCACTGGGAAGATGGCCTCTTCTACAGTGAACCGACAGAGCCTGAACCTGGAGACTACAAATGGCTTGTAGTACCCCAAGACAACAGACAACAGTTCTTGCAGTTAGCCCACGAGATTCCTTTGGCTGGTCACTTGAGTTTCAAGAAGACTAAGGAAAGGCTCTCTCTCTACTTTTATTGGCCAAAGATGGGGGCCGAAGTAGAAAAACACTGCAGGAGCTGCCACACCTGCCAGACCTCTGGTAAGGTTGGCTCCAAGAATGTGGCACCTTGAGTGCCTCTCCCAGTTGTGGGAGTCCCATTTGAGAGAGTAGGGATTGACATTGTTGGTCCCCCTGATCCTCCAACCTCCTCAGGCAACAGGTTTATACTTGTATCCTGAGGCCATTCCTATGAGGACTGTTACAGCTCCGGCTGTGGCTAAGGCCCTCCTTGGTATTTTTACCCGGGTTGGGTTTCCGAAGGAAGTAATCTCTGACCGGGGGTCAAACTTTATGTCCCACTACATGAAAGCCATGTGGAAAACCTGTGGAATTACTTACATGTTCTCAACAGCTTAGCACCCACAAACCAATGGGTTGGTTGAAAGGGTCAACCGAACCATGAAGAGCATGATAGGTGCTTTAGAGGACCCATTAAATGAAAGTGGGACCTTCTACTGCCATGCCTTCTCTTTGCTTATAGAGAAGTCCCTCAGGAGGGAGTAGGTTATTCTCCCTTTGAGCTTCTCTATGGTCATCCCGTCAGAGGTCCATTGGCCCTGATTAAGGAGGGGTTGGAGAGTGCTCCTTCCCCGAAGCCAGTCAGAGTGACTGACTACGTGATAGGTCTCCAGAGGAGAATGTCACACATGATGGCAGAAGCAAGTGATAACTTGAAAGCTGGACAAGGATTGGTCAAGCACTGGCATGATCAAAAGGCTAACATGGTTGAGTTCACTCAAGACCAGCTAGTTCTCGTTATGATCCCAACAAGGCGAGAGCCTTGCAAGACAAATGGATGGGACCCTTCAGAGTTGTGGGTAAACGTGGAGAGGGCAACTATCTGGTGGACTTGGGCAATCTCAAGGAGGCTCCAACAGTCTTCCACACCAACAGACTCAAAGCGTATGTCTCGAGACCTGATGTAGGAGCGTTGCTTCTAGCATCATCAGAGGAAGAAGAAGAGAGTGAAGCTCTTCCTGATCTCCTCAGAGGCTTACCTTTAGACGAAATGATTGAAGGAGTAAATTTCTCTTCAAATCTGACACCTGAGCAACAAGAAGAGTGCAAATCTATGTTGAATCAGTTTGCCTCTCTGTTCTCACTTTCACCAGGCTTGACCCCTTGGGGCCAGCATGACATACTCACTGGTGACTGTCTGCCAGTCAAAAGCAGAGGATACAGAATGTCAGAAAATGTAAGAACCCACATCAAAGGTGAGGTCAGCAAGATGCTTGATCTCGGGGTAATAGAGCCCTCTACTAGTCCAGGGTCTAGCCCAGTTGTGTTAGTACCAAAGGCAGGATCTAAAGAACGTAGATTCTGTGTGGACTATACAGCTCTTAATGCAGTCACCAAGACTGATGCCCACCCTTTGCCAAGAACAGATGAGTTGGTGGATAGACTTGGTTCAGCCAAGTTCCTCAGCACATTTGACTTGACGTCAGGCTATTGGCAAATAGCCCTGACAGACCATGCCAATGAGAAAACTGCATTTTCTACCCCATTTGGCTTATACCAGTTTAAGGTAAAGCCTTTTGGATTGAAAAATGCACCTGCTACATTTCAACGGATGGTAAACCAGGTTTTGAATGGGATGGAGGACTTCTGCATGGCATACTTGGATGACATAACAGTGTTCAGCAATTCCTGGGAAGAACATGTAGACCACCTAAGATATGTTTTGCAGGCTCTTGGACGAGCCAATCTGACCCTAAAGGCGAGTAAATGCCAAATTGGACAGAGTAAGGTAGTCTATCTTGGACATGAGGTAGGAGGTGGAGAAATAAGGCCTTTGCTCAGTAAGATTGAAGCTGTGCAAAATTGGACAACACCTACTACTCAGACCCAGGTGAGAGCCTTCTTAGGTCTCACCGGGTATTACAGGAATTTCATTGAGAACTATGGAACCATAGCTTCTCCTCTGAATATCATCCCCTCTCCGAAATTCCCTAAGAAGGTTAGATGGAATGAGGAGTGCAATCAGGCCTTTGAAAACCTGAAAAAGGCTCTTTGCCAAGCCCCAGTACTCAGAGCTCCTGATTACCACCAAGCTTTCATTGTGCAGACAGATGCTTCAAATGTAGGAATAGGTGCAGTACTCAGTCAACTGGATGGGAAAGGTAGGGAGCACCCCGTTTGCTTCATCAGCCGCAAGCTGAAGGAACCTGAAACAAGGTGGGCAACAATCGAAAGAGAGTGCTTTGCTATTGTGTGGGCTCTGAAGAAGTTTAGGCCATACTTGTATGGTTCTACTTTTGTCATTCAGACTGACCACCAACCCTTGAGATGGTTGATGTAAATGAAAGGGGAAAACCCAAAACTACTGAGATGGTCAATCTGCCTGCAAGGGTTTGATTTCACCATTGAGCACAGGTCAGGGTGTCACCACCAAAATGCTGATGGTCTCTCTAGGATTTATGTCATCGACTAGAGGTATGAGATTCATCCAGGAGTGGATTAAATCCTCCTGTCCCTTAGTCTGGGGAGGGCGAGTGTTAGGGAGAATTCTCTGTTTAAGCTGAATTTCCTAACCTAGTGAGTCCCCCAGCAGCTTTGCTGGATTTCTGGAGTTTGTTTTCTTCATCCTGCCAAGAGTGAGACTCTTTTTCTCCCACTCTTGGACATGATTTGTGGTATTTCTTTGAATGTTAATGTGTTCTATGGGCTATGGGGTCTTTTACTCCGTAGGGTCTCATGTGTTTTGCTATGTGTGTTACACAGCACCGTCCGTGCAGTAACACTGGGGTGTCCTAGGTGACCCCCACCATAGACTCCATACCTTGGGACTGACTACTATCTCCCAGGGCATGTAAAGTCACCATTGGCTTTACTAGACCTAAATTTCCTAACAGAACCAGTACAAAACATCCTATTGTGGACGTACTGGTAGGGGTAATTCGATTACCCCTGGGTCTGTTGTTCGAGGGGGCACTGTCCCGTCCCCCTCGTCGAGTTTTGGCTGGTGGAAGTGGATACTACTTTTTATATTCGACCGCGAATATATTCCTATTGTTCGAGGCTAATACTTTTTCTTGTAGCCTCGGTCATACCGCCGGTTTATTAAATTAAAATAAATTCACCGGTTGGTATTTTCTGCCAGAACTCGGTTTTTAAAATGGCGTATGTGTTCGCCTCTGTAACTCCAAACCAAAGGTTGAGCACTTTGTTCCACTTTTGGCGGGCTTCTGCACAGAAGCCCTCCAGAGTGGTGCCATTCTGTCTGGGTACCACAGGGGGTTTGGGAGGGGGTTTAGGCACCCTGGACTGAGTTGCCTTGCCAACTCAAGTCGCACTCTGGTGTGATTGGCCCAAGTGGTGAGCCGCCCCGCTCACCACTTAGCATGTTTGATTGACAGCTAGGCTGAATGAATGGGGGTTTTCTGCATAAAAGCAGAGCTTTGGGGACTGGAACTTCAGAAGTCGCCACAGGACCTAAGAATCCGACGAGGGAGAAGCTGAGCCGACCTGCAACGACGACACCCCCGGTGGAGCCCTGCTGAACCGACTCACCACTTCCCAACGACAGAGGAGATCTCCCTGCTGGAGAGTCTTCTTCCCTTTGACTGGTGGGAACAACCAGTCCCTTGCTTTTTCTTCGCTTCCAGGACGTCTAGTGGTCGAATTGCCCGTGCTGAGCACCCCGGCAACCGGATAGCCACTAACCACTATGTCGCAACCAAAAGGTGGTGCCTTGTGACTGAGCACTCCGCGGCTGGTCTCTTCCCTGGTGGTGCAACGATCTTCAACTTTCCTCTACGACGAGATCATCTCTTCTTCTGGCAAAGCCCCGACTTGCATCCACCACCAGAAACAACTGCCCCCGCCGGAGCTGTCTCTCCACTTTCAAGGTACTGTGTCCGCCTGGCTTCCCTTGTGACGGGGAGTTTTACACGCGATTTCGCTGGCGCGAGCGGGGTACGTGTATTCCGAGGAGTGCGCGGGGAGATTTACACGTGTTTCCGCTAGCGTGAGCGGGGTACGTGTATTCCGAGGGGTGCGTGGGGAGTTTTACATGCGTTTTCGCTGGGGCGAGCGGGGTACGTGTATTCCGAGGGGTGCGCGGGGAGTTTTACACGCGTTTTTGTGGCTGGGGGGCTGTATGCTGGTCCACTGGCCCTTGCGCCATGTACTGGATTTGTGCAATGTTTTTGGCGCATGGGCGGGGTTGGGGGCGTAACTGGTGCTGCTGCAGGGTCGCTGCGCCACTCTGCACCACGGCTGCTTATGGATGTATAAATCCATGAATATGCTGTGTACCTAAATGGGTTTTGCACCAGCCGCGTGCGCTACTTGTGGGCCGAATTCTATGAATTACCCCCATTCTGTTATAGAGGCTTTTGTCCATGGAATGCAATTATATCCATGAAGATCAAAATAAAAAGAAGCGTTCTGGTTTCTGTCAAGTAACCTGACCTTTGCACTACCCTCTGCTCGAAACTTGTGTGTAAATGTACAAAGGAAAATAATAAAGCTGTCGTATTTACAAGATTTTCATGCGTAAAAAGGCCTGGTATGTACCTTATCTGGAGGCCTGGCAATGATGCTCTGGATGTCGTCCTGGATGAGCTCCACGACTTCCAGGATGGTCCCCCTGTCCAGGCGGTAGTGTGTGGATCTGCCTGTCAGTCAGGGACCAGGGTGTGGCCCTTGTGAGGTGCATAGGTGCACTCCTTCGCGGCACAGCTTGCTGCCCATTGTTCATCTGCATTATCCTGCTCCACCGCCGGTAGGCCTGTTGCACCTCCTGCTCATAGAGCTGCACTCCTGCATGCAGCACCTCCAGGTGCATGGCTACTGCTACGAGAGGCAGCATGGTTGTGTGGAAGGTGTGTGTGATGTGGTTGTGGTTCTTTTCAGCAGTCCCTGTGTGCAGCTGGTTCAATTGGGTGCACCTGTGACCTGTGCCTGGTTACCGTCTGGTCCGCTGTCGCAGTGTTTCGCGCACGGTTATCCCGGTGTCACCAGCATTTTATTGCCAGTGTTTCCGGGGAAACCGCTCTTATAATGCTGCCTTATTTCCAGCACTGATTCCGGAGGGTCTCGCTGTTTCAGTTCCCTGTGCTACCAGCAACGACACACTGAATTGTGTGAAATAATGGACACTTTATTTTCAATCTTGCTGTGCCTTACATTACGAATTTGGGAGTTCCTAACACATAGGGCCTCATTAGGACCCAGGCGGATTTCGCGGTGCTAAATGCACCGCGAAGCACGGCGGAAAGCCGTCGATAGCGCCATGGGGGTTGGCGGATTTACCGCCCCATTCCGACCTCGGCGGAGCGGTAAATCCCCAATCCCCATTCTGCCCTTCCCCATTCCCATTCTTGCCCCATAGGGTATAATGGGAGTGGGGAAGGAGTTAATTACGCCACCGTAAAATACGGTGGCGTAATTAACAACGAGGTCCCGTAGCGCCATGGTTTTCTCCGCCTGGTAAAACCAGGCGGAGAAAACCTCCATGGCGCTAAGGGAACTCGTAGTACGGCGGACGGGTCCGCCGCGATTAGCGCTGGCGGAAACCCACTCCGCCTGGGTCCTAATGAGGCCCATAGTGCGCTATTCAAGAAAGTCTAAATCATAGGTTAGTCTGTAGTGTTGCTACATGAGCCTCATATTAATCCAGTCCTGGATGTCCAGTGCTTACCTGAATCCATACCCGCCAAGACTGAATTCCTACTGCTGTCCAACAACACTGAACACCCCACCATCCAGCCTTGGCTCTCTGCTATGAACCTCAAGGGCTTCATACCCCAGCTAGCAACCTGCGCCAAGTCCATTGGGTTCGACAGACATCTCACCTTCAAACAGCAGATAGCAAGGAAGACACAAACTGCTTGGTACCAACTTTCTCTCCTATGGAAAATCAAGCCCTTCATTCCAGAAAACAACTTCAGATTCACTGTCCAAGCCTTGCTCCTCTCACACCTGGATGGTGGCTATACCCTTTTGGAAGGCCTGTCAGTGACTACTCTGGCATCTCGGGGATGTGTTCTGCATGCAGCAGCATGACTCATCAGGACTCCACAATTTCGATCACATCACACCGACCCTTATTGAAATGAACTTGCTCCCAATGCAAGCCTGTATCATCTTCAAATCCTGTTGCATTATCTAGAAACGTAACATCCCTGGAGGCCTGCAATACACCAGAAGTAAAGACATGTGCAGACTTGAAATCCGCTGGTGCAGGAAGGAAAGAACCAAACAACTGGCCTTCTCTGGCTACATGTGTAGACATGGGAAAGATATTTGCCAGGCATTGCTTTAATGGTACTAACTGGCTATTAATGGTAGCAGGTGGGAAATGGTGGATGCACCAGGGCATTTGATAGCACTGCCTGTCAAATGTCATCCTAAAACCTATCCACTTGCTGAAGGCAGGCCTGGTTGAAACATTTTTATTACAGCACTAGTGTGTTAACAGCACCAATTAAACCATTAGCTTTCAGAAGACGGCCTTGAAAAAACCCTGGCAGGCACTTTGAGTGCCAAGTTTGATTTTAAGGCTTAATAAAGCGAGCTCAAAGAGATCCAAGGAGAGTGTATTTTGTGCATGGATGGTCATGAAGTGTGTGCAATTGGTCATAGGCATTAGTGGTGTCAGAGGCAATCAATGGGTGAGTTAATAAACAAACACCACCTACACCATCTCCCTATCTGTACTCCAATGCATTAGTTTCAACTAAAGATTGTACTTTAACACCACCTGATAGAAACAACTAATGAGGTTCAGTGGAACACACGTCAGCTTTTCTTCTACCAGCAGACTATGACAAAATGCAATTGTTCCATAGCAAAATGGGGCTTTCATGTGGAAAACAAAGCAATTTGTATTATTATGGTATTTATTGTGTGCGGACCTCGCTTTGAGAAGCAACAGAGCATTTTAAAGAGCTATACAAAAATACAGATGCACAACAGAGTTCTTAACAGAGGTATACAACAGTACAGATGCATAACAGACGCCTTTCAGAGGTAACAGAACAGCTATACAGCGGGGGGGGTAGGATACAAAGGGGTACATCTATGCAGGGAGGAGAGGGGCAGAGGGTGTCTAGTGAGTCAGAGGGCACGGGGGGCAAAGTGATGGCCTAGCTGTCGAGGACAGACACCTGGAAGAGGTGGTTCTTCTGTTATTTTCTGAATTGTAGGAGCATGGGAGTGAGTCTGGTGCTGATGGGAGGAGGTTCCATAGTCTTGGGGTGTAGGCAGAGAAGGGTTGTTTTCCAGTTCTTACATTTTTAAAGTAGTGGATTTCTAGTCTGCACGTGTCCTGGCTTCTGGTGGTGCGCTGGAGAAGCTGAGTTTCTCCGCAAGGTAGCTGGGTGACTTGAGAGCGACTGCCTTATAGATGATGCAGCAAGACTTGAAGGTGATTCTTGCATGCAGTGGGAGCCAGTGAAGGTTGATGAGGGCAGGGGTGATGTGGTCGTATCTACATAGACCCTTGATGAGGTGGGTGGCTGCATGTAGGACACTGCTCAGTGGCACGAGGGAGGATAACAGGAGGCCTTCGAGGAGGGCATTGCCCCATCCAGGTGGTATAGGGCCAGTGCTTGAACGGTGGATCTAAAACTGTCCCGAAGGAGGAAGGGCTTGATTTTCTGCAGGAGGGAGAGCTGATACTAAGCTGTCTGAGTTTGAAGGAGAGGTGTTTGTCGATGCGGAACCCGAAGGACTGTCTGGGTGTTCATTGTTGTTTGATGAGGAGTAGGAATTTGGTCTTGGAAGGGTGAGCTGCAAGTATACACTGGACATCCAAGACTGGAGCACAGAGAGGCAGGTTTTGAGCCTGTGGATGTCCTTTACGAAGTTCATCTTGAGGTACAACTCTGTGTCTTCAGCATATTGGTGGATGTAGATGTTGTGTGTGGGTAGGAGGGCTCCCAGTGGTTCCATGTATACATTGAAGATCACTGGGGAGAGGGTGGAACACTGTGGGACTCCACAGGTGACGGGAAGCCTTGGCGATCTAGAGGAGTCCATTTGATCAAACTGCTGATGGTTTGTGAGGTAGGACTTGAACCAGCGTGGGAAAAGGTTGCTGATCCTCATGTGCCGATGATGGGTGTCTGTGGGAACCTGGTGGTTTACTGTGTCGAAAGCGGCCGAGAGGTCAAGTAAAACCAGGAGGCAGGGTTGGCTGTCATCAAGGATGTGAGGGTGACGACAGCCTGTATGTTGCCATCTCCATGTTGCATATGGGTCTGAACCCGGATTGGTAGGTTTGGAGGAGATTATTGGTGTCAATGTGTTGCTGCAGTTGCGTGGCTCCCACTTTCTCGATGTTTTTACCTAGGAAGGGAAGATGGGTGATGGGCCGTTAGTTATCTAGGTTGTCGGATCCATAGTGGGTTTCTTTAGTAGAGGGAGGATTTTTCATGTCTTTAGGCTCGATGGGCAGGTGCCTTGAGTTAGGGAGCTGTTGATCTCCAGGTAGGAAAGGAGAGCTTCTGCAGGGAGGGTCTTGAGGATGGATGCTGTATACGATATGACTTTCCCAGTGACCAGGGCTTCTATCAGGTCCTCTGTAGACAGTGTCTTGAATCTTGTTCAGGGAATGAAGATTTTGCGAGGAGGGATGAGAGGTGTGTCTGTGGATGCAGAGCTGGTGTCTATGTGCTGGTGAATATTGCTGATTTTGTTGATTAAAAAGGAGATGATGGCAGTGTTTACTTTCGATGGATTGTGGAATGGCAGGGTCGGGTAGAGGGTTGATGCAGTGCTTGACCTCTTTGAAGAGGGCTCTTCTTTTGTTGTCGGCTTCTGCTGTGGTGTTCTGATAGTAGGAGGCCTTGGCTGTGTTGATTAGTTGTCTGCAGGTTGCTCAGAGTTCCTTGAAGTGCGCCAAGTCAGATGCGGACCAGGTTTTCTCTTGTTTCCGGATGACTCTTTTGCACAGTTTGAGTTCTTGTGTGTACCAGCGTGATGATGGTTTTGTTTTGCAGGTGGGTTGAAGTCGCCTAGGAATATATTTTTTTGCCTGAGGGACATGGTGGTGACCAGGTCAGTTAAGTCTCTGATGAAGGCGGTGTTGGGTTTGGGTGGTCTGTAGAGGAGATGCAAGGTGACTGTGTTCATCGGGAAGAGCGGGAAGTGGCATGAGAGGACTTCAAAGGAGGCAATGCTGTTGACGTCAAGTCTGGTGCAGGTCCATCAGATCTTGATGCATGATTGTGAGACCGCCGCCTGTCTTGTTCGGCTGGTTTCTGTGTTGGATGCTGGAGCCGTCTGAGACAAAGATATCTAGGATGTGGGTGGAGGTGGGTGTCAGCCTGGTCTCGGCGATGAAGATGGCATCAAGGTTGTGTGCAGTGATGATGTTGGTGATGGCTGCTGCATGGGTGATAGCTGAGTGGACGTTGGTGGGCCTCTACCTCTGTGTTGTGGATAGTGAGTGGGTGCTGATGGGCTTGAGGCAGATGTGGGTGAACTTTGTGCATTGTCCATGTCTTAGTGGTGGGTCAATGTCGTTGACGTTGCTGGTGATGGTGGGGATGGCCTGTGGGGACAGAGGGAGAAAATATATGTCAGCGCGTGCTTGCCTGTTGTCTGACCTGGGTCCTCCCAGTCCGACGAGGTCAAACAGGAATTGCCCATTTCTTTTTCTGCCCTACAGGTCCAAATAGGAAGTATCCTTTTCTTTGTCTGCTCTACAGGTTCAAATAGGAATTGTGCTTTTCTTCATCTGCCTATTTTTATGTTTGAACTTCAAGAGCAGAAAGGAAGAGGCAGGCCTATGAAGGTGGGTGGGACATAAGCATGCAACCTAGATCCACTTGCAATAACCACATGCAAATCAGTCAAGTACTGCCACCAATGGTAGCATCCAAACTGCTAGGCCAGATCCCCTCTGCATGGAAACACAAGCAATCACAGACATGTTTCAGCCTTGTTGGGCCTCCACAGTGAAGTGCAGCTTTGTTCCCCATGGTGCAGTGAGCAAGGGAGCAATGTCTGGGCAGACCCTCTCACATATAGTGAGACAAACTATAACCACAAAAGGGATGGGTGGAAGGTTTTGTATGAATCTGAACCACTGGCATTGCTCTGGACAACCTTCCACACACCCGTTTTTTAGCCCATCTGCGCCGTTGCAAAAGGGGTCCAGACATTTGCAAATCAGTCAGGTACTGCACCAATGGTAGCAGCCCAGCCTGTATGTATGTTTATACAAAAAGAAGATGTATTAACAAGTGTCTAAACCCAAAAAGTAAAATGACAAGAGGTATATCTGATACCCAAAACTTCATACATGAACATTAAAACGTTTTTTATGAAACATATAGAAAATGACGCTCATAAAATGATCACATTACATAAAACTCCATAAAAACATATAAAACATATATCTCATAGAACACAAGAAGTACAAACAATGTGGGTTGGTTCTTCTAATAACTGGATCAAAAACTGTTCTCCCTTTTTTTGGAATGCTATTATTGTTTTCTAAACCCAACTTGCACAAGTTTCTGTCCCTAGAACACAGACAAATGTAGGACATTCATCAGGGGTATAAAGTTGCTTGTGTTTTTGATAGTGATAAGTCTTCTTTCCTATCACTTCTTCTCTGCCATGTGTGCTCAGTAATACGAACCCTGTGGGTTAAACACACTCTATTAAAATGTACCTATTATCATTTAGATCTTATCAATAGACCTTAATAAAGGGCCCCCATCCCCATCCACCTAGGGGACTAGATATGCTTCTCTCTTACATACCTTGTAGAGTGTGGGGAACATTTCCACAGTCTGTAGTGCACCAACCAATGGTGATTGTAGGGAAGATTTCCTTTTCATGGGGAATATCACTCCAACTTTTCTTCTATGCTACAGTAAACAGAGACAAGAGGACCTATTTTGAGGTTGTTGTAAACTGTCTAGATGTTGATATAAGTTGTCAGTACTATTGTGTCGCCATTAGGGCCCTCTTACCTGTAGGGATTGTAGACAGTATTTGCCCACGCTTCAACACTGCCGTCATGCGGTTAGCACAGAAATTGACCAAAGTGTGTTATACCGGTGAAAAGCTAAGGGAAAGATAAAGAGAGAAGGGCAAAAAACCTTACTCAATATATAGGTTTTAAAACACCAGGTCTCAACTGTCTAATGCGTTTAAAGTAAGGGAACCATCACACTTACTTCAATGATGTTCAAATATGCTCACTTCTGCATATATATAGATGGATCTGTAGGTCTTCACAGACACAGGCCTCAAAAGAATCCAGAATGCTCCCTTCCAAACGGGGGGTGGAGGGGGATCGGGGGATAATTCTTATCTCCATCTCTAAGGATAGGGAAAAATAAGGAAGAGTAATATCCTCGTGAGTGGAAATATAATCTAAGTCTTGAACGCAAAGGTTTATTAGTTATATATATTGTTTAGTACTTCCAACTATGCTTGGCCAGGTCCCCTATGCATGGAAACACAAGCAACCCCAGACATGTTTCGGCCTTGTTGGCCTCCTCAGTGAGGTGCGGCATGGTTCCCTATGTCTGGGCACTTGCACCTGCTCACAAACTGCAAAAGAAAGGAAGCTGCAAAGCTGCTTAATTAGGGAAAAAGTGCGGCAAAAGAGCAAGGCAGCAACAGTTTATCAGTGATTGACAGGTGGCCGGCGGCTTAGGCCATGTGACGAGGTCCACTTGCCCCTGCTCACCAACTGCAAAGGTAAAGAGGCTGGAGGGCTGCTTAAGTAGGGAAAACGGGCATCAAAATAGGAAGGCGCTAACAGTTTCTCCTTCGCCTTCCTCAAAAACTACATTTAAATAAATAAATCCCTGCTTATTTGTCATCAAATAATGCTTTCATGTATATAATATGAGCAGCTGTTGCAAAACAGACTTGTGGATTAATATATGACTCCATACGATCTGGTTGATAACAGCTTTAGGGGCCGATTCATGGAACAAACGTGCGCCGAAAATCCATGCACAAGCAGGCGCAAGGGAGCGCAAGCGTGAGAAACGCAGCGCACGCGTGCGATTCAAGGAAGACGCTGCGCGTGTTTCCCGCTGTCCGTGCGCCCAATCCAGCCATGGGGCACGCAGGCATACACGGAGTGCGCTACGCGCACAGCAAAAGCGCACATAGCGCGGCGCACACAACCAGAGTAGGCGGAACAGTGGGCGTAACACGCGGAATGGGGAACAACGTGTGAAAAAGAAGGCGTAACTGGGGAAGTACTGCAGGGAACTACACGGAACGCCCACACGCACGCGAACAACCCGTATTCATGGTTCCGAATACGGGAAACCCGCGCACGGCAAAAGACGCACACAGGCATCAACGCGTCTGCCACACGAAGGCAGGCGGAAGTGTCCCCACGCACAGTATAAAAGTGCGCGCAACCAACAAACACGTATATGCAGCTACGATGAATGCCCCATTTGTCGCAGCACTGATCGTGGGACACCGCAGGAGGAGGAGAATAGCCAAGGCATGCTTTTTCGCACCACGGACAAGCCTTTTTGGGATGCCTGACGACCAGGTCTATGGCAGGTATAGGTTTCCACCCCACATCATCCTAGACCTGGTCAGGGAGTGGGAAGATGACCTTTCATCCCCCACCCTTTGCTCCCAAGCATTGAGCCCCTTGGAGAACCTGCTCAATGTCCTGCATTTTTTGGATACTGGGTCATTTCAGCGGACTACTGCCATAGTGGGGGGGGTCTCACAGGCTACGCAGTCACGCTGCCTACACCAGGTACTGGCAATCATGACAGCGCGCCCCTCAGTCCGCAGGCACATATACATGCCCAGAACACCCGCAGAAAGGCAGGCCGTTGTCCTGGATTTTTTCAGGGTGGCACACTTCCCCAAAGTGCTCAGTGCCATAGATTGCACCCATGTGGCCCTACGTCCACCTAGGGCCACTGAGCACATCTACCGAAACCGCAAGTACTGGCATTCCATCAATGTACAGGTGGTATGCGATGCAAAGGGAATCATCACCTCTGTCTATGCAAACTACCCTGGCTCCATCCATGACAGTTTCATATACAGAATGTCCGCCCTGAGCCGGGCCCTGGAAGCTGGGCAGCATGGCGACACATGGCTCCTAGGTGAGTACAAATGCCCTTGCACATGCATGCAAGTCACACACAGACAAATACCCAAACCCTAATAATCTCAACTATTATCACCTCCCCAGCGGACAGTGTCTACCCTCTGAGCAACCACATGATGACGCCAATCCGGAACCCCACCACACCACCCCAGGTAAGATACAACGCCGCCCATATTGCAACCAGGGCCATAGTGAGCGCACATTCGGAGTGCTCAAGTCACGTTTCCGCTCCCTTGACAGCTCTGGCGGGCAACTACTCTATGCACCACCAGTAGTGTGCAGGATCATTGTGGCAGCATGTGTCCTGCACAATGTTGCAACACGGCAGGGCGTCCCGGTGGACATGGTGGAGCCCCCACATCCCCAACCACAGGCACAGGCGCTGCCCATGGGAGGAGACAGGGCACGTGGCGAGGAAGCCAGGACCCAGCTTGTGGCCACATTTTTCACCTAAACTCCCAGCCCTGCGGAGTGCACACAGGCCTGGCACATACCAGGTGACAATCGATGATGACAAAGAGACAGTCAACTGTCACAACCCTACCACCCTGAGATAGTTGCCATGGAAGTGCCACATCGTCTGCATCCCTAGCTACTTAAACACAAGCTATCCTGTGTGACCAAAAGGCACACATATGACATATGACATGATATGGCCTATACACAAGTATTTCAAGGTGCGATGAGGCAGGGAGGGGGGAACAAGGGAAGACAGACAACGGTACAACTAGGCCAGGTGTCAATTAGATTGTGCAAGTGCAGGGGTAGGGGGAAGGGAAAAGTGCAAGGGGAAGGGGAGGTGGGGTGCAGTACAGGGGAAGTAGACCAAAAAACAAATACATAGGTCAGCTGGTAGCAACTGCAAAGGTAAGTGCAGACAAGTGCTGGGTAGGGGGGGCTGTAGGGATAGAGAGACAGTACCGCAGTGCAGGGGGTGCCAGGGAGCCAGTGCAAGTGGAGAGTGGCTGGACCAGGGACCGAGGTCGGTGAGAGTGGCCCAGTTGCAGATCCAGTGCAGTTCCAGTGAAGAATTCCTCAAGGGAGAGGCAGAGAGAAAGCAGAAGCAAAGAGGAAGGTCTTGAGGTGCTTCCCGAACCAGAGATGGTTCCCCTCAAGTTCAAGTGAGGCAGGAAGGCTGTTCCAGAGGGAGGGCCCTGCTGCGGAGAGAGATCTACCCCCAGCTAGTTGCTCTGAGAAGGGGATGACCCTGACATGCAAGGTGTGCATCACACACACCTGCAAAACAGGCCATGGCCATCACTGTTATGTCACTCAAACCCTCCCAAACCACAACATGACATGGCAAGCAATACCCATACACCAACACAGTAAAAATAAGGTACACATTGCCATGTCCAAAATGTACAGTGGCATCAGACAATGATGCCTGACCAGGAATCAGATGAAATGACAGACCAACAACCTCCCAATGAAAAATAAGTCATTTCCAAATGCATTACAAGAGTTGTAGACGTAACATAACAATGAATGCCTGTCTACATGCACATTGTGCATTGCAAAATCAACACTGCAGCTTCTGTGTGCTGTGTCCTACTCCTGCAACACACTGCTCAGCGCACAGCAGAGTGAACAGCCATTGTGTGTGATGCACACCCTGAGCATCACATCTAAGCGACAGACCACATCAAAAAGCAAATTAGGCATGTACAGGATCCATAATTGGTCACAGAACATGCGCTGCAGGGACACAGTGGCCACCAGAAGGCAAACAGTGTACATGTGGATATGCAAGGGTGGGAGTACATGTAGTGCATCAGAGTGCAAGTGTGTGGGTCTGCAAGGACATGCACTCAACATATGCATGTGCACTCAAGTGACCATCAGTGTTCTCTACACATCAGATGTGAACATTCACCATGTGTACACCCCAGCATGTCAAACCACAACTATCCCCTCTCACCTGAAAGGTAAACACAACACATGAACAGGCATTGATCAGCAGAACACAACATGTACATAGGATACCACCATTACAATGTCAGAGTTCCCATCACACTGCAGGGCAAGGCAACTATCAACAACAACCCCACCCCCCCCCCCTCACAAATGACCATGACCCACTGAACATCTGCACCTGGGTCATGGAGCCTTCAACCCTCAATTCCACCTGGCCACAGGATCACCTTTACCCTTCGTCACCATCTCCCACCTTGTCTGTAAAAAGGTGCCTGCACCCTCAGAATCCACACTCATTTACAAAATCAGAAAATCCAAGGCATAAAAACGAACCCGAACACCCTCCAGTAGATGACTTGACGTAGCAGTACCTCACAAAGGCCAAGTACTACCACAATGATGCAACAACCAAGGTAGCACAGTAAGACAATGTCACAACAGGATGTGAACCATGTGTGGTACATAACATAGGATGATGCACCATGAATGGATGTGTATTGTCACAGGTCCCGTGTACAGGCGCGGGAGTGTCACGAAACAACCACCCCCACTGTGTCCCGGGTGCCTGCAAGGTCAAACTCACACAGGCCCCTGAGACCCTGGTGGGGAAGGAGGTTCAGGGATATGCAGTCGGGACAGGTGTTGGCACACTGGATAACTGGAATGAGTGGCAGGAGAGGCGAGGAGGAATGACACATGAAAGTAGGGAATGCACGAAAATGTACTACCTGCATGAACACATACACAATCCAAACAAACGTGGACATCATTGTCATGGCCTTCTGTAGTCCAGGTTTAGGAGTGGTATGAACCAACCACCCCCTCTAGGGTTTTGGCGCCTGCAAGTTCGGGGCTTACACAGGCATCCGCAACCCCAGCGGGGAAAGAGGGTTAGGGAACGTTGCTTGGATAGGTACGGGAAGCAGGAACACCGGGTAGAGGGTACAGGGTTCAAAATGGCATAGGATTCCAGGTGATTAGGGGGAAAAAAACATACCAAATCGAATCACACCTACATTCATGCATTAGTGCACCCCCCAGCAAGGCTATGCAGAGCAGTTTGAAAGAAAAACAACAAGACACTTAGCTCTGGTTTTGAGTGCTGGCCTCCTGCCTGCGCACTCTCAGGTCCGGTTACAGGAGCACTGCAATGCTGCAAAGAGAGCCACAGTCAACAACCTGTATGTGCCAATAACACAAAAACACAACACCAAACATGCCCCATAGCAACAAACTACTCTACAAACAGACAATCTGGTGTAGATGCTTCGTACCCATATATAATATTACCCCTGTGACGGGTCACACACAGTCAATGCAGTAAGTCAGCCGCCGGTGGGTGCGTGGCAAATGGAACACCAATGTGTCACAATTCACACAACATGCAATGTTCCCTGGGTAAGCAGACAGACCCATATAGCAAGCCATGACTTCAGAACAAGTTGCGTACCACCATGACCGAAACAAAGTTGGCAGTGCATGTATCAAAATGTACATGGAAATGAAATGCACTGCACCCGAGTATGTCCCTTGCTGTATGTCCCTGTGAGCTGCCCCTTTCCATGTCTCGCAAGGCTACATGGTTGATACAAGTGCCTCAATGGACCTTGGTGTACCGGAGGGTATGTGCCAGTGCCCCTGCAGGTGTCCCAGACACCCTTACAATCAACAGCCATCAGTCCACCAACACATCTGAGCTGCATTGTGTGCTTCAACATCAATATTCGTCCAAGCTCACCCTCAGTGCTGTGACTAAGCCTGCATGTGCAACTCGCCTGGTGCAAGCTTTGCTGTGTTGTGGCCCCCCTGTGCTGCTCACCTTGCCTGGAGTTCCTTGGAACACGTCAGCAGTTCTAGGATGTAGGTCTGCAATCCCTGTGCCTCTGCTTGTGCACACATGTGCATGTGGGCACCAACAAACGTGTCCAGAATTCAGACGTCCAATGGGCCATGTCTGCTGGCAAAGGTGCTCTGGAGGCTCATCCCCCTGCAGAAAGGGCATGAAACACATGATTAATGATTCAAAGTCATCTGTGTGTGTCTCTTCAGGCATCCCATTACTTGACCATGTCAGAGAGTCACATCATAAATCACACCATCAGTCCGTCTTTCACATCCAAAGTGTGGAACACTATCTACAGCATGAATTGCAACAAGCACGTGTACAGTAAAGATAAGAAACATACTACACAATGCATAGCAATTAATACACACATTAATCATGAAACACCCCATCTAGCAAAAGCTGAACAGTGGACAATAACACCAAAGTCATCCCCACTAGGGGTGTAAACACAAGTCACACAGCACCAGACATGCCACAGATATGACAGTCCAAAGCCCTTGTGTAAATGTTCGTGACACCGAACCATCCTTGCGAGCCCATGGATAAGGGAGGCAGGAGTGGCATATGTGAGTCAAGGACCCCAAGCAGCAAACACATTGTCAGGATTAGTCAGGCGAGTACAAAGGCAGCGAATATGGCAAGGGAAATGTGCACCCAGGAACAACGACTCAGGTATGCTAGAACCCAGGAGTGCAAATAGAGTGTGACGTCAAAACCAATATATGAAAAGGGATGTGGGGTAAGCACCTGACCGCGAGGAAAGTCGGCAAGCGCCTTACCCCCAATTGCTGTTACAGGTACTGACAGCGCTAAACCCACGTGGAGGGCAAGCAATGACAGGATCTGTGTACTAACACTCTTGATGGTATTACATAAGGGAATTTAAGAACTGTACTCACGAGGACGGGATACACCTCTTGAATGTCAGCTAGCCCACGAATCCTGTTGGTGAATCTGGGACCCAGAAAGGCTATAACAGCAATGGGAGTAGTAGGGAGGTCCAGAGGACAAGGGCTGAAGGCAGCCGGAGTGAGGCAGGCTGCCGGGCAGGGAGCCCAGAGGACAAGGGCTGAGGCTGGGAATCAGCAGAGCGAGATCCGCTGCAATGTGGAGAGCCCGGCAGGGCAAGGGGGGAGACTGGAAGGCAGCAGAGCGTGATCCGCTGCTATGTGGAGAGCCCGCAGGGCAAGGTCCGCTGCAGAAAACTAAATACCTAAGTTGGAATAGGGATTACAACTTAGAGGGGAAAACATAAGCATTCACACAGGAGCTAGCTACCACCACACACCACACCTAATGATCAAATGGGAAATGGATGCAGAAGTGCAATGGAAAACATGGAATGGATCCTCTAGAAAGTAAGGATCAGGAGCAGGGAAAAACGAAATAACCTATGCAAACTTTTCCCTACCCCTCCAAGGAAAAGACAGGAAACTAAACTAAGAGGAAGGCTAAGGCAAATGGGTATCAGCAGCAAAGGACAGAGTCAAAGAAATATAGAACACAGACAAACTGGGCTGCATCTAAAAGGGGAAAGCACTGAGAAATGCTGCCTGCAAACAGGGGAAGACAAAAAGGGAAATCAAGGGAGCAGAAATCAATTAGCGCATGAATCCGAATTTCAGGGCGGAGGAAACAAGAAAACAGGAACAAGGAAGTAGGTACAAAGGCAAGGAACCAGGAACCAGGGACTAGTCAAAAACAGGAACACTGCAATCGATGACCAGCGCTGGACTGAAGTGAGACTGAGGCTTTTAAAGCTGTTTAACGAGCACACGCCCTGGTGTGCTGACTGCTGCACCTGCAGCCACAGGTGTTGCCTATCCTCCACCCAACCTTGTCCTGCAAGGGTGGAGGTGGAGCAGTGGGCCAGGCATTCTGGGAAGCACAGTCATTTGGTTAAAGAAGCATGCTGGCTGCCAAAAACCTGGAATGGATCCGGAAGGGAAGTAGTTTGGAAAATAGGGATTTAGCGCTCCCAATTCATTACAGCACTGTGGCATTAGGTTCGGAGGAAATGTCCAGCAAGGAATAAGCCCCAAAACATGCCCCCAAGTGGCGGGAACGGGAGCGAAGGGAGCGAGTCGTGACAGTATACCCCCTCCTACGGCCCTCTTCGGGTGCCCGCCACCCGTACGAGACTTCTTCTTTCCATGATGGGAGTGCTTTTTCTTTGGAGGCGGCACTGATGGAAATGGTGGCTTGTGGGCAAAGGCAGATGGGCTTCCATGATAGGAGTGTGTTGTCTTTGGAGGTGATACTGATGGAAACGGTGACTTCTGGTGAGGAAGAGACTCATGGTTCAAAGAAAAGCATGAAGAACTTGCAGGACCTGGAGCAGAGTTGGAAGGTCCAGGAAGCTCAGTCACTGGGAGTGGACCCTTGTAAGTCTTTGAGGAGGGAGGCAGGCTGGTGCAACTTGCCTTAGACGATGGTAGAAGTTCTGTTAGCCTTTCTGCCGAGAGCGGACATGCGGGAGGTGAGGAAGTTGCTGGCTTCAGGGAATGTTCATGTTCAGCCATTAGAGAAGGTTGCGGCTGAGGTAGAGGTTCAGATCTTCTTCTGTCATCCATCTGGGAAAAGGCTTGTGGTTGAAAATGATTAAGGTTTGACTGCACATATTCTACGCCTTGGATGCCTGGAAGTCCCATGGGTTGTACGAGGCTGGTAATTCTGTCAGGATTAGTCAGGCGAGTACAAAGGCAGCAAATATGGCAAGGGAAATGTGCACCCAGGAACAACGACTCAGGTATGCTAGAACCCAGGAGTGCAAATAGAGTGTGACGTCAAAACCAATATATGAAAAGGGATGTGGGGTAAGCACCTGACCGCGAGGAAAGTCGGCAAGCGCCTTACCCCCAATTGCTGTTACAGGTACTGACAGCGCTAAACCCACGTGGAGGGCAAGCAATGACAGGATCTGTGTACTAACACTCTTGATGGTATTACATAAGGGAATTTAAGAACTGTACTCACGAGGACGGGATACACCTCTTGAATGTCAGCTAGCCCACGAATCCTGTTGGTGAATCTGGGACCCAGAAAGGCTATAACAGCAATGGGAGTAGTAGGGAGGTCCAGAGGACAAGGGCTGAAGGCAGCCGGAGTGAGGCAGGCTGCCGGGCAGGGAGCCCAGAGGACAAGGGCTGAGGCTGGGAATCAGCAGAGCGAGATCCGCTGCAATGTGGAGAGCCCGGCAGGGCAAGGGGGGAGACTGGAAGGCAGCAGAGCGTGATCCGCTGCTATGTGGAGAGCCCGCAGGGCAAGGTCCGCTGCAGAAAACTAAATACCTAAGTTGGAATAGGGATTACAACTTAGAGGGGAAAACATAAGCATTCACACAGGAGCTAGCTACCACCACACACCACACCTAATGATCAAATGGGAAATGGATGCAGAAGTGCAATGGAAAACATGGAATGGATCCTCTAGAAAGTAAGGATCAGGAGCAGGGAAAAACGAAATAACCTATGCAAACTTTTCCCTACCCCTCCAAGGAAAAGACAGGAAACTAAACTAAGAGGAAGGCTAAGGCAAATGGGTATCAGCAGCAAAGGACAGAGTCAAAGAAATATAGAACACAGACAAACTGGGCTGCATCTAAAAGGGGAAAGCACTGAGAAATGCTGCCTGCAAACAGGGGAAGACAAAAAGGGAAATCAAGGGAGCAGAAATCAATTAGCGCATGAATCCGAATTTCAGGGCGGAGGAAACAAGAAAACAGGAACAAGGAAGTAGGTACAAAGGCAAGGAACCAGGAACCAGGGACTAGTCAAAAACAGGAACACTGCAATCGATGACCAGCGCTGGACTGAAGTGAGACTGAGGCTTTTAAAGCTGTTTAACGAGCACACGCCCTGGTGTGCTGACTGCTGCACCTGCAGCCACAGGTGTTGCCTATCCTCCACCCAACCTTGTCCTGCAAGGGTGGAGGTGGAGCAGTGGGCCAGGCATTCTGGGAAGCACAGTCATTTGGTTAAAGAAGCATGCTGGCTGCCAAAAACCTGGAATGGATCCGGAAGGGAAGTAGTTTGGAAAATAGGGATTTAGCGCTCCCAATTCATTACAGCACTGTGGCATTAGGTTCGGAGGAAATGTCCAGCAAGGAATAAGCCCCAAAACATGCCCCCAAGTGGCGGGAACGGGAGCGAAGGGAGCGAGTCGTGACACACATACACAAGACAAGCCTGAAGGGCCCAGCTGGAACAGACAGTGGATGCCTTCAAAAGCCACAAAGCACCGCACCGTCACATGAAAGCACAATAGACAAGCAATTTTAAACTATATTAACTATTAACTAATTACACTAACTATGGAAAACCTACATTACCTAATTAAACTAACTATCAAACGGAAACTTAACTAACTAAACTAAAAGAAAAATCAAAAATGGCCACATACGACCCGGGGGGGAGGAGAGGCACCCAGGAGGGGGGAGGTACAGGGTGCTGCTCAACATCTACATTTGATGATGCTGAGCCAAAAAAAAACCTCCATGGGCTCAACGCCTGCACAGCCCGACCTATGTGGGAGATAGATGGTCGTCCGAGTCTGGCTCATCCTGGAAAGGAGGACGTGGCACAGTAGCCTGGCCACGCCTAGCCGCAGCTTGCCCCTCGTCGGCAGCAAGTCTGCTGGACGGGTGAGCCTGGTTCTGTGTGGCGATGTGACGTAGGTCTGCATGCAGAACCTCACGTGATACACGTGCTTCCTCTTGCAAGGTAGCACGTGTAACACAGTGTTCCTCCTGCAAGGCCTGGCTAGACAACCGCTGCACCTCCCGGCAAGCCTGTAGCTCAGCCGAGATGGCACGCTCAAGCTGTGCAAACCTCTCCTCTGCCTTCTGCCTCTGGGACATCATAAGGACACCCAGAGTGGATCTGAGGGAAGCATACTCCTCCCTCAGGGCATCCATGTGCGCCTCTGCGTGAGCAGCAATTTCTTGACGCAGAGACGACATTTCAGCCTCGCGTGCCCTGTCTGAGGCCGCCATGCCCAGCCTGAGCGAGCGGGCCGTGGACCGTGCCGCCTGCTGCTGGAGAAGCACCTGCCTAGCAGGGTGGAGCACAGATCGGGCCACACGCTCCATGCTCTCAGCGATGTTCTCCATTGCTGCCCCCTGCCGTTCTGAATTGGCAGTCATGTCTTGCTCCCACTCAGTATACTGCGGTTGTGCGTGGCGACCGCGTTGCCGGGCTTGACCCCTGCGGGACCCAAGGACCGGGGGTCCTCGCTGTGTTGGCACCGCCCGCGGCTGCACAACTACATGCCCCCGTCGACGTGATGTCCCAGGCACATCAGTGACTGGTGTGGAGGGTGACCCTGCTTCCCGATCCACCACGGGCGGAGGAACCAAGACTGTCTGATACCTCAGTGCAGGTGTCGCAGACAGAGGAGTGTCCACATCAGAATCACTCACCCCTGACACATGGACTTGATGCTCATCCAACTCAACATGGACGTCAGAGTCGTCATCAAGGCTGGACTCATAGGCAGCCAGAGACAAGATGGACTGTAGCACTTGGGGGTTTTCGTGGCCTACCATGCCACGACCCCCACTAGTGCCGGGTTGATGTAGTAGTAACAACCCTGTGTCTGGCATGACAACACCATCCTCCGCCTCCATTGCGTCATCACCTGAAAAATAGGGAGAAAAAAGGTCACTACACATGTTAGAAGCACACAACACACACACACACCGACAGCAAATGCATCAGGCAGACATGTGACACACAACATATAACCTGCCATGCATGCTGGGTCAACTTTGAATTGCTTCTGTGATCAGACCTGTTGAAAGGTAGCAGTTTCCATGGAAGTGGGTCTATGCAGTGCAGAAAATGTGTACGCCACTCACTACCTACATGTACAAGGACTCCATAGTGTGTGCCAGGAAATGTGAAGGCAGTGCAATGTCAAATTCAGACATCACATGCATTGTGCATTCAATGTGTACCATATCTAGAAGCCAAGCACCCCTCCACCCCAGTACCAAAGCAGGGATGCCTAGCATGGTATCAAAAGGCTGACCATACACCTGTGTATTGACAGGCAGTGTTGACTGGCATCAACAGCTGAATGTGATTCAAGTGACAACACTGCAAATGATGCTGGGACAGTAAGCAGGACACATGATGAAAACTCTGGATTCCGCCCATGTGTGAAGAAGACACAACAACAGTTGGACAGAGTCATTGGCCATTGAACAGGCTGAGGCCTGTGAGCCACACAGATTGTCAGACCCTAAACATGTGTGCAATGCAGGACTGAGCTACAGTTGACATGGGAAGGCTGATGAGATGGCAGGCAATGTATGTAACTAAGGACTTGTATTACAGTGATCATCCAGTCAAGGACACATAGGGGCATGCGTGCAATGCAAATGGAGCATGAATGGGCAATCATGTCCCTGCGGGACATCTGACCTATGCACAGTACAAGTGAGATACCCTGCATCAAGTACTAAGGCTGTACCACACGGCATATGTTTGGCAGATTCTACGCTGGAAGTTAGCATCTACACAGGACGCATGAACAAGAAAGTACACATTGGCAAGATTGAAGAACACCAGTGCATAGGTGGAACTGGGGTGCAGAGTGGCGGAGGAGGGGCAAGGGAGCATGCCTACATGGAGTCCCCGCATGCAGGCGGAGGAGACATGCATGATGGAAGCATTGCATTACTTACACATCAGAACCATGTACACGTCACATGTAGCGGCAATCATGTACAACACATCCCACAAGTGAAACACACACGTCCTCAACAAACACGCATCAACACTCACTGGACTGGGCATCAAAGTCCAGCATCTCTCCCACTCCTTCGACCAATTCAGGTGGTATGAACTCTGTAACGAGTGCCTCATGCGGAGTCAGCTCTTCCTCCTCTGGTGCAGGCCCACCGCCAGTCACCAGAGTCAAGTTGTAATTAGAGGCACGCTTAGCCTTAGTGCTTCGTTTGATGTCATTCCAACGCTTTTTGCACTCATGCACCGTGCGCACCTCATGGCCGAATGAACTGACATGTTCCGCAACATGCTTCCAGTGGGTGTCACGTTGGGCAGCCGTAGTCTGACTATTGGCACCCACTAGCATGTCACGGCTGTGGCCCCGCACGTAGTCCACAAGGAAGTCCAGTTCCTGCTTACAGAAAGGCTTCTACCTCGACGTTCAGGAGGTTGTGGCTGTGTGTGGGGTCCCAGCCTGTGCTGCAGGTGCAATCTTCCTCCTCTTGGACTGTGGCGCAGACCCTGGCTGGCTAATGCCGCCCTGACCAGTATGGCCAGTGGGTTCGGTGGATTGAGCCAAGGGAGTGGCAGGTGGAGGGATGACCAAAGGCCTGACTTGTGTCAGTGGCAGCTGGGTGCCCACTAATGGACCCTGTGCAGCAACATCAGCTGTGGCAGGGTCATTGACTGCAACGGTCCTGGTTGGCAGACTCACAGCCGGGGTGCTGTTGGGTGCATCTGCCCCTGCACTTGCCAACACCCAGCTGTTCGGGGCAGCAGATGACATGACTGCCCCAGGGACACGTGTCTTGGTCTGAGCAGCCCGGCATGCCCCTATGGTTTCCCCCCTGGCCTGTTGGAGATCTACCAAGGGCTCTTCAAGTGCCAACGCAGCCTGCACTGGCAGACTCCGAGCCTGGGTGGCGGTGTCCACAGCTGCACCTGCAGCTACCACTACCCTTTGGCCCGTGGCAGTCGATGGAACGGACTGCCGGGTCACACGGGCACCAGTGCCAGATGCAGAAGCTGCATCCCCCGGAACCACAGGGGGTGGTGGCATGACTGCACCGATACATGGCACAACATTGTGCTCAAGTGGCGCACCCCTGCCTCTTCCCCCTCTGTGGCCGCCCTGGACACCCTGGAGTCCCCCTACTCCCTGGTCATCACGGCCACATCCCCGACCACGCCCGCCACGGGGAGGACGCCCAGCTGAGGCGTCCCTCACCTTTGGTGTCCTCCCAACCATGGCACAGATGTAGTAGTGCCGGCACAGATGGAGTGGTGCCAATGGGAGGTGTACACCACAATTGACCTGGGCAATTGGGGTGAAGGGGGTAGGAAGCAAGATGTTAACAGCCCCCCTGCACCTGCAAGGCTGTATGTGACCCCGGTGATGAAGTGACGGGTCACGCAACGCTCAGGCACCCCAAAACTGCAGTAAAACCGTGCACGCAACCCTGCAGCCTACGTGCGTGGATTCAACCTCCTGCAGTACGCGGTGGCACCCAGTAACACGAATAACACGTACGCGTGGGACACGCAGGCTACTATGACATCGAAAATGGGTGCGATACACAGGGGCACCCGCAGTGGGAAAAAGAGCATGTGCGACTCACCGTCTGACTAGCGCGATGCAGAAAAACACACGTAGCCAATACCCCCGCCAAAAGAAGAGATACGTCCTTGATAGCTGTGAAGTTGTGATGGCGCGCGAAACAACAGGAAGCAGCAACACACGTCGGTCTCCACGAAAGGCATATACAGCAAACTGCTGGGCCCGCTCACCTTTAACCCGTGCTGAGGGAAATGCACGCGCGCGTCACGTCACTTACGCGCATGGGCCCTTTACTCGTATTACACGCGGACGTGCAGTTTTTCACGCGCGCTGAAATGCCCATGCACGCCTGTGCGTGTCACGTCACAGGGGCGTTTGCGCTTGAGGGGCCTTCTGTCCAATGAAATTGTGTATGCGTGCAGACGCGCTTAAACGCTAAGGGCCTTTCCTCGAATTACACGCTGACGTGCCGAATTTTCATGTGCCAAATCACTCCGTATCAAGCTGGCCACGCGTAAGCATACGGAAGACCACGCTCCTGCCCAGAAGGTCGAACTACTGCCCCCCAGAGCCCCGAGCACGCTCCCACCTGCCATCTGCTGCTGCCTGACTGCCTGCCACCCACGTGCCCTGCCATTTGCTGCCTGCACATCAGCCAGGGGTGCTGTTGCTGTGACCACCCCTGCTGGAACCGAAGACTCCGACTGGGAGTCCATCGCTCCACAGCCCAGCCCCAGGACCCAGTTGCCCACCCACTCCTGCCTCAGGGGTTGTCATGTCGGGCACCGCAACATCTGGCACCACTGACAACCCCCGGCCAGAGAGGCAGAGGGGCACCAGCTTCAGTGCCACCGAAGTTGGTGTCCTGGTGGAACAAGTCCTGGGGCAGTATGATGCCCTCTTCGGAAGTTCCCGCGCCGACAAGGAAGGACGGACTCGGATCTGGACTGACATTGTGACTGCCATCAACGCGTAGGGGGTGGCAGTCCGCGACTTCCAACATGTCAAGAAGCGCTGGGAGGACTTCAGGTCCAGGACCCTGAACAAGGCCCGGCGCCTCTTGAAGGCAGCGGATGCCAAGGGGCGCCGGGGCCACTTGTCGGAAGATCAGATGAGGGTCCTGGAATGCATATCCCCAGCACTCCACATTCAGGTCCTTGAGAGGCAGACCCGTCTGGAGTCGAGCGGTAAGTGTACATGCATCCTGATTGTGAGCTGTGCATGGGGTGATGTTTCAGTAGTGTGCAGGTTGCACATCTGTTTGTATGGGGTGGAGTATGGGTGGGGGTGTACAGGGCCGTGGGGCTAACACATGTGAGGGCTGTAATGTTTGAGACATGGATGGTGCTTGTGTGTGTAGGCTTGCATTCCAAATGCAGTTGTGTGGTCACACATGTTTGGATGAATGTGTATGTAAGTAGACATGTCCTTGATGTCACGCATGTATGTTGTTTTCAGCTGCATGTATCAGCACTGTGTACATGTGCATTTGTGTGTATTTGCCAAGGGTGCAACAGTGATGCAACATGGATGCATGTGACAGCAGGATGTGGAAGCCTGATTGGCAGATGTGACATGGATGCCCATCTGAACACTGCGACACTTGGCAGAGGTGTACACATGCATGCAAGTGTGGTGGTGTGTGTACAATTGTGGTGCACTTCCTGTGTTGCATGTGATATCTGGCTCAGCTTTGCCTGCTCATGCTGTTGTATGTGTATGGATGGTGCTGGCAGTTGCGATATGGCTGTGGTATGGCTCATGTGTGCGAGTTGAAATGACATGTGTATTGGGAATTGTGATGGCATGTCTGAGGTTTGCCAATGCCACTCATGTACAACTGTCATGTGTGTATGTGTCCATTGTACAGTGCCCTGATGCCTGTGTTTTATTTCTCCCTGTCTGCAGCGTCAACTGCTGAAGAGGGCGGAGAAGGTGCTGTGGAGCACAGCGGCGGGGATCCCACCGCCAGCCGGAGACGCAAGGCCCGGCTCCCCTCCCATGTTGTGATCTCGTCGGGGAGTGAGGAGTCCGGTGCCACGTCCCAGGCCGCAGCTGCCGGGGGGAGGTCCAAGAGGCGGAGGTTGGAGTTGGACTCCTCGGCAGCAGAAGGGGCAGCTGGGACCCCACAGGGCCCAACGGGGGAAGATGGCACAGAGTCATCCAGGTTGGTGGGGGTTTGGTGGAGGAGGCCGTGCAAGCAACGGAGACGGGGTCTGGAGGTGGGGATCCCACTGGTGCTAGTGGTGCAGTGCAGGACCAGGGACAGGAGGCAGCACAGGCCGCCGCGGAGGTGCCTGTGTGCAATCCTGTCCCTGATCCTGTCCCTGCATCATCTTGCACCAGCAGGGTTGCCTACATCCAGACCCGTTTTCAGGCAGGGGATGAGCAAACAACAACTGGCCTTCCTCTGCCTGCGGACGTGGCTATCCGGGTCCGGGTTGAGCCTGTCCTGACTGGTGTGGCGTTGCGTCAACGGGCCATGCGAGGTGACCTGCAGTCTTTTCATGAGGAGACTGCACGTCATCTCGAATGGCTCGTTGACCACGTCAGCCTGCTGGGACAGGCCGGATTCCTCCGTTTGATGGGGCTTGCTACGACCCCCTCCTCAACTGAACCTCCTACGCGCCAGTCGTCCTCTGTGCCATCTTCCCACCCATCAGTCACCTGGGTGCCCTGTGGAGCTGCCTCTGACGGTGCAGCCAGGCTGGTGGAGGAGTTATCCCTGCCACAGTCGGGAGTCGGACGTCCAGCAGGGGTGGCCACATCAACGACTGCACCCCAGCCGGCGGAGGATGTGCTGGCAGCAGGAGGCAGTGCACGGGCAGAAGCACAGCAGCAGCAGCAACGTGGTGGGAGCCATGAAGGCTCAGGGCCTTCAACATCGGAAAGGCAGGCATCGGCCGGAGGGCAGGAGGACCCAGGACAGAGAGTGTCTTCCGTGTGGCAGCGGTTGGGCCACGCCATAGATGCGGAGCGGCAGCGGGCGGAAGAGGCACGGCTCACAATGGTCAGGGCGGAGAACTCCATGCGGAGGGCCCTGAGGCGGGCCGAGTGCCTCGAGGCAATCCGCAGGGGGTTGGAGGTGGACACGTCGACGGCCCTGCGGACCCCCGGGGCCATGGAGGAGGACCGCCTCCGGGACATTGAGCAGGAGTTCAATGATGCCCTGGCCCGGAACATCCAAAAGTGAGCCGTCAGACTAGCCTGCTGCCCTTGTACATAGTTATGTAGGTAGTGTTAGGTTTCCTTTGTTTTTTGATTTATTTTGGACCTTTTGGACATTGGCCACATTTTTGTATATAGTTTATTTTATTAGTTAGTGTTGTTAGATAGGTTTCATTTCTTTTGTTGGGATAATGGACCCTGGCTTGTTCGTCTGTACATAGTTCACTGTTGGATTTTATTTTTCTTTCACAATTTACCCATGGAGCAATGGCTTTCAATTATTATTTCCCATTGGATTTTCTTTTGTGGACAGTGACTTTGGACACCATTACTTTGGATTATGATTTTTGGTTTTGCTTTTTTTCACGGACATGCTTCTTTTCATTTTTGTACATTCCCATTTCTGTTTCTTTATTTTTGAATCTATTTATGTTTCCTTTAATACATATTTTTTTTATCAAACTTCAATGTGTAGTATCCTCTCATTGGTTTCATGCATATCATGATATGGGTTTTGAGATTCACTGACACCCATTGGGTGTATTTGAGGGACATGTGTTTGTTTTCGAAACTTGCAATTGGTGTTCTGTCATGTAATTGCCATTTCTGAGTGGGTAGATGCAATACTCGGGTGGTTTTTTTTTTGCCTTTGGAGGCTGACCATAGGGACCAGGGATCTCGATTGCTGATGACATGTTGGCTGGGGAACATGAGTTGGGGCCTGCTGGCAGGTGCCCCACAGTGCTGGGGGGTGGGGGTGGTGGGAGACATGGGTGGGGGCCTGGTGGAGGGTTCCCCTGCACTGCTGGGGGGTGGGGGTGGTGGGGACATGAGTTGGACATGGGTGGGGGCCTGCTGGCAGGTGCCCCACAGTGCTGGGGGGTGGGGGTGGTGGGGAACATGGACATGGGTGGGGGCCTGCTGGCAGGTGCCCCACAGTGCTGGGGGGTGGGGGTGGTGGGGAACATGAGTTGGACATGGGTGGGGGCCTGCTGGCAGTTTCCCCACAGTGCTGGGGGGTGGGGGTGGTGGGGACATGAGTTGAACATGGGTGGGGGCCTGCTGGCAGGTGCCCCACTGTGCTGGGGGGTGGGGGTGGTGGGGAACATGAGTTGGACATGGGTGGGGGCCTGCTGGCAGGTGCCCCACAGTCTTGGGTGGTTGGGGTGGTGGGAGACATGGGTGGGGGCCTGGTGGAGGCTGCCCCTGCACTGCTGGGGGGTGGGGTTGGTGGGAGACATGGGTGGGGGCCTGGTGGAGGGTGCCCCTGCACTGCTGGGGGGTGGGGGTGGTGGGGACATGAGTTGGACATGGGTGGGGGCTTGAAGGAGGCTGCTCCTGCACTGCTGGGGGTGGGGGTGGTGTGAGACATGGGCGGGGGCCTGGTGGAGGGTTCCCCTGGTGGCTGGGGGTGCAGGGGGACATGCGTTGGTGGGCAGTAGTGCAAGTTGACATGTGGGTTGGCTGGGGGGCATGGCCATGGTGGCTGGGGTGCCTGCAGGACATGTGCAGGGTAGGCCCCTGTGGTGTGAGCCACCTGCAGGGGCCGTGGAGGGTGTAGAGGGAACACCTGGGAGGACCCACACGTGCAATTCACGTGTGGTGCTCCCCGCGCACCCCTGTAATACACGTACCCTGATGGAATCGCGTGTGATACTTTCCGCGCACCCCTGATATGCACGTACCCTGCTGATATTGCGTGTGAAACTTCCCGCGCACCCCGAAATACACGTAGCCAGGAGATTTGCGTGTGGAACTTCCCGCGCACCCCGAAATACACATAGCCAGGACATTCGCGTGTGGAACTTCCCGCGCACCCCGAAATACACGTAGCCAGGACATTCGCGTGTGGAACTTCCCGCGCACCCCTGCAATACACGTACCCTGCTGATATCGCGTGTGAAACTTCCCACGCACCCCGAAATACACATACCCTGCTGAAATCGCGTGTGGAACTTCCCGCGCACCCCTGATATACACGTACCCTGCTGAATTCACGTGTGAAAATTCCCGCGCACCCCTGATGTACATGTACCCTGATGGAATCGCGTGTGGAACTTCAAGCGCACCCCTGGAATACACGTACCCTGCTGATGGCGCGTGTGAAACTTCCCGCGCACCCCGAAATACACGTAGCCTGGACATTCGCGTGTGGAACTTCCCGCGCACCCCTGAAATACACGTACCCTACTGAAATCGCGTGTGGAACTTCCCGCGCACCCCTGAAATACACGTACCCTGATGGAATCGCGTGTGAAACTTCCCGCGCACCCCTGAAATGCACCTACCCAGCTGAAATGACGTGAGGTACTTCCCGCGCACCCCAGTGATACACGTAGCCCGCATGCCGTGCTGGTACAGGGTTAGCGCAGCCCTTTGCGCTGGATTGGGGATTTTGATGGCTTTTCCCTGCGCAAGAGGCGTTCTTGGGGGCATAACTGGCGCTGTTGCAGGGTCGCTGCGCCACTGTGCGCCACGGCTGGTTTTGGTAGCTGGAATCCATGAATACGCTGTGCGCGGAAATGGGTTTTGGCGCACGCGGCTGGCGCAGGGATTCGCACGCGCACACTGTGCGCCAGCCGCGTGCGCCACTTGTGCGCTGAATTCTATGAATTACCCCCTCAATCACTGCAAGACTAGGATAAAATGCTATTGTTTGTTTTTCTAAAAAATGCTGCCTTCACATGGAAAACACTAACATTTCCCCATGAATGACACGTAGAATTAAATAAATCACTGATCATTTCTTTACAAATACTCATGTACGATGAGAGCAGCGGCTTCTCTCCCACACTCACCGTGCTTTGCCTCTGGTTCAGGAGGAGCGCTGGGGTACATCGGATTGCAGCACTCTGCCTCCGGCTGCCACCTCATGTTCGCACGTGCATGGTGGAGTCTTGCGGTGTTGCTGCATCTCGCGAGATTGAGCAGCTTAGTCCTATTCCATCACAAAGTCTGCATACCTTGCTGGGTTACGTCACTCGCTCTTGGGACGACAACTTCCCCTCACTCCACTGGGTGATGCTGTTCCTGGTTTTTCTTCCCCACTACTCTTTGACTTGAAGATGTCCCCTTCACTTTGCAGAACTTTCTCTTCTCTGATGCTGGTTCTCACATCGTTAGCCTGACATACGTGTTCAGATGAGTTATCTTCACATGTGACATACGTGTTCAGATGAGTTATCTTCACATGGGATTTCCGTCTCTTCAGCAGTGCCTTCACTCCGGGAAATCTGTTGTCTTGCCATGGTTTCTCTATCTTCAATTGACCTTCTTTCATAATTGGCAACTCTGTCCAGGATCCAAAGCTTGCCATCCTGCGTGCATATATGATTGGTACATGTTTGCACTACTTGGATAGGTCTGCTGAACCTGGATCCCGTGATGTGATCCTTCTGGGGCAAGTCCCCTTCACGCACATCTATTCTTTGGGCTGACCTTCCCCGTCATTGCACCTTTTTATTTCTTCCATATTCTTTCTTTTTCTCCACACTACATCCTCCATGTTTACTGCATCATCCCCCCTTACTTTTATTAACCATGGAGGTACTAGTGTGGACGTTGCTCTTCATCCTCTTAGCATGTGTAAGGATGACACATGTGTTGCCCCATTTGGGGTGAGACAGTGAGCAGCTACAACTTCTTTTACGGTCTTATGTTGTTGCAGGGCCACTTTGATGAAACAGTTAGTTACTTCAACCAGCACATTGGCCTGTGGATGCTATAAAGAAACTTTGATCTGTTTGAAGTTGTTGTCTCGCAGAAATGTTTCTATTTCGTGGGAGACCAATTGAACCCCATTGTTCATTACAATCTCTTTCGGCAGACCCTCTCGCTGGAACACCGCTGTGAGCACATCAATAAGAGTTGCGCTGGTGATGTCGGGTACACACTCTGCTTCAACCCATTTGGATAGGTAATGGATCATGACCAAGCCGTACCAGTGTTCATGTGACATGGCTTCTAAGGGCCCAATGAACTCTAACCCCAGTTTGCACCATACGCCTTTCCGGGATCTCAGTAGGTATTAGGGGTGCTTCTCTCACTGTCCAACGTTTGTTGCTATTGATGCACTCATGGCAGCTCTCCATCATGACTCTGATATCGTGGTCAATGCCCGGTCACCAGTAGGACTCCCTCACTCAAAGTCTTGTCATGTTACTTCCAAGGTGCACCGAGTAAGCCCTGCACAGAATTAGTTTCCTCATCCCCAGAAGCGGGATGACCTGATTGCCTCAGTTTAGCAATCCCTCTGATTCGAATATTTCTTCTGCAACTTTCCAGCATGGCCTCAATCCTTCAGATATTGCCCTCTCACTACGCCATCCTTTCTTAAACCATTTAGTTAACTTCATGATTGTGGCATCTTTAGTTGCTTTTTCCCTCCTATGGCCTTTGCTCATTTCTAGGAACTCTTGGCTACTTAAGTCGCATATTGAAGTCATCACACGCATCTTTCAAGAATGTGGTGGTTGACTTCCTTTGTTCAGGCAATCGTGACATGTAATTGGCTTGCATGTTCTTCCATCATGCTGTGTGCAATAATTCATAGGTGTATTCTTGCAATTCTGCCATTTTTCTTGCTAATTTGGGGCTATACGCTTCGCCCCGCCTGGGCTCAGCATGTGTATTAAGGGTTTGTGGTTGGTAACCAAATGGAAATTTGTGCCCCACACATGTTCTAAAATACTCTACCGCCCATGCGCATGCTAGCATTTCTTTCACAACGGTAGAGTGGTTGTTTTCAGCTTCTGACAGCACTTTGGACGTGAATGTCACTATGTGTTTCCGTGTCTCCCTTATTCTGGGTCAGTGTTGCTCCCAACCCATACGCGCTGGCATCCATGGTAATAAAGGTTTTTCATAGTGGATTGAAGGGCCTTAGCCATGGGGCACCCATTATCCAATTCTTAACTTCCTCAAAGACTTCCCTTGGTTCTCGGTACCATTTATATTCGGCTCCCTTCTTCAGCAATTCTCTTAATGGCGCTGTCGTTTCTGAAAATCGAGGCACACATTTCTTTTTCACAAAGGATCTTAGTTCTTTACTGGATGAGGCCGGGGCTTTCACTATTGCCTGCAGTAGGTTTTCTTTGTGCCTGATTCCTTTGCTCGATATCTTTATTCCAAGATATTATACTACATTTGCTCGGATCACACATTTTTCATACTGTCGTCTTACCCCTACTTCTTGCAGCTTGTTGAGTACTTTCCTCAACACTACATCATGGGTGTCAATGTCTTCAGCGTATATGAAGATGTCGTCCAAAAGTAAGAAACATTCCAATGTTACGTAACAAGGAGTCCATCATTCTCTGAAATGCCGAAGCTGCCGATGACAACCCAAATGGCAATCTGGCAAACTGAAATGGCCTGAAAGGAGTGATGAATGCTGTCAGTGGTCTCGATTCTTTATGCAAACTGATCGGATGATATGCATCCCACATGTCGAGTTTGGAAAAGTACTTTGCCTCTTTCATCATGAGGATTAATTAGTTTATACTGGGAAGGGAATGACTGTCCGTTATCACTTCTAAACTGGAGCTACGTAAGACTATGCATACTCTAAGGTCATTTGTGAACAGTTTCTTTATCATATCAGCACCACTGAACTCAACCATTCGGATGATTCTACCGTCTCTATAGTGCCCTCTTTCACCATCTTTTCTAGTTCCATCTGTAATGCACTTCTTGCCAACGCTGGGACAGGTCTCACCTTATGTTTGATGGGAATGGCATTCGGTCTCAATCTGATCTTGTGTACCTAGTTCTTTATCTTCCCTGGTTCTTCCGAAAATAACCACAGGAACTTGTTTCTTGACACTGACACTCCTCCTATTCTGACATAGTAATTGGTCCTGTGTGCTGGGGTCAAACCTGATGTCCAACTTCGCTTGGTCGTCCCACCCCAATACTGCAGGACCCTCCTCTGAAAAGTACAGTCTGATTTCAGTATTCCTGCCTTTAAACTCGACAGTGCCATTGATATAGCCCAGCAGGCGAACTGAGGAACCACCGAACACTGTGGCCCTGTGCTTTTTTCTTGTACCTCAACCGTGGTTCTACCTACCCTGTCTTTGTAGGTGCGAATGGGCAGTATTGTTAAATCTGACCCCAAATCGGCCAGCACTCTGGTCTCATTTCCATCCACCTGGATAATGCAGTGTGGTTTTTGTCTTCCTCGCAGTCAAGCTATTCACCATAATAATGGTTGGTCTGCCTTCTTCAAACGACTTGGTGCCTCGTGTCACCCACTACCTCGATCAGCGACACTTTCTTTCCTCATGACCTGCTTGCAATCGCAATGTGACTAAACCCCCTACAGTTTGAACATATTTTGCTTCTGGTGGGACACTCCTTGTCGTTTGCCAGATGGCGGGTGCTGGTGCGCCTATGGTACTTTAATGGTTCTCTTTTCCCCCTCTTTCATCTCTGCCATCATTCCGGTGTTTTTCCTTGCCACCTTTGTGTTGGATGGTATGCACTTCTGCAGCTTGTGCTCTTCCCGCCAATTCCTTATGCCTGTACAAGGTTTCCTTGACGGCTCTGGCAAACTGAATCGCCTTGTCCAAGACCGGTTTCTTTGCCAAAATAAACTTATCCTGGACTTTTCTGCATGTCGCAAATCATGTTCTCTGTGTTTTCGCCAGTCACATAGTGCAGCCATTTCCCACATTCTGGTGACATAATCGTCGACTGATTCAGAATTGTCCTGCTTCCTGCAGTAACATGTTATCCTATGTAGCACTGTATTTCCTTTATTCGATAACCGCTTGACTATTCTCCTTATGGCCTCTTTGTATTCAACTATTTCCGTTCTCAGACCAGCGTAGATCCTTTGACCTTCCACTCCATGGCATTGAGTAACATGGCTTTCTTCCTTTCTGGGGCCAGAGGTCAAAGTAGGTGGGAACTAAAGTGTACAACGTTCCCTTACTTTTTTAGGAAATCAGTGACCGTTCCCTTACTTTATTTAACCCGGAGCACCGTTCCAGGACAGCAGTGATGGACACCTTTATTTATGTCTTTAGTAACTTCTTCCCTACTGGAGATTTGAACCTCGGTCACACTCCAGTTGTACACCCTGCTGAGCTATCTTGCAGTTGCTGGGTTGCTGTTGTTCCTTTGTATAGATTGCCTGGGACATAACGCTCATTGTCAAGTAGTCACAAGGCCCTGTTCTCGGTACTGATATGTGTCTTCTGCAATTAAACATGGATTGCTGCAGACAAAGTGTCTATACATGTAATGGGCAGGGGTGTGTGGCTATAGTCCTACGCGTGTCCCTTAAGAGATGGGAATGACGGGGGATTGAAGAGGGAGGCTGCTTTAAGCTGCATGCTGTGGGGGACAATGACCAACTAATGGTTATTTAAATGCTGCATTTTCTTTTGTTGTGTTCTCGTCTGTCTTAATAGTACTGTAAACACAACAGTGTAGGGTGCAGTGGAGACAAGGAAGGTATGGTGTTTGCATTGTGGGAGGGTTGAGTATGGGGTAGCTGGAGAGTGGCAGGGAGGGGGACCACTGGCTAGGGCATAGTCCGCTCCACCATGTGCATCTAAATATGTGACGAACAGAGGTTCCCACTGGGGCCATGGTATGGCGGGCTTACCTGGGGACTGCAGAAATTCTGGTGGTGGCGTCACTCCTTGCATCGTGGTTGTGGTCAGTCTGTAGCTGACTCCTCATTGCGAATTGTGTTGTGGCTTAATCTATGACTCCACACAGTCTGAGTTATTGCTTTATTCAGCAGGCTTCACATTTAACTATATACAACAGGTAGTTACTTCACTACCTTTAATGATCCCAGTTCCAACGCTTGCAAACCGTGGTGAAGAGGCAAGCCTGGCTTTGCCACTAGTTCAGGAGGAGCGCCACGGTGCATCTGTTTGTGGCACTGCCCCGCGCTTGAACTCCGGCTGCCGGGCTCGTACTCTCACGCGTACGTTCGTTCAAGAGGAAGACACAAATATTTCCCCCTTTGTAAATGATTGGCACATCACCGATCATTTCTTTACAAATACCCATGTACGATATGAGCAGTTGCAGTTGCTTCTCTCCCCCACTCACTGTGCCAAAACGAGTTGGGTTGATACTAGATCCCATCTGAGAAACGGACCTTTGGTGATAGGCCGTTTCTCAGATGTACATTTCCCACAATATAAAGCGAAAGGAGTGATCTAAGATGTGCAATTTATAAGCAGACTCTTTATGAGGCACATCCACAATACAGTGCAAGCGTGTGTTTTGAAAGGCCAAAGCTGGAACTCACCCAGGGGCTGCAATAATTAGCTGCATTGTCTTCTGCTGGTATATTCAGCCTGCTGCAAGTCATGACCAGGGGTATAGCCATGGGCAAGGAAGCTATGGATAAATACACAAAATCTACCCCCCGAAGACAGGGAGATGCCCCTGAACAAGCTGGGCGCTTCCTCCCCTCCGAATTACAGCAAATGCTAGAAACCATGACAAAGGGGTTTGCTGCTGTGATCAAGAAGCTGGACGATATCACGATCATTATCACCACCATCAGAGTGCAACTTGCTAAGGAGGTCCTACGGATAAATGAAGCAGAAGAACGGAACGGGCCTCGGAGGATAGGGTGCACGACTTGCAATTGACTGTGATTACTCTGGTAAAGGATATGAGGTACGTGAAGTCCAAATGCAATGATCTTGAATCCCGCTTCCGGAGGAACAATGTCAGAAAAGTCAGAGTTCCGGAGGAAAAATTGAACAAGTGGTGGAGCAGTTGCTTAGAGAGCTGTTAGGGTAGCCTCAGCGATCGCATTTTTTTGCAGTCTAAAGAGCCAAAGGGCCATGACCCAAAAGCCAGTTCAGCGCCCGCTTGGCAAGTCCCAGGAGGGATTGCGTAAGACATGAGTCCATCATAACATGTTGCCCCTAAGGAAAGGCACTCCTTAAGTGCATGTGGAAATTTAGTTTACAAGTTATTACTATTGTGCTGGATGTATCCTGTTAGTAACCTGAAATGAGTGCCCGGAGTGACGACGGAATGCCCCTGTTGACATAGCACTTAGGTTGTTTCTGTGGGAAACAGCCTGGAAGTTAGGCTGCACAGTTGTAGGTTAGTGATGAATGGGAGGGCATAGTTTACACTGCTGGTTGAGGGGAGGCAGTGAGGGTGTGGAGGGTGAAATTCAAAAAGTTTTGGTGTCGTATAATATGTGTGCAGTGTAGTACACAGCACAGAGATGTTTTGTGTTCTGTATCTCGAGTAACCATGAAATTCATGTCAGATGGCAGTTGGGATGATGCAGGCCTCGATCCAGATTAAATCATTGTGCTGGAATGTCCGCAGGCTGGTTAAATGTGTTAAAACTCAGAAAATCATAGCACAGGCTAATAGATTGGGCGCCAATATACAATTCTTACAAGAAACTCATGTGGTGGACTCAGTCACTCAACAGGGTGGCCAGTCTTGGGGTGGACAGCGGTATTACACGTTGTACTCCACCAGGGTGTGGGGAGTGATGACATCAATTCACAAAACACTTCCAGTCATGTGTCATTATCTGGTTGTGGAGGAAAGAGGCAGGTACGTGTTGGTACATGGATTGCTTTGCAAGAGAGAAGTGGTCTTCTTGAACTTTTATGCCCCAAACATAGATGATCCAGATTTCTACACACAGGTGATAAATCTCCTGCAGGGATTCTCGAGAGTGGCCTCATATGGGTATGTGATTTTAACACCATTATGGATGTGGCGGTGGACAAGTCCACTTCTGGTCCACGGGATCTGACAAAGGCAGAACGGGTTCTTTGGTCTGGGGTGCAGGATCTGAATATTGTGGATGTCTGCCGACTCAGTCAGGGAACTGAACGTGGATTCACTTATTACTCTGCGGTACATAATATGCACTCCCATATAGAAATGTGGTCTCTCTCTGATGATCTCCTCCCTAAGCTGTCTGACTGTGTAATGTATCCAAGAACATTCTCAGATCACTGCGCGTTGATTTTGGTTGTAACTTGGTCTACTGAGAGTCGCCCTAAACTCTGATGGGGCTTTAAACCTGAGGCACTAAGGAACCTTACCTTCATGCAGGGATTACTAAAGGGTATTGATGTGTATTTTTCACAAAATGTGGGGTCGGTCACTACACCGGCGGTGTTATGGCAGGCGTTCAATGTTCTTTGACTCCACACTCTCCTTTTCTCCTCACATCTCTGACGTCTTTAAGAAGTCAAACTATCAACTGCACCTCCTCAGAGGTATTCTTCTTTTCTTCTCCTTCCCCCAGAAGCTTACTGTCTCTAGAGCTCTGGTTCTCTCTAGGCTGGACTACTGCGACAGCCTCTTTCTAAATCTGCCTGCTTCTACTCTCAGCCCCATGAAACTCATCCAGAACAGGACTGCGAGACTTGTCATTGACCTCAAGCCCAGGGATCATATCTCTCCAGCACTGAAATCTCTGCATTGGCTCCCAGTGGCTGCAAGGATTAAGTTCAAGACCCTCTGCATTGTCCACAAGGCCTTCTGTGACCTGGGTCCAAAATACCTTCAACTCTCCCTCTGTAAACACCTTCCCACTCGAGCTCTTCGCTCCTTCCCCTCCAACTCCCTCAGGGTCAGTCGCTTCTCCAAGCAACGAGTTGGGGGTAGATCTCTTTCCTCGGCTGGGGCCTCCTTCTGGAACAGCCTCCCTGCCACTCTGTAACTTGAGGAGAACCATCTCCAGTTCTGGAAGCACCTCCTCCTTGCTTTTGCCTTCGCTCTTCCTTTTCCCTGCTGATCTGTCTGCTTCGGCTCTGTGCACCTGGCAACCCTCTGTCTTTGGACCCAGGTCCCTGTCCACCCAGCCACACACCCGTACTGCCTCCTGGCAACCCTTGCACTTGGGTCTGTATCTGTAACCCTACAGTCCCCTTACCTGCACTTATCAGACACCCCTTGTCTGCGCTTTAAACCTTGCACTTGCCATCCTGCTGGCGGCACTACCAGTTGTTGTCCTTATCCCTTGCTCAGCACTTTCCACCTTTCCCCACTCCCTTGCACTTTCCCCCTTCCTTCTCCCCTGCACTTGCGCGTTCTCAATGTCACTGGATCTAGTTAGATCGTTGTTTTGTCCTCCCTTATTTCCTTCTCTTGCCTCGTCACGCTCTGAAACAGGTGTGTATAAGCATGATACAAATAAAATATCATATCATATCATATGTGTGAAGGTGGTAATGTCGAATGAACTTGGGGTCCTGAGGCAGCTCAGGCACGATATGGCTGTGGTCGAGAAGGGATTGAAAGACCTCCAAGATAGTTACATGGACAGAGAGATTATGGTTAGGGAAGATATCTACCACAAACCACAAAAAATCAGTAGCATTTCCTGATACAAGTCCAATTTCACTGAATATTGGTAAAAACAAATTCGGTGTCACTCCAAAAGATCCATTTCAGTGATGATTCACAAAAAATAATTTTAATTTCTCAATTTATGATCAGCTGACATGTGTTTCGACCACCGGTCGTTTTCAAGGCTGTACAAAATAAAAGTGCCACAAAATACAGGTAATGCACAGATAAATGCATATACATTCCATTAAGATCAAGAAAACAACAACAACAAGAGGGCGCTAGGGGGCCAAACAAGATGGCCGCTTTCTAGTGAGCTCCCACACGGCCCGTGATTAATCCTGCCCAATCCTCCTGAATTCGGACCATCTGTGCCCTGACAGAAGGATACCCCTGCTCGCCAGACACTGCTTTGCTGTGCCGTGAAAATTGGAGCCAAAACGGAGATCATATGACCTAAAACGCTACCCCTCAAGCCAGCACCCGTGAATAAACAAGCAGGCCCACTAGAAGCCGGGGCGCGGAGAGATAGCCTGAGTGGAGTGCGGACGAGCGGATGCTGCCCGCCCTCTTCACATCCTACAAAGCCAAAGCCACACTGAGCCCCCACGAGCCGCGGGTGAAAACCGAAGATGCGCCGGCCCCTCATGTCAGCAACTCCACCACAGCACTTGCGGCCTGACCCGGAGAGGGGGGTCTGCAGCCGCGGCTCGGGCAGTGTGCCCCGAGCGGACCGGGCTGCCGCCTGCTCGCCTGCACAAGAGGAGTGCTGGGCGGGGTGTGGGTCCACGCCACTCTCGAGGCTCCCTCTCCCTCCTTGTGAACAGGCCTGCGGCGCGGGACGGAGAATCCGGAACGCAGACGCCAACTCTCTCCTCCCTCCCCGCCTGAGTGAGAACGGCCCTCGCGGGTCCAGCTGAGCAACCAGAGGGCCTGGAGCAGACGTCGAGCTGCGGGCACCACTCTCAGGTACGGAGCATGCAGGAGGAAACACTGATTAAAATACTCGAAGTCCCGTCCGAGCCCCTCCCTGCACGCTCAGGCTGCCTTTGCCTTCAAGCTGCCAACCCCGCTGGGCCAGCGCGACCCCCTCCAGTCCTCATTACGTGGCCTAAGGGAACTGCACACCAAGACCTTCTATTCCATCAAAAACAACAAGGGGAACTAACTACCACCCCCCCCGTAATACCCCGAGGAATAGATTGCGTGTAAAACCTTACCGTGCAGGCAACAAAGCTCCCTATTCATCCAATATTGGACCACCAAGCCCTGCTGAGATTTTTAAAAAATCAGTACTTGGAAACTGAACTAAGCGCTGTGCCCGTGCTCCACACACCCATCGGAACACGCTGCTACCCTTAACCCCCGCCGCAAAACGTACATCATAACTCATTGAAAGGGGACAACCTACGTCCCGAAATTGCATACAAGTTTCAAGACTAATACGAATGAACCCCAAACAGCGCAGGTTCAATGGGGAAGATGGATAAGTCACCAAAAAATCTAAACTTTGAAACCGGAACAGTCCGTAAAACCCCTAGAATACAAGAGGAGCGTGAGACCCCCAGTGTCAGCGGAGCCGAAATGGAGGAAGGAACCTCCTCCCCAGACATCAAAGGGCTCCTACTAGACTTGAAAGCGGGCATAGGGAGTTTAAATAATAAAATGGATGGCCTTGCATCGAAAGTGGATCTTCTCCAACACCGAATGGACACACATACTGAACGCCTCAATGACGTCGAACAAAGTGTGTCCAATCTAGACGACGGGGCAGCAACTTTGGGAGTAAGAGTCACCCAGCTCGAATCCCAAATGAAAACGACCACCGCCAGATGCGAAGATTTAGAAGGTCGCTCCAGAAGGAATAACATCAGGATCATCGCGGTGAGAGAACAACAATCCGGAGCGAAGATGGAGGACTTCGTTGAAACACTATGCGCCACCTTCTTCAGCCGTGAAGCCCTTTCCAACCTGTTCATTGTAGAGAGAGCACACAGGATCCCTTCCTCCAAACCTATCTCAGGTGGCCCTGCCAGGCCAATAATTGCCAAATTACTAAATTACAAAGATCGTGACACCATCCTCCGACTGGCCACGGAGAAAGGAGAGATCCACTATGACGGGGACAGAATCCACTTTTATCCAGACTTCTCGCCAACAGTCCAATCCCAAAGGAGATCATTCACCTCCACCAGGCAGAGACTCAAAGACAACCAAATTACGTACTCAATGCTGTTCCCAGCGCGCCTCAGAATCCAACATGAGGGAAAGGTCAATTTTTTCCAGACGCCAGAAGAAGCAAACGACTTCCTAGATCAAGCAGGATGTTCTAGGCTAAACGCCATGTTTTCGGAAAGACACAGGGAACCCCACGCTCTGAATTAGGGTATTAATATAACAATTGTTTGCGGAAGAAATATCCAAAAGGTACAATTTGAAAATGAGTATCAAAGGAGTTTATTAGACCTGATACATTTTTAATATGACTTGAATCATGATTTAATCTGCACTTACTGCGAAAATTTACATAGCAGGAAAAAACCTTTAAGAACACATCTATAAAATAAAATTCATACTATTCAAACGTGCATCCATTCATCCACAAGCATCCGTCAATCATCAATTCACTCATCCAAAACACCAATGAGTATAAAATGTAAAATCTATAAAAATCATGACATATAATTCATCAAATAGATTGTTTATAGAAAGAATGTGAAATCAATATACATGGCCACAATAGATAATAAAGGTGGCCAAAAGGTTGAGATGGGTCCCAAGAATCTTCAACCACGACCTCATCACAAGTTTCTTTCTACCGGTTTCGACGTGTATACTTTATTATAGTGACGTCTTCTTCAGGAGATAAAAAATGTTTACATTCTATGGGTTCATCCCAGGTCGCAGCACAACATACGGTATCAGAAGGCTGTTCGGTGTCATAGAAGCACTAGATCCATCGCAACAAGCAATAGCAGTCCTTCTCGATGCCGAAAAAGCGTTCGACTCCGTCGAATGGCCATTCATGTTTGCGGTTTTGACACGTATGGGACTTGGCAATTTCTTCATCAAGCTAGTCTCACTACTTCATACTGACCCCCGCTCCTTCATCTCTCTGGGCAACACGTCAGCCAGCATAAAACTAGAACGCGGTACCAGACAAGGCTGCCCTCTATCAGCACTTATTTTCGCCTTAATAATGGAACCCTTAGCCTCGCAACTGCGCACACAACAACTACACAGAGGGATAACCTTTGGACCCCACAAACTAGTCGTCTCACTATATGCGGATGACGTAGTTCTATTCGTGCAAGACCCCGAAGCCAACCTCAACCCAATTATGCACGAAGTGATTAAATTCAGTAATGTCTCAGGCCTCAAAACCAACCACACCAAATCAGTGATTTTCCCCCTAACACAACAAACCACAAAATTTGAGGACGACCACGGGTTCAAATGGGAAGACTCCCGGGTCCGGTACCTAGGCATCTATATGTCCCTCAATCACAAAGATATCGATAACGACAACTATGAACCGACACTGAGAACACTTCAAGAACGCATACAGAGATGGAAATCACTCCCACTAACACTCTGGGGTTGAGCCTCCCTAATCAAAATGATGATTCTCCCCAAGCTTCTTTATCTATTCACGAACATACCGCTACTCCTTCCACAAACCTTTTTTAAGAGAATTAAGAGCCTTATTCTAGAGCTACAATGGGCAGGAAAACCAGCAAGAGTGGCCTACACAACCCTAATTTTACCAACATCCCAAGGCGGTCTCGCACTCCCCGACATGGAGAGATACTTCTGGGCAGCCCAAGCACAATTCTTGAGCCACTGGTATACTACACATTTCATCCGTCCCCACGTACAGAATGAAAGAGCCCTAGCTTCACCCAACCTACTGAGGGCAGTTGTTATAAGTCCTTTCAACATACGCAATCTGGAAGAAACTAGCACGAAGTACAAGTCAGATTCTCCCCCCTGCTTCCGATTAAACACATCCCAGCCATCCCCCTGACAGCCGAGAAGACGTTCCACCAGTGGCTCCGTAGAGTCAATGTTCAGTCACTTGGCGATCTATTCCCTGAAGACATGTTTATTACCCCCCAGCTGGCCAGGGAGAGAAGGGGTGACTTGTCACTTGACATATTAATGTACTTCAGGCTACGGTACACCCTGCAGTCAACATTCCCTTCATTTCTCAAACAACCAGATACATGGAATCTCTTACACAACACGATCCAGGCGCAAGGCAAAGGGAGGCTAACCTCACTAATATATAAATCCCTACTGACGGACACAGTAGCCATAGACGCCCGAACGAAGGAATGCTGGGAAAAAGACACTCAAAACAGGATACCAGATGAGGACTGGACGTACATCCTGCGGCAAACACAGAAAGTGGCAATAAACACACGCCTCATGCAAATTCAATTCAACTTTATACACCAAACTTACTTCACAACGGCCAAAAAGCACAGACAACACCAAGATTCCTCGGCACAGTGTGAGCGATGCAACGCCCAGTCGGCTGACTTTTTGCACCTAGCCTGGGGCTGCCCCGTGGTCTCCCAGTTCTGGTCTCAAGTGCTACAAACGGTGGCAGCAATAATAGGCGAGGATCTGACACCACTCGCCATGGTGTCCCTCCTCAGTCTAACCAAATACTTACACCCCTCAATAAGGAAACTGACAGCCCTTCTCCTGGTGTTGGCACGCAGGAGAATAGCCATGGCATGGGGCCGAGGCCCAACCCCTTCAATAGAGTCATGGAAAAAAGATATCCTATATTGCCGGGAAATAGACACTGAGGGGGTAATTCATAGAATTCAGCGCACAAGTGGCGCACGCGGCTGGCGCACAGTGTGCGCGTGCGAATCCCTGCGCCAGCCGCGTTCACCAAAATACATTTCCGCGCACAGCGTATTCATGGATTCCAGCCACCAAAACCAGCCGTGGCGCACAGTGGCGCAGCGACCCTGCAGCAGCGCCAGTTACGCCCCCAAGTACGCCGCTTGCGCAGGGAAAAGCCATCAAAATCCCCAATCCAGCACAAAGGGCTGCGCTAACCCTGTACCAGCACGGCAAGCGGGGTACGTGTATCACTGGGGTGCGCGGGAAGTTCCTCACGTTATTTCAGCTGGGTACGTGTATTTCAGGGGTGCGCAGGAAGTTCCACACGCGATTCCATCAGGGTACGTGTACATCAGGGGTGCGCAGGAAGTTTCACACGTGAATTCTGCAGGGTACGTTTATTTCAGGCGTGCGCGGGAAGTTTCACACGCGATTTCAGCTGGGTACGTGTATATCAGGGGTGCGCTGGAAGTTCCACACGCGAATGTCCTGGGTACGTGTATTTCGGGGTGCGCGGGAAGTTACACACGTGAATTCAGCAGGGTACGTGTATTTCAGGGGTGCGCGGGATGTTTCACATGCGATTGGCGCTGTGCGAGCGTGGTACATGTATTACTGGGTTGCGCGGGAAGTTTCACACGCAATTTATGCTGGGTACGTGTATTACTGGGGTGCGCGGGAAGTTTCACATGCGATTTCAGCTGGGTATGTGTATTCCAGGTGTGCGTTCGAAGTTCCACACGCGAATATCCTGGGTACGTGTATTTTGGGGTGCGCGGGAAGTTACACACGTGAATTCAGCAGGGTATGTGTATTTCAGGGGTGCGCGGAAAGTTCTACACTCGATTCCATCAGGATATGTGCGCGGGAAGTTTCACACGCGATTGGCCCTGTGCGAGCGTGGTATGTGTATTACTGGGGTGCACGGGAAGTTTCACACGCGATTTCAGCTGGGTACGTGTATTCCAGGGGTGTGCTGGAAGTCCCACACGCGAATGTCCTGGGTACGTGTATTTTGGGGTGCGCGGGAAGTTTCACACGCAATATCAGCAGGGTACGTGTATTTCAGGGGTTCCGTGGAGTACTACACGTGAATTGGCCGTGTGGGTCCTCCTAGGTGTTCGCTCCACAACCTCCACGGCCCCTGCAGGCAGCCCACACCACGGGGGACTACCCTGCACCCCCACTCATGTCCCCCAGCACCCCCACCCCCCAGCACTGTGTGGAACCCTCCACCAGGCCCCCAACTCATGTCCCCCTGCACACCCACCCCCCTGCACTGTGGGGCACCCTACACCAGGCCCCCAACTCATGTCCCGCTGCACCCCCACCCCCCAGCACTGTGGGGAACCCTCCACCAGGCCCCCAACTCATGTCCCCCTGCACCCCCACCCCCCAGCACTGTGGGGCACCTGCCAGCAGGCCCCCACTCATGTCCAACTCATGTCCCCCTGCACCCCCACCCCCCAGCACTGTGGGGCACCTGCCAGCAGGCCCCCACTCATGTCCAACTCATGTCCCCCTGCACCCCCACCCCCCAGCACTGTGGGGCACCCTCCACCAGGCCCCCAACTCATGTCCCCCTGCACCCCACCCCCCTGCACTGTGGGGCACCCTCCACCAGGCCCTCAACTCATGTCCCCCTGCACACCCACACCCCAGCACTGTGGGGCACCTGCCAGCAGGCCCCCAACTCATGTCCCCCTGCACCCCCAGCCCCCAGCATTGTGGGGCACCTGCCAGCAGGCCCCCACTCATGTCCAACTCATGTCCCCCTGCACCCCCACCCCCCAGCACTGCGGGGCACCCTCCACCAGGCCCCCAACTCATGTCCCCCTGCACCCTCACCCCCTGCATTGTGGGGCACCCTCCACCAGGCCCCCAACTCATGTCCCCCTGCACCCCCACCCCCAGCACTGTGGGGCACCTGCCAGCAGGCCCCCACTCATGTCCAACTCATGTCCCCTGCACCCCCACCCCCCAGCACTGTGGGGCACCCTCCACCAGGCCCCAAACTCATGTCCCCCTGCACCCTCACCCCCCTGCACTGTGGGGCACCCTGCACCAGGCCCCCATCTCATGTCCCCCTGCACCCCCACCCCCCAGCACTGTGGGGCACCTGCCAGCAGGCCCCCACTCATGTCCAACTCATGTCCCCCTGCACCCCCACCCCCCAGCACTGTGGGGCACCCTCCACCAGGCCCCAAACTCATGTCCCCCTGCACCCCCACCCCTGTGCACTGTGGGGCACCCTCCACCAGGCCCCCAACTCATGTCCCCCTGCACCCCCACCCCCCAGCACTGTGGGGCACCTGCCAGCAGGCCCCCACTCATGTCCATCTCATGTCCCCCTGCACCCCCACCCCCCCAGCACTGTGGGGCACCCTCCACCAGGCCCCCACACATGTCCCCCAGCCAGAATGTCATCACAATCTAGATCCCTGGCCCTTATGTTCAGCCTCCAAATGCCAAACACCCACCCGAGTATTGCATCCACCCACTTAGAAATGGCAATAACATGATAGAACCCCAATTGCAAGTTTGGAAATGAACACATGTTCCTCACATACCATACACCCAATGGGTGTCACTGAATCTCAAAACCCATATCATGATATGCATGAAACCAATGAGATGATACTACACATTGAAGTTTGAACGAAAAATATGTATTAAAAGAAACATAAATTGAATCAAAAATTAACAAACAAAAATGGGAATTCAAAAATAATAAAAACCAGCATGTCTGTGAAATAATGCAAAACCACAAATCATAATCCAAAGGAAAGGTGTCCAAAGTCACAGTCCACAAAAGTAAATCCAATGGAAAATGCTCCATGGGTAAATTGTAAAAAAAAATGAAAATCCAACAGTCAACTATATACAGATAAACAATCCAGGGTCCATGATCCCAACAGAAGAAATGAAACCTATCTAATAACACTACCTAATAAAAAAAAACTATATACAAAAATGTGGCCTATTGTCCAAAAGGTCCAAAAAAAATGCAAAACCAAAGGAAACCTAACACTAACTACAGAACTATTTACAAGGGCAGCGGGCTAGTCCGACGGCTCACTTTTGGATGTCCCGGGCCAGGGCATCATCGAACTCCTGCTCAATGTCCCGGAGGCGGTCCTCCTCCATGGCCCCGAGGGTCCGCAGGGCCGTCGCCGTGTCCACCCCCAACCCCCTGCGGATTGCCTCGATGCCTCAGCCCGCCTCAGGGCCCTCCGCATGGAGTTCTCCGCCCTGACCATCGTGAGCCGTGCCTCTTCCGCCCGCTGCCGCTCCGCATCTATGGCGTGGCCAAACCGCTGCCACACGGAAGACACTTCCCGTCCTGGGTCCTCCTGCCCTCTGGCCGATGCCTGCCCCTCCGATGTCGAAGGCCCCGAGCCATTATGGCTCCCACCACGTTGCTGCTGCTGCTGCGCCTCTGCCCGTGCACTGCCTCCTGCTGCCTGCACATCCTCCGCTGGCTGGGGTGCAGTCGTTGATGTGGCCACCCCTGCTGGACGTCCGACTCCTGACTGTGGCAGGGATGCCTCCTCCACCAGCATGGCCGCACCGTCAGAGGCAGCTCCACAGGGCACCCAGGTGACTGATGGGTGGGAAGATGGCACGGAGGACGACTGGCGCATAGGGGGTTCAGTTGAGGAGGGGGTCGTAGCAAGCCCCATCAAACGGAGGAATCCGGCCTGGGTGACCTGTCCCAGTAGGCCGACGCGGTCAACGAGCCATTCGAGATGACGTGCAGTCTCCTCATGAAAAGACTGCAGGTCACCTCGCATGGCCCGTTGACGCAACGCCACACCATTCAGGACAGGCTCAACCCGGACTGGGATAGCCACGTCCGCAGGCAGAGGAAGGCCAGTTGTCGTGAGCTCATCCCCTGCCTGAAAATGGGTCTGGACGTAGGCATCCCTGCTGGTGCAAGATGATGCAGTGACAGGATCAGGGACAGGATTGCACACAGGCACCTCCGCGGCGACCTGTGCTGCCTCCTGTCCCTGGTCCTGCACTACACCACTAGCACCAGTGGAATCCCCACCTCCAGACCCCGTCTCTGTTGCTTGCACGGCCTCCTCCTCCACCAAACCCCCCACCAACCTGGATGACTCCGTGCCATCTTCCCCCCGTTGGGCCCTGTGGGGTCCCAGCTGCCCCTTCTGCTGCCGAGGAGTCCAACTCCAACCTCCGCCTCTTGGACCTCCCCCCGGCAGCTGCGGCCTGGGACGCGGCACCGGCCTCCTCACTCCCCGACGAGATCACAACCTGGGAGGGGAGCCGGGCCTTGCGTCTCCGGCTGGCGGTGGGATCCCCGCCGCTGTGCTCCACAGCACCTTCTCCGCCCTCTTCATCAGTTGACGCTGCAGACAGGGAGAAATACAACACAGGCATCAGGGCACTGTACAATGGACACATACACACATGACAGTTGTACATGAGTGGCATTGGCAAACCTCAGACATGCCATCATAATCCTCAACACACATGTCATTTCAACTTGCACACATGAGCCATACCACAGCCATATCACAACTGCCAGCACCATCCATACACATACAACAGCATGAGCAGGCAAAGGTGAGCCAGACATCACATGCAACACAGGGAGTGCACTACACATGTACACACACCACCACACTTGCATGCATGTGTACACCTCTGCCAACTGTCGCAGTGTTCAGATGGGCATCCATGTCACATCTGCCAATCAGGCTTCCACATCCCGCTGTCACATGCATCCATGTTGCATCACTGTTGCACCCTTGTCAAATACACACACAGGCACATGTACACAGTGCTGATACATGCAGCTGAAAACAACATACATGCGTGACATCACAAACATGCCTACTTACATACACATTCATCCAAACATGTGTGCCCACACAACTGCATTTGGCATGCAAGCCTACACACACAAGCACCATCCATGTCTCACACATGACAGCCCTCGCATGTGTTAGCCTTACGGCCCTGTACACCCCCACCCATACTCGGCCCCATACAAACAGATGTGCAACCTGCACACTACTGAAACATCACCACACGCACAGCTTACAATCAGGATGCATGTACACTTACTGCTCGACTCCAGACGGGTCTGCCTCTCAAGGACTTGGATGTGGAGCGCTGGGGATATGCGTTCCAGGACCCTCATCTGATCTTCCGACAAGTGGCCCCGGCGCCTCTTATCATCCGCTGCCTTCAAGAGGCACCGGGCCTTGTTGAGGGTCCTGGACCTGAAGTCCTCCCAGCGCTTCTTGACATGTTGGAAGCCGTGGACTGCCACCCCCTCCGCGTTGATGGCAGTCACGATGTCCATCCAGATCCGAGTCCGTCCTTCCATGTCGGCGCGCACACTTCCGAAGAGGGCATCATACTGCCCCAGGACTTGCTCCACAAGGACACCAACTTCCCTGGCACTGAAGCTGGTGCCCCTCTGCCTCTCTGGCCGGGGGTTGTCAGTGGTGCCAGATGTTGCAGTGCCCGACATGACAACCCCAGAGGCAGGAGTGGGTGGACAACTGGGTCCTGGGGCTGGGCTGTGGAGCGATGGAATCCCAGTCGGGAGTCTTCGGTTCCAGCAGGGCTGGTCACAGCAACAGCACCCCTGGCTGATGTGCAGGCAGCAAATGGCAGGGCACGTGGGCAGCAGGCAGTCAGGCAGCAGCAGATGGCAGGTGGGAGCATGCTCGGGGCTCTGGGGGGCAGTAATTCGGCATTCTGGGCAGGAGCGTGGTCTTCCGTGTGCTTACGCGTGGCCAGCTTGATACGGAGTGATTTGGCACATGAAAATTCTGCACGTCAGCGTGCAATTCGAGGAAAGGCCCTTAGCGCGTAAGCGCGTCTGCACGCATACGCAATTTCATTGGACAGAAGGCCCTTCAAGGGCAAGCGCTTCTGTGACGTGACGCGCGCAGGCGTGCATGGGCGTTTCAGCACACGTAAAAAACTGCACGTCTGCGTGTACTCCGAGGAAAGGGCCCATGCGCGTAAGTGACGTGACGCGCGCGGGCGTTTCTCACAGCACGGGTTAAATGTGAGCGGGGCCAGCAGTTCGCTGTACGTGCCTTTCGTGGAGACCGACGTGTGTTGCTGCTTCCTGTTGTTTCGCGCGCCATCACAACTTCACAGCTATCAAGGACGTATCTCTTCTTTTGGTGGGGGTATTGGCTACGCGTGTTTTTCTGCATCGTGCTAGTCAGACGGTGAGTCGCACACGCTCTTTTTCCCACTGCGGGTGCCCCTGTGTATCGCACCCATTTTCAATGTCATAGTAGCCTGCGTGTCCCACGCGTATGCGTTATTCGTGTTACTGGGTGCCACCGTGTACTGCGGGAGGTTGAATCCACGCACGTAGGCTGCAGGGTTGCGTGCACGGGTTTACTGCAGTTTTGGGGTACCTGAGCATTGCGTGACCCGTCACTACATCACCGGGATCACATACAGGCTTGCAGGTGCAGGGGGGCTGTTAACCCCAATTGCCCAGGCATTGTGGTGTACACCTCCCATTGGCGCTACTCCATCTGTGCCGGCACTACTACATCTGTGCCATGGTTGGGAGGACACCAAAGGTGAGGGGCGCCTCAGCTGGGCGTCCTCCTCGTGGCGGGCGTGGTCGGGGACATGGCCGTGGTGACCAGGGAGTAGGGGGACTCCAGGGTGTCCAGGGCAGCCACAGAGGGGGAAGAGGCAGGGGTGCGCCACTTGAGCACAATGTTGTGCCATGTGTCGGTGCAGTCATGCCACCACCCCCTGTGGTAGCGGGGGATGCAGCTTCTGCATCTGGCACTGGCGCCCGTGTGACCCGGCAGTCCTTGCCATCGACTGCCACGGGCCCAAGGGTAGTGGTAGCTGCAGGTGCAGCTGTGGACACCGCCACCCAGGCTCAGGGTCTGCCAGCGCAGGCTGCGTTGGCACTTGAGGAGCCCTTGGTAGATTTCCAACAGGCCAGGAGGGAAACCATAGGGGCAGGCCAGGCTGCTCAGACCAAGACACGTGTCCCTGGGGCAGTTATGTCATCTGCTGCCCCGACCAGCCGGGTGTTGGCAAGTGCAGGGGCAGATGCACCCAACAACATCCACTTGTGAGTCTGCCAACCAGGAACGTTGCGGTCAATGTCCCTGCCACAGCTGAGGTTGCTGCGCAGGGTCCATTAGAGGGCACCCAGCTGCCACTGACACAAGTCAGGCCTTTGGTCGTCCCTCCACCTGCCACTCCCTTGGCTCAATCCACCGAACCCACTTGCAATACTAGTCAGGGCGACATTAGCCAGCCAGGGTCTGCGCCACAGTCCAAGAGGAGGAAGGTTGCACCTGCAGCACAGGCTGGGACCCCACACACAGCCACAACCTCCTGCACGTCTAGGAAGAAGCCTTTCTGCAAGCAGGAACTGGACTTCCTCGTGGGCTACGTGCGGGGCCACAGCCGTGACATGCTAGTGGGTGCCAATAGTCAGACTACGGCTGCCCAACGTGACACCCACTGGAAGCATGTTGCGGAACATGTCAGTTCATTCGGCCATGAGGTGCGCACGGCGCAAGAGTGCAAAAAGCGGTGGAATTACATCAAACGCAGCACTAAGGCTAAGCATGCCTCTAATTACAACTTGACTCTGGTGACTGGCGGTGGGCCTGCACCAGAGGAGGAAGAGCTCACTCCGCATGAGGCACTCGTTGCGGAGTTCATACCACCTGAATTGGTCGAAGGAGTAGGAGAGATGCTGGACTTTGATGCCCAGTCCAGTGAGTGTTGATGTGTGTTGGTTGAGGACGTGTGTGTTTCACTTGTGGGATGTGTTGTGCATGATTGGCACTACATGTGACGTGTACATGGTTCTGATGTGTAAGTAATGCAATGCTTCCGTGATGCATGTCTCCTCTGCCTGCATGCGGGGACTCCATGTAGGCATGCTCCCTTGCCCCTCCTTCGCCACTCTGCACCCCAGTTCCACCTTTGCACTGGTCTGCTTCAATCTTGCCAATGTGTACTTTCCTGTTCATGCGTCCTGTGTGGATGCTAACTTCCAGCGTAGAATCTGCCAGACATATGCCGTGTGGTACAGCCTTAGTACTTGATGCAGGGTATCTCACTTGTACTGTGCATAGGTCAGATGTCCCGCAGGGACTTGAGTGCCCATTCATGCTCCATGTGCATTGCACGCATGCCCCTATGTGTCCTTGACTGGATGATCACTGTAATACAAGTCCTGGGTGACATACATTGCATGGCATCTCATCAGCCTTCCCATGTCAACTGTGGCTCAGTACTGCGTTGCACACATGTTTAGGGTCTGACAATCTGTGTGGCTCACAGGCCTCAGCCTGTTCAATGGCCAATGACTCTGTCCAACTGTTGTTGTGTCTTCTTCACACGTGGGCGGCCTCCAGAGTTTTCATCATGTGTCCTGCTTACTGTCCCATCATCATTTGCAGTGTTGTCACTTGAATCACATTAAGCTGTTGATGCCAGTCAACACTGCCTGTCAATACACAGGTGTATGGTCAGCCTTTTGATACCATGCTAGGCATCCCTGCTTTGGTACTGGGGTGGAGGGGTGCTTGGCTTCTAGATATGGTACACATTGAATGCACAATGCATGTGATGCCTGAATTTGACCTTGCACTGCCTTCACATTTCCTGGCACACACCATGGAGTCCTTGTACATGTAGGTAGTGAGTGGCGTACACATTTTCTGCACTGCATAGACCCACTTCCATGGAAACTGCCACCTTACAACAGGTCTGATCACAGAAGCAATTCAAAGTTGACCCAGCATGCATGCCAAGTTATATGTTGTGTGTCACATGTCTGCCTGATGCGTTTGTTGTCGGTGTGTATGTGTGTTGTGTGCTTCTGACATGTGTAGTGACCTTTTTTCTCTCTATTTTTCAGATGATGACGCAATGGAGGCAGAGGATGGTGTTGTCATGCCAGACACAGGGTTGTTACCACTACATCAACCCGGCACAGGTGGGGATCGTGGGGTGGTAGGCCACAAAAACCCCCAAGTGCTACAGCCCATCTTGTCTAAGTCCATGTGTCAGGGGTGAGTGATTCTGATGTGGACACTCCTCTGTCTGCGACACCTGCACTGAGGGATCAGACAGTCTTGGTTCCTCCGCCCGTGGTGGATCGGGACGCAGGGTCACCCTCCACACCAGTCACTGATGTGCCTGGGACATCATGTCGACGGGGGCATGTAGTCGTGCAGCCGCGGGTGGTGCCAACACAGCGAGGACCACCGGTCCTTGGGTCCCGCAGGGGTCAAGCCCAGCAACGCGGTCGCCGCGTGCAACCACAGTATACTGAGTGGGAGCAAGACATGACTGTCAATTCAGAACGGCAGTGGGCAGCAATGGAGAACATCGCTGAGAGCATGGAGCATGTGGCCCGATCTGTGCTCCCCCCTGCTAGGCAGGTGCTTCTCCAGCAGCAGGCGGCACTGTCCACGGCCCGCTCGCTCAGGCTGGGCATGGCGGCCTCAGACAGGGCACGCCAGGCTGAAATGTCGTCTCTGCGTCAAGCAATTGCTGCTCAAGCAGAGGCGCACATGGATGCCCTGAAGGAGGAGGTATGCTTCCCTCAAATCCACTCTGGGTGTCCTTATGATGTCCCAGAGGCAGCGGGCAGAGGAGAGGTTTGCACAGCTTGAGCGTACCATCTCGGCTGGGCTACAGGCTTGCCGGGAGGTGCAGCGGTTGTCCAGACTGGCCTTGCAGGAGGAACTCCGTGTTACACGTGCTACCTTGCAAGAGGTACGTCACATCGCCACACAAAACCAGGCTCACCCGTCCGGCAGACTTGCTACCGATGAGGGGCAAGCTGCAGCTAGGCATGGCCAGGCTCCTGTGCCACGTCCTCCTTTCCAGGATGAGCCAGACTCGGACGACCATCTATCTCCCACATAGGTCGGGCTGTGCAGGCGTTGAGCCCATGGAGGTTTTATTTTTTGGCTCAGCATCATCGCATGTGGGTGTTGAGCAGCACCCTGTACCTCCCCCCTCCTGGGTGCCTCCCCTCCCCCCCGGGTCGTATGTGGCCATTTTTGATTTTTATTTTAGTTTAGTTAGTTAAGTTTCTGTTTGATAGTTAGTTTAATTAGGTAATATAGGTTTTCCAGAGTTAGTGTAATTAGTTAATATAGTTTAAAATTGCTTGTCTATTGTGCTTTCATGTGACAGTGCGGTGCTTTGTGGCTTTTGAAGGCATCCACTGTCTGTTCCAGCTGGGCCCTTCAGGCTTGTCTTGTGTATGTGTTTGCTGCTTGGGGTCCTTGACTCACATATGCCACTCCTGCCTCCCTTATCCATGGGCTCGCAAGGATGGTTCGGTGTGACAACCTATTACACAAGGGCTTTGGACTGTCATATCTGTGGCATGTCTGGTGCTGTGTGACTTGTGTTGACACCCCTAGTGGGGATAATTGCGGTGTTATTGTCCACTGTTCAGCTTTGCTAGATGGGGTGTTTCATAATTAATGTGTACATTCATTGCTATGACTTGTGTAGTATGTTTCTTATCTTTACTGTACACGTGCTTGTTGCAATTCATGCCGTAGATAGTGTGTTCCACACTTTGGATGTGAAAGACGGACTCATGGTGTGATTTCTGATGTAAATCTCTGACATGGTCAAGTAATGAGATGCCTGAAGAGACACACACAGATGGCTTTAAAGCATTAATCATATGTTTCATGCCCTTTCTGCAGGGGGATGAGCCTCCAGAGCACCTTTGCCAGCAGACATGGCCCATTGGACGTCTGAATTCTGGACACGTTTGTTGGTGCCCACATGCACATGTGTGCACAAGCAGAGGCACAGCGATTGCAGACCTACATCCTAGAACTGCTGACGTGTTCCAAGGAACTCCAGGCAAGGTGAGCAGCACAGGGGGGCTACAACACAGCAAAGCTTGCACCAGGCGAGTTGCACATGCAGGCTTAGTCACAGCACTGAGGGTGAGCTTGGACGAATATTGGTGTTGAAGCACACAATGCAGCTCAGATGTGTTGGTGGACTGATGGCTGTTGATTGTAAGGTTGCCTGGGACACCTGCAGGGGAAGTGGCACATACCCTCCGGTACACCAAGGTCCATTGAGGCACTTGCATCAACCATGTAGCTTTCCGAGACATGGAAAGGGGCAGCTCACAGGGACATACAGCAAGGGACATACTCGGGTGCAGTGCATTTCATTTCCATGTACATTTTGATACATGCACTGCCAACTTTGTTTTGGTCATGGTGGAACACGACTTGTTCTGAAGTCACGCCTTGCTATATCGGTCTGTCTGCTTACCCAGGGAACATTGCATGTTGTGTGAATTGTGACACATTGGTGTTGCGTTTGCCACGCACCCACCGGCGGCTGACTTACTGCATTGACTGTGTATGACCCATCACAGGGGTAATGTTATATATGGGTACGAAGCATCTACACCAGATTGTCTGTTTGTAGAGTAGTTTGTTGCTATGGGGCATGATTGGTAGTATGTTTTTGTGTAATGGGCACGTACAGATTATTGACTGTGGCTCTCTTTGCAGCAGTGCAGTGCTCCTGTAACCGGACCTGAGAGTGTGCAGGCAGGAGGCCAGCACTCAAAACCAGAGCTAAGTGTCTTGTTGTTTTTCTTTCAAACTGCTTTGCATAGGCTTGCTGGGGGGTGCACTAATGCATGGATGAATGTGTAATTCAATTTGGTATGTTTTTTTTCCCCTAATCACCCAGAGTCCTATCCAATTTTAAACCCTGTACCCTCTACCCGGTGTTCCTGCTTCCCGTACCTATCCAAGCAACGTTCCCTAACCCTCTTTCCCCACTGGGGTTGCGTATGCCTGTGTAAGCCCCAAACTTGCTGGCGCCAAAACCCTAGAGGGGATGGTTGGTTCGTGCCACTCCGAAGCCTGGACTACAGAAGGCCATGACAATGATGTCCAAGTTTGTTTGGATTGTGTATGTGTTCATGCAGGTAGTACATTTTCGTGCATTCCCTACTTTCATGTGTCATTCCTCCTCCCCTCTCCTGCCACTCATTCCAGTTATCCAGTGTGCCAACACCTGTCCCGACTGCATATCCCTGACCCTCCTTCCCCACCAGGGTCTCAGAGACCTGTGTGAGTTTGACCTTGCAGGCACCCAGGACACGGTGGGGGTGGTTGGTTCGTGAGACTCCCGCGCCTGTACACGGGACCTGTGACAGTACACATCCGTTCATGGTGCATCATTCTATGTTATGTACCACACATGGTTCACATCCTGTTGTGACATTGTTTTACTGTGCTACCTTGGTTGTTACATCATTGTGGTAGTACTTGGCCTTTGTGAGGTACTGCTACGTCAAGTCATCTACTGGAGGCTGTTCTGGTTCATTGTTCTGCCTTGGATTTTGTGATTTTGCAAATGAGGGTGGACTCTGAGGGTGCAGGCACCTTTTTACACACAAGGTGGGAGATGGTGACGAAGGGGAAAGGTGATCCTGTGGCCAGGTGAAATTGAGGGTTGAAGGCTCCAGGACCCAGGTGCAGTTGTTCAGTGGGTCATGGTCATTTGTGAGCGGGGGGGTTGTTGTTGATAGTTGCCTTGCCCTGCAGTGTGATGGGAACCCTGACATTGTAGTGGTGGTATCCTATGTACATGTTGTGTTCTGCTGATCAATGCCTGTTCATGTGTTGTGTTTACCTTTCAGGTGTGAGGGGATAGTTGTGGTTTGACATGCTGGGGTGTACACATGGTGAATGTTCATATGTGATGTGTAGAGGACACAGATGGTCACTTGATTGCACATGCATATGTTCAGTGCATGTCCTTACTGACCCACACACTTGCACTATGATCCACTACATGTACAACTACCCTTGCATATCCACGTGTACACTGTTTGCCTTCTGGTGCCCACTGTGTCCCTGCAGCACATGTTCTGTGACAAATTATGGATCCTGTACATGCCTAATTTGCTTTTTGATGTGGTCTGTCGCTTAGATGTGATGCTCAGGGTGTGCATCACACAAAATGGCTGTTCACTGTGCTGTGCGCTGAGCAGTGTGTTGCAGGAGTTGGACACAGCACACAGAAGCTGCAGTGTTGATTTTGCAATGCACAATGTGCATGTAGACAGGCATTCATTGTTATGTTACGTCTACAACTCTTGTGATGCATTTGGAAATGACTTATTTTGGGTGGGAGGTTGTTGGTCAGTCATTTCATCTGATTCCATGTCAGGTATCATTGTCTGATGCCACTGTACATTTTTGACATGGCAATGTGTTCCTTATTGTTACTGTGTTGGTGTATGGGTATTGTTTGCCATGTCATGTTGTTGTTTGGGAGGGTTTGAGTGACATAACAGTGATGGCCATGGCCTGTTTTGCAGGTGTGTGTGATTCACACCTTGCATGTCAGGGTCATCCACTTCTCAAAGCAACTAGCTGGGGGTAGATCTCTCTCCGCGGCAGGGGCCTCCCTCTGGAACAGCCTTCCTGCCTCACTGGAACTTGAGGAGAACCATCTCTGGATCCGGAAGCACCTCAAGACCTTCCTCTTTGCTTCTGCTTTCTCTCTGCCTCTCCCTTGCAAAATTCTTCACTGGAACTGCACTGGATCTGCAACTGGGCCACTCTCCCCGACCTCAGTCCCTGGCCCAGCCACTCTCCACTTGCACTGCCTCCCTGGCAACCCCTGCACTGCGGGACTGTCTCTCTATCCCTACAGCCCCCCCTTCCCAGCACTTGTCTGCACTTACCTTTGCAGTTGCCACCAGCTGGCCTATTTATTTGTTTTTTAGTCTACTTACCCTGTACTGCACTCCCCCCTCCCCTTCCCCTTGCAGTTTTCCCTTACCCCTACCCCTGCACTTGCACAATCTAAATGACACCTGGCCTAGTAGTATCGTTGTCTGTCTTCCCTTGTTCCCCCCTCCCTGCCTCATCGCACCTTGAAATACTTGTGTATAGGCCATATCATGTCATATGTGTGCCTTTTGGTCACACAGGATAGCTTGTGTTTAAGTAGCTAGGGATGCAGACAATGTGGCACTTCCATGGCAACTATCTCAGGGTGGTAGGGTTGTGACAGTTGACTGTCTCTTTGTCATCATCGATTGTCACCTGGTATGTGCCAGGCCTGTGTGCACTCTGCAGGGTGCAAGCTGGGTCCGGGCTTCCTCGCCACGTGCCCTGTCCCCTCCCATGGGCAGCGCCTGTGCCTGTGGTTGGGGTTGTGGGGGCACCACCATGTCCACCGGTACGCCCTGCCGTGTTGCAATATTGTGCAGGACACATGCTGCCACAATGATCCTGCACACTACTGGGGGTGCATAGAGTAGCTGCCCGCCAGAGCGTTCAAGGGAGCGAAAACGTGACTTGAGCACTCCGAATGTGCGCTCCACTATGGCCCTGGTTGCAATATGGGCGGCGTTGTATCTTACCTGGGGTGGTGTGGTGGGGTTCCGGATTGGCGTCATCATGTGGTTGCTCAGAGGGTAGGCACTGTCCCCTGGGAGGTGTAAATGGTTGTGATTATTGGGGTTTGTGTATTTGTGTGTGTGTGTGTGACATGCATGCATGTGCAAGGGCATTTGTACTCACCTAGGAGCCAGGTGTCGCCATGCTGGCCAGCTTCCAGGGCCCGGCTCAGGGCGGACATTCTGTATATGAAACTGTCATGGGTGGAGCCAGGGTAGTTTGCATAGACAGAGGTGATGATTCCCTTTGCATCGCATACCACCTGTACATTGATGGAATGCCAGTGCTTGCGGTTTCAGTTGATGTGCTCAGTGGCCCTAGGTGGACGTAGGGCCACATGGGTGCAATCTATGGCACCGAGCACTTTGGGGAAGTGTGCCACCCTGAATAAATCCAGGACAACGGCCTGCATTTCTGCGGGTGTTCTGGGCATGTATATGTGCCTGCGGACTGAGGGGCGCGCTGTCATGATTGCCAGGACCTGGTGTAGGCAGCGTGACTGCGTGGCCTGTGAGACCCCCCCCACTATGGCAGTAGTCCGCTGAAATGACCCAGTGGCCAAAAAATGCAGGACATTGAGCACCTTCTCCAAGGGGCTCAATGCTTGGGAGCAAAGGGTGGGGGATGTAAGGTCATCTTCCCACTCCCTGACCAGGTCTAGGATGATATGGGGTGGAAACCTATACCTGCCGTAGACCTGGTCGTCAGGCATCCCAAAAAGGCTTGTCTGTGGTGCGAAAATGCATGCCCTGGCTATTCTCCTCCTCCTGCGGTGTCCCGCGATCAGTGCTGCGACAAATGAGGCATTCATCGTAGCTGTATATACGTGTTTGCTGTTTGCGCGCACTTTTATACTGTGAGCAGGGACGCTTCCGCCTGACATCGTGTGGCATACGCATTGACGCCTGTGTGCGTCTTTTGGCGTGCGCGGGTTTCCCGTATTCGAATCCATGAATACGGGTTGTTCGCGTGCGTGTGGGCGTTCCGTGTAGTTCCCTGCAGTACTTCCCCAGTTACGCCTTCTTTTGCATGCGTTATTCCCCATTCCGTGTGTTACACCCACTGTTCCGCACACTTTGGTTGTGTGCGCCGCGCTATGTGCGCTTTTGCTATGCGCTTAGCGCACGCCGTGTGTGCCCGCGTGCGCCATGGCAGGATTGGGCGCACGGACAGCGGGAAACACGCGCAGCATCTTCCTTGAATCGCACGTGTGCGCGTGCGCTGGGTTTATCACGCTTGCGCCAACTTGCGCCTGCTTGCGCTTGGATTTTCAGTGCACGTTTGCTCCATGAATCGACCCCTGAATATCTACGAACACTCCCATTACATGCACGCCCACCAGACATATGGGGACCATATGTCACGTACCTGCTTACAGCAGCAAAAGACTTTGATTCAGAAGAACAAACCGAATGAAATAATGGGCAAAACAGAAACTATCCCACAACGCTGCTATTTACGAACTATCCAAAAAGGGGAGCCAATGACCATAGAATACGAGGACTCAAAGGCGACACAAGGGAGGGAGGAAGGAGAGGGCGGGCCGAATGGCGCAAGGGGTATTGATGCACCCAATTGGTGCATGATTGTTTGTTGTTATGCATAAATCTAAAAATAAAGTAAAAAAAAAAAAAAAGAATACAACATCATAAATGATTACATATTCAAAAACCATACCGTGTTGTGTCACATGTCAGGTCAGGACGGAGGGATAAATTCACGCCATAGTCAATTGATAGAGAAAATGATTGGAGGAAAAATCTAATGCAAAGCCACGTATTAGAGATTTAGTAAATATTGCTGAATTATTGTGCTCATGTATTAAAACCCTGTTAAAAGGTCAATATTTGTGTTAAATAAAGTAGTCTTCATGCATATCCTGGTCAATGAGGACCCCTGGTGCATATAACCCTCTACTGATCATTACACACACATCTACATCAAAAGACACCTTGTGAAACCATCGTAGCCAGTCCAAAATGTTAGTATTCCAAAGAAATATAGATATAAATCCCTACTTCCATATCAGTGTTGTCATCAGTAGCATGCAATGCCAATAGAATGGGCTTACCCCATACGTAGTTCTCTATACCCTCTCAATTTGAGATTGGGTTGTGCAAAGTTGTCACTGTTGTCAAAGTTGTCGGCTGTTCATAAATTGAGAAATTAAAATTATTTTTTGTGAATCATCACTGAAATGGATCTTTTGGAGTGATACCGAATTTCTTTTTACCAATATTGAGTGACATTGGACTTGTATCAGGAAATTCTACTGATTTTTTGTGGTTTGAGCAGGAGATATCTTCCCGAACCATAATCTCTCTGTTGATTAGTTTCAAACTTTGTGGGAAGTTTGAGGGAATGGTATCACTCGCTGCCAACCTTTTCATTTAACCATTTAAGAGTGAAACTAGCGTACACACAATAGAGCGATCCCACAATCCCAATTAGTTACACGGACAATCACACTTCTGCTGTGTTCTGAGTGTAATGCTGAGTTAGAAACATTTCGAGACCTTTCTCAAAGGGAGCTAAGATTCTTGGATAGGCCCAGGATTGCGCGTCGATACAGGGAAGTGGATAGACCTGGACGTTTCCTGGCCCAGTTAATCCAAAGGGAGGCGGCAAGAGGCCTGATTACTTATATACACACTGATGATAAAACCAGGGTATGATTGGAAAGGGGTATAAACAAGGCATTTTGTTCCTTCTATGAAACTCTGTACTGCCCCAAAGGTGAGGCATCTGACACCGAAATTAGGGTCTACCTTAGCACGATTCCCACTTTTTTGTTATCTGCAGAGGCTTCAGTGGCCCTTGAAGTTCCCCTGACTGCTGAGGAAGTAGAACAAGCAATCAAGAAACTCCCCTCGGCAAAACACCTGGCCTCAATGGGCTGTTTGCAGAGTTCTACAAGGAGTTCCAGGATATCCTGGTCCCGCATTTACTTCGGATGTGAGCAGAGGCCTTGGATGGAGGAATCCTCCCAGAAATAGTGTGTGAAGCCATGATCACGGTTATGTTGAAGCCAGGCAGATTCCTGTAGATACCTAGGCATTAAGGTTCATACATCAGCAAAGAAGAAAATAGCCTTAAATTATATGGCGTACATGCAACATCTGGGGCCTAAAATGGAACGCTGGAGCAAGGTGCCGATGTCCTTGTTGGAGTGCCGCATGATAGTTAAAATGCTGATGCTTGCAAAGCTTTTATACTTTTTTAATAATATTCTGATTTGACTGACCAGGCTTTTTTACGAGAGCTGTATTCAATGTGCACATCTTTTGTGTGGGGGAACAGAGGGGTCAGCATGTGTTTGAAGGCCATGACCAGGCCCTGGGAGGAAGGAGCCCTCCGTTCTCTCAATTTTTAACTTTATTATTTGGCAGCGCAAGCACACTTTGCCTCCTACTGGGAAGATCACCATAAACCCCACCGCCACGTAGCACTCGAAAGGGCCGTGGCAGTTGCAGTCAAGCTGCGCCCTTTATTGTCCGGTTCTGTATGTGTATCTCAGGGACCTCTAGATTCACTGGCTGCTGCATGTCTGGCATGGGGGAAACTGCGGCGTATGTTAGGCTGGGAATGTACCAGCTGGATGGCCGCTGGCATTGTCACTATGGGATGCATGTATGTGCATGGTAATTGTATAGATTTGGAAGAATTCATAAACTACGTAGATGATTCCCACATACAGAGGCTACCCTACTTGTGGATCAGAACTGTGTTTAGGTTGAGGTGGCCGGAGTATCCATGTGAACCTGAGATAAACCTGCGGGAATGGTACAGTTACAGCACTACGGTCGGGGATTCCACATAGCGGGTGCCAGTGTTGTATGACCGACTGCTGAGTACACTGTCACATAGGGGCCCAGGCGTGATAAAGAAATGGGAGCAGGATTTATGCACTGAATTTACAGACAAACAGTAGGCTGCGATATGTGTGTTAACTAGGAAAATGCCATATAACTCTAAATTCCTCCTGATTCAATTCATGGTCCTGAATAGCCCACATTACTCCCCTGCTAGGATTGAGCAGTTTGGGGGCAACAGCTCTGGCAGGTACCCAGGTGTACAGACGAGGGGGTCAATCAATTTCATATGTTCTATGCCTGCCCCCATCTGTGAACCTACTGGTACAGGGTTTGCAATACACAGTTGGTAGTGACAGGCCATCCCAAGCCACTTTCTCAAGTTTCTATATGGTTGGGAATCACGAGCCGGCAGAGGAGAGGCGCAGGTTTCTTAATCTTGAACTCTTATTGGCTAAGAGGTTGATTTTGTTCAGCTGGAAGCAGCCTGGTGCCCCCTCGGTGCAAGTCTGGCTCAGTGACCTTGCATGGGCAAACGATATGGAAGAGCTGTATGGAACGTTGGATAATCCCTTTAGCGGACCCAAGTAGATCATCACGACATTCAGGAGAGCAGTTTGCGTGCCTCTAGCTGCTCTGAAGCCAGACTGATGGTAATGAAGACATCCAACAGATTTGGTGTGGAGATTAAGATGGGAGATCGCCAGATTTTCAGGATAGTACAATTACGGCGATTAAAAAATATCACCCAGTACTAAAACTGTGCTAATCCTGAGCCCCCATCAATGCGACTAGGAGGAGTGGGGATTGCGGGGGTGTCCCCCACTCACCTTAGTCGGTGTAATGGTGGTCAAGGGTTGTGAGGGTGTCCCCCGCTTCTATCAGATGGAAGTGGGGGACAATTAAAAAAAGAAAATTTCAAAACAAAACAGACTCTGTATCGCTGGTTTTGACCCACGTTAGTGGGTGAGAACTGACGCTGCAGAGATACGGGATAGACACACTAAGTGGGAAGGGGGGGCAGTAGGGTAATGCCAGCCACAGTGATCTACGTGATCACTGCGCCACGCCATGATGGGAGTCGGAAAAATGAAAGCCGACATTATGAGCGGCGCAGTGATCACATAGATCCAGATTTTCCAGGAGTTTACCTAGGAAAGGAGTGAAAGAGATCGGCAATAGTTTAACGGGCAGGTAGGATCGGCAGAAGGCTTTTTAACTGTGTAGCCACTGCATATATACTATAGCTCAGCACAGAAGAGGGCTTATGCCTTCTTCTCCGCAGTTATAAAAGGAAAGGAATCCAAAGAAGTGCAGGGTGATGAGGAGTCGCAGATAAAGTGAAAATAAAGAGTATATTGCTGTGGTATATGTCTGCTGATAAGCAACATGGCCCCCCAGAGGCTCGAGGCCAGGGCTTTAAGTGGGCTTTGAGTAGGCCAGGGCTAGCTCATGTGCGAGAGCTTCAGGCTTAAGAAAAAAAATATTTTTCTTGTTGATGGTGCTAGCACCTGCGAGGCATCCCTTTATTCAAGAGATGCCCATGGGCCGGTTCCACCATTATAGAAGAAAAGGTGCGGCCGTTGGAAGCCAAGGATGTTTTTCTAAAGCCTGAAGCTCCTGTTCCTTTGTGGGAGCTTCAAGCTTTAGGAAAAATAGCCTCAGCTTCAGAGTGGCATCATCTTTTCAGCCTTAATGGTGCTGCTGCCCCTTGTTAGGCATCCCCTTAGCTAAGAGATGCAGCGATCAAAAGGAATGCTTGATGAGGGGCAGCCGCACCATTGAAGCTGAAAGCATGTGGCTGCTGGCCCTCGCAAGGCATCCTTTTAGGTAATAGATGCAGAGATCAGCACTCTCTCCCCCATGGGGTAGAGGGTGTTGATCTCTACAAAGGGCTGCCTCAGATGGAAGTGTAATACAAACATGCGTACGCCATATCACTAGTACTTTTAATTTTTACAGAGCGTACCTTTATTTCAAAGGCTCAAGAAACATGTCCTGGATGATCCCGAGCCAAATATGGAATCGGCTCAGGCCGGACATTGAAGCAATGCCAGTTTCCCCAGTCTCAGCTATGCAGACACACACACACAGCATCCGGGGCTATGCAGGTCATTTAGGTGCGCAGGTTGCAAACAAATTTGTTTTATCAGTGGCAGAGCCTTTCATATGCATGTTTGAAGATGTCCAACTCAAAGTCGCCACAATGCACCGGTTACCTTGCAAATCTGTGATCAACACAAAGCACCCATTTAAAGATTTATTTATATCCATGATGACTAGTATCTTGACCTGAAAAAAATGAAGTCATCATGAATAACAACAAGCTGAACGTTTGGTCAAAGAATCTGCATATCTATCTTTGTTTATTACACAACTTCTTTTATTACAAGTCTTAAATCACTGAAAGTACAGTGGGGTTAATTAGATTTTTCCTGTTGGCATTATCTTGCATTCTGGGACTTATAGTTTACCATTTAGGATTTGAAAATTAAAGCCACATTTGTATTCATTTTGCTTAACATGTTGCTATAAGAATTTGCATGCTGTCGTGTGGATTTATTATTCAATTTGTTTTTTGTAAGTAAAAACTCTATATGACATTATTACTGTAGATCTTGAAATGCAACTATTTGAGGCAAAACTCTATATGACATTATTACTGTAGATCTTTAAATGCAACTATTTGAGGCAAAGTTTGTGATTCTAGATCCCTGGTGATGGTGGTATTACTAGTCTTAAATAAAGCAGTTTACCAAACCCTGGCTACGATCTGAGCACACTGGATTTTACTCAGATATCTTAATAATAAAGTCTGGAGCCCTGTTCTCTGTTACCTGTTGTGAGATCCTGGAAATACAGAGTAAGAGAGTCAGGCTCCTCTAAGGAGAGGATGCCAAGAGGCTCACCAATCAGGATATCCTAAAACCCACAATCCATAGCAAAAATCTGCATAATTACAATATGTTACTCAAAGATAGAAACTTTGTTTTTTAAATAGTAAATGAATGAACTCCCTTTTCATACAAGACGATTGAAGTAGTTTTTCAAATTAAATCATAAAGTACAAAAGTCGTCCTATGTGTTAGAGGTTACAGACGCTCAAGATAACCTTTGCAGTGAGCTGAACAGTGTATTAATAAATTCTCTGCTGTCAATTGCCAGCAGTTTACAGCACTTCGTGTGGCTGTGATTGCAGGTTATTAGCATAATTTTTGAAGGTCCTGACACATGATTACATGTCTGAGTCCGACCAACTCGGTAAAAAGAAAGATCTAGTATAGTAATACAAGTGTTATACCCGCTCACGGGAAATTGGAAGGCTTACCACGTGACCCTCCACGAGCCCTAGGAGGGGCTCCCGGTCACACCAGTGGGTACAAACCTACCACGTAACCCTCCACGAGCCCTAGGAGGGGCTTCCGGTCACACCAGTGCGTACAGACCTACCACGTGACCCTCCACGAGCCCTATGAGGGGCTTCCGGTCACACCAGTGCGTACAGACCTACCACGTGACCCTCCACGAGCCCTAGGAGCGGCTTCCGGTCACACCAGTGCGTACAGACCTACCACGTGACCCTCCACGAGCCCTAGGAGCGGCTTCCGGTCACACCAGGGCGTACAGACCTACACGTGACCCTCTACCAGCCCTCGGAGGGGCTTCAGTGGATACCGTTCGAAAGAGTTTGTCTGGTTTTTACGGCGATAAAGAATGGCTGGTTTCACTTGAGCGGCCCCTTTTTTTCTAAATCGTCGGGGTGGGCTTTGCGGCCGGTACCGTTCCACTACGCCTGGTCTCCGCTATGTTCGTTCCGCTGATTGGCTGCATTAGCCTGAGTCCCTTTACCCGTGAGCCTGAGCGCCGTCTATCCTTTCTGCTGGATTCTACTTACAGGGACCTCTAGTAGCAACCTCTGGTACTGCAGCCTAGAATTTCCAATGCTGGAGTCCACTTACAGCGACCTCTAGTAGCAGCCTCTGGTACTGCAGCCTAGAATTGCCAATGCTGGAGTCCTTACAGGGACCTCTAGTAGCAGCCTCTGGTACTGCAGCCTAGAATTGCCAATGCTGGAGTCCTTACAGGGTCCTCTAGTAGCAGACTCTGGTACTGCACTAGGGTGGCCAACTCTTTGATAGTCTGTCGTGGGACACTTGCCCACAAGTCGGTGAAGACGTCACGTCATTCACGTTTAGCAAGCCCCTTTTTTAAATTTAATTTTTTTAATGGCTCTTAATTCCAGCTTAATGGAAATGGTTTGTCCTTGGGACGTGATGGTCACGTTTTTTAACTGCAAACACGACCATCACAACCCCAGGAACAAAGCATTTGCATTTGAATTAAGCCAGGTGTCAGAGCGTTACAGCTAAACCTGTAGGCTCAAAAGGAGCCAGGGCTGCAGAGCCGCCCGGAGAAACAAAGCAGCAGCCGGCAGCACCGTGCTGCGTTAATGGCCACTTCAGTTTGCAGAGTGGCTGTGCTGGAGGCAGGTTATCCCGACGCAAGTTGGGACAAGCTGCGTCCTGCGCAGCCACTCTGCAAACTGCGGGACGGAGTCCCTAATTGTGGGACAATCCCGCGAAATCCGGGACAGTTGGCCGCCCTACACTGCACCCTTGAATTTCCAATGATGGAATCCACTACGATGGACCTCTAGCAGCAGACTCTGGCACTGCAGCGTAGAATTGCCAAAGCTGGAGTCCGCTTCCATGGACCTCTAGGAGCAGACTCTGGCACTGCACCCTTGAAATTCCATTGCTGGCGTCTGATTGAGGGACCTCTAGCAGCAGACTCTGGTACTGCACCCTTAAATGTCCAATGCTGGATTCCGCTTCAAGGGACCTCTAGTAGCAGACTCTGGTACTGCACCCTTGAATTACCATTGCTGGAGCCTGAGGGACCTCTAGGAGCAGACTCTGGTACTGCAGCCTAGAATTGCCAATGCCGCAGTCAGTTTACAGGGACCTCTAGCAGCAGACTGTGCCACTGCAACCTTGAATTTCCAATGTCGCTTACAGGGACCTCTAGCTGCTGAATCTGTGCCTCCACCATTGAATTTCTTACAGGGACCTCCAGCAGCAGACTCTGGGACTGAACCATTGCATTTCCAATGCTGGAGTCTGCTTCCAGCGACCTCTAGCAGCAGTTTATGGGACTGCAGCATTAAATGTCCAATGCTGGAGTCTGCTTTGAGGGACTGATTCTGCTCACAGCAGCTGTATTCAAAATGTGTGGCGCGCCCCTCTGGTGGTCCACAGCTTCATGCCCAGAGGGACGTGCATCCACAGCCTGAAAAGCTTCCGGACAACAGATTAAGCATCCTGCTGTGCCGGTGAGTGCTCCTGTGTCATGTGTGGTTGCTGCTCTCTGCCCACTGCAATGCGTTCAGAATATGCAAACAAAGCAATGCATATCCCAAACACAGCGTGTGAGATGCTCTGGAGCCAACCAACCTGCGCCCCTCATTATTTGTGTTGACAGCCTTTCAAGTGGGGCAATTTATAAGTGATGGCTTACAAGCTATTGTTTTTATACAGTATATGCTTAACATTTCAGTGTTAAGAACTAAACATGGGTCATTTGTATTCACCAGGCCAGCACAAGTATCAGTGAGCTGATGAAACCTATGCGAATTAGCGTGCCACACAGACAAGTTTAAAACTTTTTTCTTTATTTTCTTGTCTCTTTATTTGACATACCAAAACTTTTTTTTTTTATATTACTTTTTAGTTACATATGGCGCATCCCTGGAAAGGTTAACTGTCATTTACTTGCTTAAGTTTTCTAGTGGCTGCTTTGGCTCATGGACTAAATGCATCCTCTCAGAATCAAGCCACTGCCTAGCGAGCACACCAGAAGGCAACTCAATGCCACTTTGCACATTGATTAGGAAAGTGGAGTGCCTTGTGTGTCACCATACAGACAGTAGTCCATGGCCAATCAATGCAGTGAAGTGTGCAGCAATGATTTGTGCGCTGCACAAGTCACCACCCTGTTGGTTAATGGTGTCTATGTGGTGCTCCCTTATGTAACAGCACACATACCTGTTTTTGTCTGATGTGCCCAATATCCATACAATAGCACACTGGACTATATTGTGTATGTGACTCTGACGAGCATGCCATACTGTGCCCACACTTAAACACATAAAGCAATCAAAGAAGTTGCCTCAAATTGTAAATCCACGCGGCCAAACACCCTGTCTACACTGCCACACTATGATTTTCACTAGCTGCAGGCCAGCACTAACAAGAGATGCTAATGCCAGCTAGTTAGATAAAGCATGGGCCTGCTCTTTTTTGCCGAATTAACCACTGAGGCCTGCGCAATGGTGAGGAGGTAGTGGCTGAGGAACTGTGAGCCCTTTACCATGCACCAGAAGCCGGGTTTGTTTAAAACGCTTTATCAGTTTATTACTGGGCAGGCTAACGTTTGAAAGAGGTACAATCCTTTCTGTTTAGCCTTTCTGTGCATTGTTTATTGGGTCTCTCTTGTGCTGGTATCCTGCCCCGTCTGTATATATAATTCCCTAAAGATGTTTCTGTATTGGGGTTGGGCATGCCCACACTGAGACCCAGCCCTTCCTCCTCAACAATTCTTCAGAAACAAGAAACAAAAGAGCCCTTGTACCTTATTTGAGTGGCTGATGTGGCAGCCATTTTATACTCGCATCCAAAAACGTAAGCTGTCCAAATGAGCATGGATGGTTCATGGTTACAAACATTTTAATGTTAGGATGAGTATTGTGCACCATGATGTGAGCGCCAAGCCATGGATCAGTTATGCATTTAGAGATTCACACATACAATCCTTTTATCACAGACTTGTTTATCAAATGGAGAGATCTCTGATCACTGTTATACTCCTGAAATCCTCTGTTAATGCAAAGTATACAGGAATTCTCATTGGTGCTATTTGTTCCCTTTCCCACTCTCACAGAGGTATTTTGAAAGAGTACAATAAGAGTGTACCAGACTGTCCATCTTGGAATGATAACCTTCTATCAGAAAACAGTTCATATGGTTAGTCTAGTATTGCCCCTTACGAAATACAAGTGAGGTGGTACTTACAGAACACCTGCAACTCAGGGCCACCTCAGTGGGCCCTCAGACCCCGATAGGCTGTTCACACCGCAGTGTGCCAGTAAGGACAGTTTGAAACTGCATTCAGGCAAGGCATATCTTAAGAAATGGCGACAGAAAAACCATTTACTTCGGCAGCAACAGTTGTGTTTTCACATACACATTTTTCTGTAAAGTACTTGAATTACAATGTAATGAAACCAGCTTCATTTATATAGCAATTATTTATTCATATTGAGGAGGGGTTTTGTCACACACAGAGTTGTAGTTTGGGAGTGACGTGTGCCAGTCAGTGGGGGGTGCATTCTGATGTCTCTGATGATTCGCCCTGGGCACCAAGTTGGCTAGAAACTGCCCTTATTACAGCACACACCTTCTTTTGCAGGGATGACCAGTCCCTCCCATCTGAATGCAGATCAGGAAAATCACTATGATGGCTCATTAGTGACATACTGCCCTACTTTCAGATGGGAGAGGGTGGTGGGGGGGCAACTGCCCCGATGTTGCCAGTCAGAATTAATTTATCTCAGAAATGTGCGCTTTGAATTACAAGCTGTGTGCCGCAGACTAGTTCCACTCTAAGCGGGGAGACATGGGACTCTGTGCAAGTGAATAGAACAAAGACCCCATGGCCCTCATTTTCCTGCAGCAGTGGCCAGGGAAGGCGCCTGGGCATTTCATCCTTTTCAAATGAGAGGCACCAGGGCATTTCAAACATTTCATATGAGGGGCCTTCACTGTGCTGATAATCCCAAAATTCTCTTTAATTTTATACAAAGCTGCATTTTATTTTTAAAAGGTTATTTTACTCACTGAATGCTGATCAAGTCACCTAACAACATTAAGGTCCAGCTTTGATTAAGACTTTCCTGAAGAAAATGCTAGCATTAATGACTGGGTGATGCAGCCTTTTCTGGCAGAGGAGGTGGTGCATCCTCCATTTGATGTCCAGGAGGAGCTGATTGAGGTTCAGTCGGACACCACTCTGCAATGTTAATTTATAAACATTTCAGTGGGTAACATTTGGCTGAAGGTAATCCTGGAGTATGCTACATTGGCAAGGTCTGCTATACAGTCTCTCTTAGCCTTTGGGTCTTCCTACTTTTCAGCATTGGCTGTACTGAAAACGAAATACTGCACAAGGCTGGAAGTGGAGGACAACCTCAGAGTGTCAGTCTAAAAAATAAAGCCACACATTGACACACTTTCTGCAGAGAGAGAGGCCCACCCTTCCCATTAGTACTTGCTCTGTAAAATCAAATTGCCTTCTGCTGAATATACTAATAGGAATGTATTTTGAGAAAATAAAAGCCCTACTGGAGAATTTTGTGTTTACTTGCACTGTTTCTATGTTTGGATTGGAAGTGATTGTCCTACTGTTTTGGAATGTCTCCCCAACAACATATCCCTTCATAATTATGGCACCACGCATTCTGCAACCATCTCTATAAAAAGAAATAACACCAACACAAAGAGGTGGGGCAGGGGGGGCCCCGAACAATTTGTTTTTTGCTCAGGGGGCCCTTGGCATAAAAAGTTTGAAGACAACTGGCTTACAGGGACCTCTAGCAGCAGACTACGTGGCTCACCATTGAATTTCTAATGCTTGTGTCCGCTTCGAGGGACCTCTAGCAGCAGACTCTGGAACTGCACCCTTGAATTGCCAATGCAGGAGTCCTCTAGTAGCAGACTCTGTGACTGCACCATTGAATTTCCAATGCTGGAGTCTGCTTACAGGGACCTCTAGTAGCAGCCTCTGGTACTGCAGCCTTGAATTGCCAATGCCGGAGTCCTCTTACATGGACCTCTAGCAGCAGACTCTGGAACTGCACCCTTGAATTGCCAATGCAGGAGTCCTCTAGTAGCAGACTCTGTGACTGCACCATTGAATTTCCAATGCTGGAGTCTGCTTCAAGGGATCTCTAGTAGCAGACTCTCTGACTGCACCAGTTAATTTCCAATGCTGTAGTCCGCTTTGAAGGACCTCTAGCAGCAGTCTCTGTGACTGCACCTTTGAATTTCTAATGCTGGAGTCCGCTTCGAGGGACCTCTAGCAGCATACTTTGTGACTACACCCTTGTATTTCCAATGTCGGACTCCAGTACAGAGTAGTAGCATTATTTTAAAATAAGGGGCTAAGCCAGGGATGAATATGTGATTCTAAACAAAACAGACTATATTAAAATGGCTAAGCAGCATCTTAATACACCAGGCTGCTACCTCAAATGATCCCGTAACCCATTTCGCCAGATCACCATGAACGCAAACACACTTATTGCTAAACAGTACAGCGGGGGAATGCTAACGGGTAAAGAAAAAATCCTTCTCACCAATAACTGCCCTATTATGCCAACAATTACAATTTTTACTGAATGTCCATACATAATACAAGGTAGGCAGAAAATAACTCGAAAACATAATGTCAAAAGACATAGGGGCCGATTCATATAAACCAGCGCACAAGTGGTGCACGCGGCTGGAGCACAATGTGCGCGTGCGGCAGTCTCCGCCAGCCGCATGCGCCAAAACACATTTAGGCGCACAGCGTATTCATGGATTTCGACATCCATAACCAGCCATGGCACAGAGTGGCGCAGCGACCCTGCAGCAGCGCCAGTTACGCCCCCAAGAACGCCCTCGTTCAAGGAAAAGCCATCAAATTCCCCAATCCAGCGCAAAGTGCTGCGCTAACCCTGGACCAGTTTACAGGACTACCAAACAGCAAACGCCAAGCGGGGAACGTGTATTACTGGGGTTCGCGTGAAGTGTCACACGCGAAAGCCTGTGCGAGTGGGGTACGTGTATAACTGGTGTTCGCGTGACGTTTCACACGCGATTGGAACAGGGTACGTGTTAGGGAGAATTCTCTGTTTAGGCGGAATTTCCTAACCTAGTGAGTCCCCCAGTAGCTTTGCGGGATTTCTGGAGTTTGTTTTTTTCATCTTGCCAAGAGTGACACTCATTTTCTCCCACTCTTGGACATGATTTGTGGTATTTCTTTGAATGTTAATGTGTTCTATGGGCTATGGGGTCTTTTACTCCGTAGGGTCTCATGTGTTTTGCTATGTGTGTTACACAGCACCCTCCGTGCAGTAACACTGGGGTGTCCTAGGTGACCCCCACCATAGACTCCATTCCTTGGGACTGACTACTGTCTCCCAGGGCATGTAAAGTCACCATTGGCTTTACTAGACTTAAATTTACTAACAGAACCAGTACAAACCATCCTATTGTGGACGTACTGGTAAGGGTAATTCGATTACCCCTGGGTCTGTTGTTCGAGGGGGCACTGTCCCGTCCCCCCTCATCGAGTTTTGGCTGGTGGCAGTGGATACTACTTTTTATATTCGACCGCAAATATATTCCTATGGGATTTTCCCATTGTTCAAGGGTAATACTTTTTCTATGTAGCCTTGGTCATACCGCTGGTTTATTAAATTAAAATAAATTCACCGGTTGGTATTTTCTGCCAGAACTCGGTTTTTAAAATGGCGTATGTGTTCGCCTCTGTAACTCCAAACCAAAGGTTGAGCCCTTTGTTCCACTTTTGGCGGGCTTCTGCACAGAAGCCCTCCAGAGTGGTGCCATTATGTCTGGGTACCACAGGGGGTGTGGGAGGGGTTTAGGCACCCTGGACTGAGTTGCCTTGCCAACTCAAGTCCCACTCTGGTGTGATTGGCCCAAGTGGTGAGCCGCCCCGCTCACCACTTAGCATGTTTGATTGACAGCTAGGCTGAATGAATGGGGGTTTTCTGCATAAAAGCAGGGCTTTGGGGACTGGAACTTCAGAAGTCGCCACAGGACCTAAGAATCCGACGAGGGAGAAGCTGAGACGACCTGCAAAGACGACACCTCCGGTGGAGCCCTGCTGAACCGACTCACCACTTCTCAACGACAGAGGAGATCTCCCTGCTGGAGAGTCTTCTTCCCTTTGACTGGTGGGAACAACCAGTCCCTTGCTTTTTCTTCGCTTCCAGGACGTCTAGTGGTCGAATTGCCCGTGCTGAGCACCCCGGCAACCGGATAGCCACTAACCACTATGTCGCAACCAAAAGGTGGTGCCTTGTGACTGAGCACTCCGCGGCTGGTCTCTTCCCTGGTGGTGCAACGATCTTCAACTTTCCTCTATGACGAGATCATCTCTTCTTCTGGCAAAGCCCCGACTTGCATCCACTACCAGGAACAACTGCCCCCGCCGGAGCTGTCTCTCCACTTTCAAGGTACTGTGCCCGCCTGGCTTCCCTTGTGACGGTTAGCGTGAGGTGTCTTAAATCCTTACCTTTCCACTGCGTCGCCTCTAGACCTTCTTAACTTTTGTTCTAAAACTGGTCCAACCTTTCTGTGACATTTTGCTACAAAGACTTGAAGTGCATTTCCACTGTGATACTTTTGGGACATACCGCCTTGCCTCTCTCCGAGTGGGCTTGGCCTCTGAACTTTGTGATCTACAGTAGACCCTGCCTTGCTTGCCTTGCATTTGCTTCGTAAAAGTGTTGGTACTGAGTTGGTTTCATACCCTGCCTTCTTCTCTCCCTTTCTAACGAATACTAGAGTGCCATCTAGGTTAAGCACTCACCTCTGTCTGCAAATAAGTGGTATCTTTGAACCTAGACTTGTCGAAATATTGTTATGGGATTGATATATACTTATAGTAACTGTGATTGAAGTTGTTTGCCATATTAGTGCCAGTGTGTTTTTCATAGATGTGTTTTTAAATAAATAATTATATATCTTTACACCCAAGCTCTGATCCGTGTCTGCTTGTTCTACTGTGTAAATTGCCCTATCTTGTACACTCTATATACTGCCTAACTCGTCTTGAGAGAAGTCTGACTGCTCAGCCACAGCTACCAGGTAAATCTGGGTGGTGCAGACTGCTACCAATTGGGTTTACTGCTAACTCCTGTAGTCTTAAACTTGTTGCAGTGGTCTCAGAAGAAAGTGCACAGGATTCTGCCTAACACTGTTGTACAGCGGTGGGATTTGTATCAGGTATACAGTTTAGAGTGCTTTTCAACACATTAGGATTACTAACCACAAAGCTTAGCACTAAAAATCAACTTTAAAAAAACATGTCTACTATGGAAGTTTACAGTCAAGAGTCCTTGTCAGGTAAAAATACTGACAGTTTGAGAGCTCTCTGTAGACAAGAGAATCTGTCTGTAAAAGGCAAGAAAATAGAACTGATAGCAAGATTGCTGGAAAACCAAAGTCTGGGTACTGGTTCAGAGGAACCAACTTCTCCAGCAAATGTAGATAACATTAATGGTGTTGATCTAAATCAAAGTTCTGATGATAGTGATGAAGAGGCTGAAGGAGAAGAGGAAGGAGAGGCTAATGAAACTGTCTCCCCTACCCCTCTGTCTGCCTTACCCGCTGTACCTACTGGGCCTATAGCAGATCCCACACTAAGTCCTCAAGTCCTTGAACTAGAAAAAATGAAAATAGACTTGGAATTCAGAAGGATTACTGCTCAAACTGAACAGAAACACCAAGTTTCTGTTTGATAGTTAGTTTAATTAGGTAATGTAGGTTTTCCAGAGTTAGTGTAATTAGTTAATATAGTTTAAAATTGCTTGTCTATTGTGCTTTCATGTGACAGTGCGGTGCTTTGTGGCTTTTGAAGGCATCCACTGTCTGTTCCAGCTGGGCCCTTCAGGCTTGTCTTGTGTATGTGTTTGCTGCTTGGGGTCCTTGACTCACATATGCCACTCCTGCCTCCCTTATCCATGGGCTCGCAAGGATGGTTCGGTGTGACAACCTATTACACAAGGGCTTTGGACTGTCATATCTGTGGCATGTCTGGTGCTGTGTGACTTGTGTTGACACCCCTAGTGGGGATGATTGCAGTGTTATTGTCCACTGTTCAGCTTTGCTAGTTGGGGTGTTTCATAATTAATGTGTACATTCATTGCTATGACTTGTGTAGTATGTTTCTTATCTTTACTGTACACGTGCTTGTTGCAATTCATGCCGTAGATAGTGTGTTCCACACTTTGGATGTGAAAGACGGACTCATGGTGTGATTTCTGATGTAAATCTCTGACATGGTCAAGTAATGAGATGCCTGAAGAGACACACACAGATGGCTTTAAAGCATTAATCATGTGTTTCATGCCCTTTCTGCAGGGGGATGAGCCTCCAGAGCACCTTTGCCAGCAGACATGGCCCATTGGACGTCTGAATTCTGGACACGTTTGTTGGTGCCCACATGCACATGTATGTACAAGCAGAGGCACAGCGATTGCAAACCTACATCCTAGAACTGCTGACGTGTTCCAAGGAACTTCAGGCAAGGTGAGCAGCACAGGGGGGCTACAACACAGCAAAGCTTGCACCAGGCGAGTTGCACATGCAGGCTTAGTCACAGCACTGAGGGTGAGCTTGGACGAATATTGGAGTTGAAGCACACAATGCAGCTCAGATGTGTTGGTGGACTGATGGCTGTTGATTGTAAGGTTGTCTGGGACACCTGCAGGGGCAGTGGCACATACCCTCCGGTACACCAAGGTCCATTGAGGCACTTGCATCAACCATGTAGCTTTCCGAGACATGGAAAGGGGCAGCTCACAGGGACATACAGCAAGGGACATACTCGGGTGCAGTGCATTTCATTTCCATGTACATTTTGATACATGCACTGCCAACTTTGTTTTGGTCATGGTGGAACACGACTTGTTCTGAAGTCACGCCTTGCTATATCGGTCTGTCTGCTTACCCAGGGAACATTGCATGTTGTGTGAATTGTGACACATTGGTGTTGCATTTGCCACGCACCCACCGGCGGCTGACTTACTGCATTGACTGTGTATGACCCATCACAGGGGTAATGTTATATATGGGTACGAAGCATCTACACCAGATTGTCTGTTTGTAGAGTAGTTTGTTGCTATGGGGCATGTTTGGTGGTATGTTTTTGTGTAATGGGCACATACAGATTATTGACTGTGGCTCTCTTTGCAGCATTGCAGTGCTCCTGTAACCGGACCTGAGAGTGTGCAGGCAGGAGGCCAGCACTCAAAACCAGAGCTAAGTGTCTTGTTGTTTTTCTTTCAAACTGCTCTGCATAGGCTTGCTGGGGGGTGCACTAATGCATGGATGAATGTGTAATTCAATTTGGTATGTTTTTTTCCCCTAATCACCCGGAGTCCTATCCAATTTTAAACCCTGTACCCTCTACCCGGTGTTCCTGCTTCCCGTACCTATCCAAGCAACGTTCCCTAACCCTCTTTCCCCACTGGGGTTGCGTATGCCTGTGTAAGCCCCAAACTTGCAGGCGCCAAAACCCTAGAGGGGATGGTTGGTTCGTGCCACTCCGAAGCCTGGACTACAGAAGGCCATGACAATGATGTCCAAGTTTGTTTGTATTGTGTATGTGTTCATGCAGGTAGTACATTTTCGTGTATTCCCTACTTTCATGTGTCATTCCTCCTCCCCTCTCCTGCCACTCATTCCAGGTATCCAGTTTGCCAACACCTGTCCCGACTGCATATCCCTGACCCTCCTTCCCCACCAGGGTCTCAGAGACCTGTGTGAGTTTGACCTTGCAAGCACCCAGGACACGGTGGGGGTGGTTGGTTCGTGCCACTCCCGCACCTGTACACGGGACCTGTGACAGTACACATCCGTTCATGGTGCATCATTCTATGTTATGTACCACACATGGTTCACATCCTGTTGTGACATTGTTTTACTGTGCTACCTTGGTTGTTACATCATTGTGGTAGTACTTGGCCTTTGTGAGGTACTGCTACGTCAAGTCATCTACTGGAGGCTGTTCTGGTTCATTGTTCTGCCTTGGATTTTGTGATTTTGCAAATGAGGGTGGACTCTGAGGGTGCAGGCACCTTTTTACACACAAGGTGGGAGATGGTGACGAAGGGGAAAGGTGATCCTGTGGTCAGGTGAAATTGAGGGTTGAAGGCTCCAGGACCCAGGTGCAGTTGTTCAGTGGGTCATGGTCATTTGTGAGCGGGGGGGTTGTTGTTGATAGTTGCCTTGCCCTGCAGTGTGATGGGAACCCTGACATTGTAATGGTGGTATCCTATGTACATGTTGTGTTCTGCTGATCAATGCCTGTTCATGTGTTGTGTTTACCTTTCAGGTGTGAGGGGATAGTTGTGGTTTGACATGCTGGGGTGTACACATGGTGAATGTTCACATGTGATGTGTAGAGGACACAGATGGTCACTTGATTGCACATGCATATGTTCAGTGCATGTCCTTACTGACCCACACACTTGCAATATGATCCATTACATGTACAACCACCCTTGCATATCCACGTGTACACTGTTTGCCTTCTGGTGCCCACTGTGTCCCTGCAGCACATGTTCTGTGACAAATTATGGATCCTGTACATGCCTAATTTGCTTTTTGATGTGGTCTGTCACTTAGATGTGATGCTCAGGGTGTGCATCACACAAAATGGCTGTTCACTGTGCTGTGCGCTGAGCAGTGTGTTGCAGGAGTTGGACACAGCACACAGAAGCTGCAGTGTTGATTTTGCAATGCACAATGTGCATGTAGACAGGCATTCATTGTTATGTTACGTCTACAACTCTTGTGATGCATTTGGAAATGACTTATTTTGGGTGGGAGGTTGTTGGTCTGTCATTTCATCTGATTCCATGTCAGGTATCATTGTCTGATGCCACTGTACATTTTTGACATGGCAATGTGTTCCTTATTGTTACTGTGTTGGTGTATGGGTATTGTTTGCCATGTCATGTTGTTGTTTGGGAGGGTTTGAGTGACATAACAGTGATGGCCATGGCCTGTTTTGCAGTTGTGTGTGATTCACACATTGCATGTCAGGGTCATCCGCTTCTCAAAGCAACTAGCTGGGGGTAGATCTCTCTCCGCGGCAGGGGCCTCCCTCTGGAACAGCATTCCTGCCTCACTGGAACTTGAGGAGAACCATCTCTGGATCCGGAAGCACCTCAAGACCTTCCTCTTTGCTTCTGCTTTCTCTCTGCCTCTCCCTTGCAAAATTCTTCACTGGAACTGCACTGGATCTGCAACTGGGCCACTCTCCCCGACCTCAGTCCCTGGCCCAGCCACTCTCCACTTGCACTGCCTCCCTGGCAACCCCTGCACTGCGGGACTGTCTCTCTATCCCTACAGCCCCCCTTCCCAGCACTTGTCTGCACTTACCTTTGCAGTTGCCACCAGCTGGCCTATTTATTTGTTTTTTAGTCTACTTACCCTGTACTGCACTCCCCCCTCCCCTTCCCCTTGCAGTTTTCCCTTACCCCTACCCCTGCACTTGCACAATCTAAATGACACCTGGCCTAGTAGTATCGTTGTCTGTCTTCCCTTGTTCCCCCCTCCCTGCCTCATCGCACCTTGAAATACTTGTGTATAGGCCATATCATGTCATATGTGTGCCTTTTGGTCACACAGGATAACTTGTGTTTAAGTAGCTAGGGATGCAGACAATGTGGCACTTCCATGGCAACTATCTCAGGGTGGTAGGGTTGTGACAGTTGACTGTCTCTTTGTCATCATCGATTGTCACCTGGTATGTGCCTGTGTGCACTCTGCAGGGTGCAAGCTGGGTCCGGGCTTCCTCGCCACGTACCCTGTCCCCTCCCATGGGCAGCGCCTGTGCCTGTGGTTGGGGTTGTGGGGGCACCACCATGTCCACCGGTACGCCCTGCCGTGTTGCAATATTGTGCAGGACACATGCTGCCACAATGATCCTGCACACTACTGGGGGTGCATAGAGTAGCTGCCCGCCAGAGCGTTCAAGGGAGCGAAAACGTGACTTGAGCACTCCGAATGTGCCCTCCACTATGGCCCTGGTTGCAATATGGGCGGCGTTGTATCTTACCTGGGGTGGTGTGGTGGGGTTCCGGATTGGCTTCATCATGTGGTTGCTCAGAGGGTAGGCACTGTCCCCTGGGGAGGTGTAAATGGTTGTGATTATTGGGGTTTGTGTATTTGTGTGTGTGTGTGTGACATGCATGCATGTGCAAGGGCATTTGTACTCACCTAGGAGCCAGGTGTCGCCATGCTGGCCAGCTTCCAGGGCCCGGCTCAGGGCGGACATTCTGTATATGAAACTGTCATGGGTGGAGCCAGGGTAGTTTGCATAGACAGAGGTGATGATTCCCTTTGCATCGCATACCACCTGTACATTGATGGAATGCCAGTGCTTGCGGTTTCGGTAGATGTGCTCAGTGGCCCTAGGTGGACGTAGGGCCACATGGGTGCAATCTATGGCACCGAGCACTTTGGGGAAGTGTGCCACCCTGAATAAATCCAGGACAACGGCCTGCCTTTCTGCGGGTGTTCTGGGCATGTATATGTGCCTGCGGACTGAGGGGCGCGCTGTCATGATTGCCAGGACCTGGTGTAGGCAGCGTGACTGCGTGGCCTGTGAGACCCCCCCCACTATGGCAGTAGTCCGCTGAAATGACCCAGTGGCCAAAAAATGCAGGACATTGAGCACCTTCTCCAAGGGGCTCAATGCTTGGGAGCAAAGGGTGGGGGATGTAAGGTCATCTTCCCACTCCCTGACCAGGTCTAGGATGATATGGGGTGGAAACCTATACCTGCCGTAGACCTGGTCGTCAGGCATCGCAAAAAGGCTTGTCTGTGGTGCGAAAATGCATGCCCTGGCTATTCTCCTCCTCCTGCGGTGTCCCGCGATCAGTGCTGCGACAAATGAGGCATTCATCGTAGCTGTATATACGTGTTTGCTGTTTGCGCGCACTTTTATACTGTGCGCAGGGACGCTTCCGCCTGCCTTCGTGTGGCGGACGCGTTGACGCCTGTGTGCGTCTTTTGCCGTGCGCGGGTTTCCCGTATTCGAATCCATGAATACGGGATGTTCGCGTGCGTGTGGGCATTCCGTGTAGTTCCCTGCAGTACTTCCCCAGTTACGCCTTCTTTTGCATGCGTTATTCCCCATTCCGCGTGTTACGCCCACTGTTCCGCACACTTTGGTTGTGTGCGCCGCGCTATGTGCGCTTTTGCTGTGCGCTTAGCGCGCGCCGTGTTTGCCCGCGTGCGCCATGGCAGGATTGGGCGCACGGACAGCGGGAAACACGCGCAGCATCTTCCTTGAATCGCACGTGTGCGCGTGCGCTGGGTTTATCACGCTTGCGCCAACTTGCGCCTGCTTGCGCTTGGATTTTCAGTGCACGTTTGCTCCATGAATCGACCCCTGAATATCTACGAACACTCCCATTACATGCACGCCCACCAGACATATGGGGACCATATGTCACGTACCTGCTTACAGCAGAAAAAGACTCTGATTCAGAAGAACAAACCGAATGAAATAATGGGCAAAACAGAACCTATCCCACAACGCTGCTATTTATGAACTATCCAAAAAGGGGAGCCAATGACCATAGAATACGAGGACTCAAAGGCGACACAAGGGAGGGAGGAAGGAGAGGGCGGGCCGAATGGCGCAAGGGGTATTGATGCACCCAATTGGTGCATGATTGTTTGTTGTTATGCATAAATCTAAAAATAAAGTAAAAAAAAAAAAAAAAAAGAAAACAACATCATAAATGATTACATATTCAAAAACCATACCGTGTTGTGTCACATGTCAGGTCAGGACGGAGGGATAAATTCACGCCATAGTCAATTGATAGAGAAAATGATTGGAGGAAAAATATAATGCAAAGCCACGTATTAGAGATTTAGTAAATATTGCTGAATTATTGTGCTCATGTATTAAAACCCTGTTAAAAGGTCAATATTTGTGTTAAATAAAGTAGTCTTCATGCATATCCTGGTCAATGAGGACCCCTGGTGCATATAACCCTCTACTGATCATTACACACACATCTACATCAAAAGACACCTTGTGAAACCATCGTAGCCAGTCCAAAATGTTAGTATTCCAAAGAAATATAGATATAAATCCCTACTTCCATATCAGTGTTGTCATCAGTAGCATGCAATGCCAATAGAATGGGCTTACACCATACGTAGTTCTCTATACCCTCTCAATTTGAGATTGGGTTGTGCAAAGTTGTCACACGATTTCTCACCACTCTGAGTCACTAAATACTACTGTGTCCACTCCTAAATGGAAAAACCCCATAATAGTCTACAATCTCTTAAAAAAACTAAAAAGCCCAAATTAAGTCATGATCGGGCATATAACCCACCTGTAAGGAGTATTCTGATATTACAGTCTTTGTTTGAGAATAAGATTTGTTGAATGACCCAAAGTCTTGATAAATTGAGATTCAAGCTCCAAATGTCAAGCGTAACCCATACAATAATAAGATACCCTTACTCTGAGATATGTAGAAAAGCACTCTTGATATAAAAAAAGCACTTATCTGAGAGACTAATCGTTTCCAAGAATGGCCTAACTAATCAAAAAAGCACAATAGAAAATGATTCCCCCATCGCATAAATCATATTTTAATATTTAGCACCTTTGTTTACAAATAACGTTTTCAAACTGTAACACACTGCTATCTCACTGAAACTGAAAACACAGTCCCCCTCCCTTCTAAACAGGATAGAAATCAATCAACCCCCCAAAGCTCATAGTGCATATGTTACATGGCCATATATTAGGGCTCAATCCCTTCCTTCTCAGGAGGGATTGAGCCCTAATATATGGTGACTCAGAGTGGTGAGAAATCGTGTGACAACTTTGCACAACCCAATCTCAAATTGAGAGGGAATAGAGAACTACGTATGGTGTAAGCCCATTCTATTGGCATTGCATGCTACTGATGACAACACTGATATGGAAGTAGGGATTTATATCTATATTTCTTTGGAATACTAACATTTTGGACTGGCTACGATGGTTTCACAAGGTGTCTTTTGATGTAGATGTGTGTGTAATGATCAGTAGAGGGTTATATGCACCAGGGGTCCTCATTGACCAGGATATGCATGAAGACAACTTTATTTAACACAAATATTGACCTTTTAACAGGGTTTTAATACATGAGCACAATAATTCAGCAATATTGACTAAATCTCTAATACGTGGCTTTGCATTATATTTTTCATCCAATCATTTTCTCTATCAATTGACTATGGCGTGAATTTATCCCTCCGTCCTGACCTGACATGTGACACAACACGGTATGGTTTTTGAATATGTAATCATTTATGATGTTGTTTTCTTAATCTTAATGGACGTATATGCATTTATCTGTGCATTACCTGTATTTTGTGGCACTTTTATTTTGTACAGCCTTGAAAACGACCTGTGGTCGAAACACTTGTCGGCTGTTCATAAATTGAGAAATTAAAATTATTTTTTGTGAATCATCACTGAAATGGATCTTTTGGAGTGATACCGAATTTCTTTTTACCAATATTGAGTGACATTGGACTTGTATCAGGAAATTCTACTGATTTTTTGTGGTTTGAGCAGGAGATATCTTCCCGAACCATAATCTCTCTGTTGATTAGTTTCAAACTTTGTGGGAAGTTTGAGGGAATGGTATCACTCGCTGCCAACCTTTTCATTTAACCATTTAAGAGTGAAACTAGCGTACACACAATAGAGCGATCCCACAATCCCAATTAGTTACACGGACAATCGCACTTCTGCTGTGTTCTGAGTGTAATGCTGAGTTAGAAACATTTCGAGACCTTTCTCAAAGGGAGCTAAGATTCTTGGATAGGCCCAGGATTGCGCGTCGATACAGGGAAGTGGATAGACCTGGACGTTTCCTGGCCCAGTTAATCCAAAGGGAGGCGGCAAGAGGCCTGATTACTTATATACACACTGATGATAAAACCAGGGTATGATTGGAAAGGGGTATAAACAAGGCATTTTGTTCCTTCTATGAAACTCTGTACTGCCCCAAAGGTGAGGCATCTGACACCGAAATTAGGGTCTACCTTAGCACGATTCCCACTTTTTTGTTATCTGCAGAGGCTTCGGTGGCCCTTGAAGTTCCCCTGACTGCTGAGGAAGTAGAACAAGCAATCAAGAAACTCCCCTCGGCAAAACACCTGGCCTCAATGGGCTGTTTGCAGAGTTCTACAAGGAGTTCCAGGATATCCTGGTCCCGCATTAACTTCGGATGTGAGCAGAGGCCTTGGATGGAGGAATCCTCCCAGAAATAGTGTGTGAAGCCATGATCACGGTTATGTTGAAGCCAGGCAAAGACGCTGGCACGTGTATGTCACGTGTAGCCTGTCGCTAATCAACGTTGATGCCAAGATATTCACTAAACTGATAGCAAATCGCCTGCAACCTCTTAGGCCTTACCTGATTCCTAACGACCAGTCAGGGTTTACTCCCAGCACGGCCACGGCATTAAATGTCTGTCGATTCTCCAATGTGATGGTGCCGATGCCCCCAGACTCTGATGCAGTAGCCATTTCCTTAGATATGCAGAAGGCATTTGATACGGTGCATTGGCCTTATCTATTTGCAGTTCTGGGAAATGCTGGGTTTGGGGCCTGTTTCATATCATGGGTCCGTCTGTTGTATAGGGACCCAATAGCGAGAGTTCTCACTAATGGGACGGTATCTCTGCCCATAGAATTGTGCGCGGCACCCGCAAATGCTGTCCGTTATCACCTCTTTTGTAGGCACTTGTTATAGAACCCCTTGCTGACTTAGTCCGGACTCGGCATGCTAAGAGTGGGCAACGATTCGCCTCTACATGAAAGACCCAGCGAAAGAAGCAGGTGTGATCCTCCACACGGTGGAGGATTTTGGTAGATACTCGGGCTATGCCTTAGCAGGGATAAATATGAGATTTTTCCATTGGCTAGGTTTGGACAGAGGCAGTGAGAAGGACATGGGCTACGTGTGGAGACAGATTCCTGTAGATACCTAGGCATTAAGGTTCATACATCAGCAAAGAAGACAATAGCCTTAAATTATATGGCGTACATGCAACATCTGGGGCCTAAAATGGAACGCTGGAGCAAGGTGCCGATGTCCTTGTTGGAGTGCCGCATGATAGTTAAAATGCTGATGCTTGCAAAGCTTTTATACTTGTTTAATAATATTCTGATTTGACTGACCAGGCTTTTTTTCGAGAGCTGTATTCAATGTGCACATCTTTTGTGTGGGGGAACAGAGGGGTCAGCATGTGTTTGAAGGCCATGACCAGGCCCTGGGAGGAAGGAGGCCTCCGTTTTCACAATTTTTAACTTTATTATTTGGCAGCGCAAGCACACTTTGCCTCCTACTGGGAAGATCACCATAAACCCCACCGCCACGTAGCACTCCAAAGGGCCGTGGCAGTTGCAGTCAAGCTGCGCCCTTTATTGTCCGGTTCTGTATGTGTATCTCAGGGACCTCTAGATTCACTGGCTGCTGCATGTCTGGCATGGGGGAAACTGCGGTGTATGTTAGGCTGGGAATATCCTTATGATAGAGGGGCTCCTTTATGGAGTCATACATGGATGACTCCAACATTCGAATGTTCCATATGTACCAGCTGGATGGCCGCTGGCATTGTCACTATGTGATGCATGGTAATTGTATAGATTTGGAAGAATTCATAAACTACGTAGATGATTCCCACATACAGAGGCTACCCTACTTGTGGATCAGAACTGTGTTTAGGTTGAGGTGGCCAGAGTATCCATGTGAACCTGAGATAAACCTGCGGGAATGGTACAGTTACAGCACTACGGTCAGGGATTCCACATAGCGGGTGCCAGTGTTGTATGACCGACTGCTGAGTACACTGTCACATAGGGGCCCAGGCGTGATAAAGAAATGGGAGCAGGATTTATGTACTGAATTTACAGACGAACAGTAGGCTGCGATATGTGTGTTAACTAGGAAAATGCCATATAACTCTAAATTCCTCCTGATTCAATTCATGGTCCTGAATAGCCCACATTACTCCCCTGCTAGGATTGAGCAGTTTGGGGGCAACAGCTCTGGCAGGTACCCAGGTGTACATACGAGGAGGTCAATCAATTTCGTATGTTCTATGCCTGCCCCCATCTCTGAACCTACTGGTACAGGGTTTGCAATACACAGTTGGTAGTGACAGGCCATCCCAAGCCACTTTCTCAAGTTTCTATATGGTTGGGAATCACGAGCCGGCAGAGGAGAGGCGCAGGTTTCTTAATCTTGAACTCTTATTGGCTAAGAGGTTGATTTTGTTCAGCTGGAAGCAGCCTGGTGCCCCCTCGGTGCAAGTCTGGCTCAGTGACCTTGCATGGGCAAACGATATGGAAGAGCTGTATGGAACGTTGGATAATCCCTTTAGCGGACCCAAGTAGATCATCACGACATTCAGGAGAGCAGTTTGCGTGCCTCTAGCTGCTCTGAAGCCAGACTGATGGTAATGAAGACATCCAACAGATTTGGTGTGGAGATTAAGATGGGAGATCGCCAGATTTTCAGGATAGTACAATTACGGCGATTAAAAAATATCACCCAGTACTAAAACTGTGCTAATCCTGAGCCCCCATCAATGCGACTAGGGGGAGTGGGGATTGCGGGGGTGTCCCCCACTCACCTTAGTCGGTGTAATGGTGGTCAAGGGTTGTGTGGGTGTCCCCTGCTTCTATCAGATGGAAGTGGGGGACAATTAAAAAAAGAAAATTTCAAAACAAAACAGACTCTGTATCGCTGGTTTTGACCCACGTTAGTGGGTGGGAACTGACGCTGCAGAGATACGGGATAGACACACTAAGTGGGAAGGGGGGCCAGTAGGGTAATGCCAGCCACAGTGATCTACGTGATCACTGCGCCACGCCATGATGGGAGTCGGCAAAATGAAAGCCGACATTATGAGCGGCGCAGTGATCACATAGATCCAGATTTTCCAGGAGTTTACCTAGGAAAGGAGTGAAAGAGATCGGCAATAGTTTAACGGGCAGGTAGGATCGGCAGAAGGCTTTTTAACTGTGTAGCCACTGCATATATACTATAGCTCAGCACAGAAGAGGGCTTATGCCTTCTTCTCCGCAGTTATAAAAGGAAAGGAATCCAAAGAAGTGCAGGGTGATGAGGAGTCGCAGATAAAGTGAAAATAAAGAGTATATTGCTGTGGTATATGTCTGCTGATAAGCAACATGGTTACAGTTGCTGGGAGCCCCACAGAGGCTCGAGGCCAGGGCTTTAAGTGGGCTTTGAGTGGGCCAGGGCTAGCTCATGTGCGAGAGCTTCAGGCTTAAGAAAAAAATTATTTTTCTCGTTGATGGTGCTAGCACCTGCGAGGCATGCCTTTATTCAAGAGATGCCCATGGGCCGGTTCCACCATTATAGAAGAAAAGGTGCGGCCGTTGGAAGCCAAGGATGTTTTTCTAAAGCCTGAAGCTCCTGTTCCTTTGTGGGAGCTTCAAGCTTTAGGAAAAATAGCCTCAGCTTCAGAGTGGCATCATCTTTTCAGCCTTAATGGTGCTGCTGCCCCTTGTTAGGCATCCCCTTAGCTAAGAGATGCAGCGATCAAAAGGAATGCTTGATGAGGGGCAGCCGCACCATTAAAGCTGAAAGCATGTGGCTGCTGGCCCTCGCAAGGCATCCTTTTAGGTAATAGATGCAGAGATCAGCACTCTCTCCCCCATGGGGTAGAGGGTGTTGATCTCTACAAAGGGCTGCCTCAGATGGAAGTGTAATACAAACATGCGTACGCCATATCACTAGTACTTTTAATTTTTACAGAGCGTACCTTTATTTCAAAGGCTCAAGAAGCATGTCCTGGATGATCCCGAGCCAAATATTGAATCGGCTCAGGCCGGACATTGAAGCAATGCCAGTTTCCCCAGTCTCAGCTATGCAGACACACACACACATCATCCGGGGCTATGCAGGTCATTTAGGTGCGCAGGTTGCAAACAAATTTGTTTTATCAGTGGCAGAGCCTTTCATATGCATGTTTGAAGATGTCCAACTCAAAGACGCCACAATGCACCGGTTACCTTGCAAATCTGTGATCAACACAAAGCACCCATTTAAAGATTTATTTATATCCATGATAACTAGTATCTTGACCTGAAAAAAATGAGGTCATCATGAATAACAACAAGCTGAACGTTTGGTCAAAGAATCTGCATATCTATCTTTGTTTATTACACAACTTCTTTTATTACAAGTCTTAAATCACTGAAAGTACAGTGGGGTTAATTAGATTTTTCCTGTTGGCATTATCTTGCATTCTGGGACTTATAGTTTACCATTTAGGATTTGAAAATTAAAGCCACATTTGTATTCATTTTGCTTAACATGTTGCTATAAGAATTTGCATGCTGTCGTGTGGATTTATTATTCAATTTGTTTTTTTGTAAGTAAAAACTCTATATGACATTATTACTGTAGATCTTGAAATGCAACTATTTGAGGCAAAACTCTATATGACATTATTACTGTAGGTCTTTAAATGCAACTATTTGAGGCAAAGTTTGTGATTCTAGATCCCTGGTGATGGTGGTATTACTAGTCTTAAATGAAGCAGTTTACCAAACCCTGGCTACGATCTGAGCACACTGGATTTTACTCAGATATCTTAATAATAAAGTCTGGAGCCCTGTTCTCTGTTACCTGTTGTGAGATCCTGGAAATACAGAGTAAGAGTGTCAGGCTCCTCTAAGGAGAGGATGCCAAGTGGCTCACCAATCAGGATATCCTAAAACCCATAATCCATAGCAAAAATCTGCATAATTACGATATGTTACTCAAAGATAGAAACTTTGTTTTTTAAATAGTAAATGAATGAACTCCCTTTTCATACAAGACGATTGAAGTAGTTTTTCAAATTAAATCATAAAGTACCAAAGTCGTCCTATGTGATAGAGGTTACAGTCGCTCAAGATAACCTTTGCAGTGAGCCAAGCAGTGTATTAATGAATTCTCTGCTATCAATTGCCCGTAGTTTACAGCACTTCGTGTGGCTGTGATTGCAGGTTATTAGCATAATTTTTGAAGGTCCTGACACATGATTACATGTCTGAGGCCGACTAACTCGGTAAAAAGTAAGATCTAGTATAGTAATACAAGTGTTATACCCGCTCACGGGAAATTGGAAGGCTTACCACGTGACCCTCCACGAGCCCTAGGAGGGGCTTCCGGTCACACCAGTGCGTACATACATACCACGTGACCCTCCACAAGCCCTATGAGGGGCTTCCGGTCACACCAGTGCGTACAGACCTACCACGTGACCCTCCACGAGCCCTAGGAGCGGCTTCCGGTCACACCAGTGCGTAGAGACCTACACGTGACCTTCTACCAGCCCTCGGAGGGGCTTCAGTGGATACCGTTCGAAAGAGTTTGTCTGGTTTTCGCGGCGATAAAGAATGGCTGGTTTCACTTGAGCGGCCCTTTTTTTTTATAAATCGTCGGGGTGGGCTTTGCGGCCGGTACCGTTCCACTATGCCTGGTCTCCGCTATGTTCGTTCCGCTGATTGGCTGCATTAGCCTGAGTCCCTTTACCCGTGAGCCTGAGCGCCGTCTATCCTTTCTGCTGGATTCTACTTACAGGGACCTCTAGTAGCAACCTCTGGTACTGCAGCCTAGAATTTCCAATGCTGGAGTCCACTTACAGCGACCTCTAGTAGCAGCCTCTGGTACTGCAGCCTAGAATTGCCAATGCTGGAGTCCTTACAGGGACATCTAGTAGCAGCCTCTGGTACTGCAGCCTAGAATTGCCAATGCTGGAGTCCTTACAGGGTCCTCTAGTAGCAGACTCTGGTACTGCACTAGGGTGGCCAACTCTTTGATAGTCTGTCGTGGGACACTTGCCCACAAGTCGCTGAAGACGTCGTCATTCACGTTTAGCAAGCCCCTTTTTTAAATTTATTTTTTTTAATGGCTCTTAATTCCAGCTTAATGGAAATGGTTTGTCCTTGGGACGTGATGGACACGTTTTTTAACTGCAAACACGACCATCACAACCCCAGGAACAAAGCATTTGCATTTGAATTAAGCCAGGTGTCAGAGCGTTACAGCTAAACCTGTAGGCTCAAAAGGAGCCAGGGCTGCAGAGCCGCCCGGAGAAAGAAAGCAGCAGCCGGCAGCACCGTGCTGCGTTAATGGCCACTTCAGTTTGCAGAGTGGCTGTGCTGGAGGCAGGTTATCCCGACGCAAGTTGGGACAAGCTGCGTCCCGCGCAGCCACTCTGCAAACTGCGGGACGGAGTCCCTAATTGTGGGACAATCCCGCGAAATCCGGGACAGTTGGCCTCCCTACACTGCACCCTTGAATTTCCAATGATGGAATCCACTATGATGGACCTCTAGCAGCAGACTCTGGCACTGCAGCGTAGAATTGCCAAAGCTGGAGTCCGCTTCCATGGACCTCTAGGAGCAGACTCTGGCACTGCACCCTTGAAATTCCATTGCTGGCGTCTGATTGAGGGACCTCTAGCAGCAGACTCTGGTACTGCACCCTTAAATGTCCAATGCTGGATTCCGCTTCAAGGGACCTCTAGTAGCAGACTCTGGTACTGCACCCTTGAATTACCATTGCTGGAGCCTGAGGGACCTCTAGGAGCAGACTCTGGTACTGCAGCCTAGAATTGCCAATGCCGCAGTCAGTTTACAGGGACCTCTAGCAGCAGACTGTGCCACTGCAACCTTGAATTTCCAATGTCGCTTACAGGGACCTCTAGCTGCTGAATCTGTGCCTCCACCATTGAATTTCTTACAGGGACCTCCAGCAGCAGACTCTGGGACTGAACCATTGCATTTCCAATGCTGGAGTCTGCTTCCAGCGACCTCTAGCAGCAGTTTCTGGGACTGCAGCATTGAATGTCCAATGCTGGAGTCTGCTTTGAGGGACTGATTCTGCTTACAGCAGCTGTATTCAAAATGTGTGGCGCGCCCCTCTGGTGGTCCACAGCCTCATGCCCAGAGGGACGTGCATCCACAGCTGTGCCGGTGAGTGCTCCTGTGTCATGTGTGGTTGCTGCTCTCTGCCCACTGCAATGCGTTCAGAATATGCAAACAAAGCAATGCATATTCCAAACACAGCGTGTGAGATGCTCTGGAGCCAACCAACCTGCGCCCTTCATTATTTGTGTTGACAGCCTTTCAAGTGGGGCAATTTATAAGTGATGGCTTACAAGCTATTGTTTTTATACAGTATATGCTTAACATTTCAGTGTTAAGAACTAAACATGGGTCATTTGTATTCACCAGGCAGCACAAGTATCAGTGAGCTGATGAAACCTATGCGAATTAGCGTGCCACACAGAAAAGTTTAAAACTTTTTTCTTTATTTTCTTGTCTCTTTATTTGACATATCAAAACTTTTTTTTTATATTACTTTTTAGTTACATATGGCGCATCCCTGGAAAGGTTAACTGTCATTTACTTGCTTAAGTTTTCTAGTGGCTGCTTTGGCTCATGGACTAAATGCATCCTCTCAGAATCAAGCCACTGCCTAGCGAGCACACCAGAAGGCAACTCAATGCCACTTTGCACATTGATTAGGAAAGTGGAGTGCCTTGTGTGTCACATACAGACAGTAGTCCATGGCCAATCAATGCAGTGAAGTGTGCAGCAATGATTTGTGCGCTGCACAAGTCACCACCCTGTTGGTTAATGGTGTCTATGTGGTGCTCCCTTATGTAACAGCACATATACCTGTTATGTCTGATGTGCCCAATATCCATACAATAGCACACTGGACTATATTGTGTATGTGACTCTGACGAGCATGCCATACTGTGCCCACACTTAAACACATAAAGCAATCAAAGAAGTTGCCTCAAATTGTAAATCCACGCGGCCAAACACCCTGTCTACACTGCCACACTATGATTTTCACTAGCAAGCACTAACAAGAGATGCTAATGCCAGCTAGTAAGATAAAGCATGGGCCTGCTCTTTTTTGCCGAATTAACCACTGAGGCCTGCGCAATGGTGAGGAGGTAGTGGCTGAGGAACTGTGAGCCCTTTACCATGCACCAGAAGCCGGGTTTGTTTAAAACGCTTTATCAGCTTATTACTGGTCAGGCTAACGTTTGAAAGAGGTACAATCCTTTCTGTTTAGCCTTTCTGTGCATTGTTTATTGGGTCTCTCTTGTGCTGGTATCCTGCCCCGTCTGTATATATAATTCCCTAAAGATGTTTCTGTATTGGGGTTGGGCATGCCCACACTGAGACCCAGCCCTTCCTCCTCAACAATTCTTCAGAAACAAGAAACAAAAGAGCCCTTGTACCTTATTTGAGTGGCTGATGTGGCAGCCATTTTATACTCGCATCCAAAAACGTAAGCTGTCCAAATGAGCATGGATGGTTCATGGTTACAAACATTTTAATGTTAGGATGAGTATTGTGCACCATGATGTGAGCGCCAAGCCATGGATCAGTTATGCATTTAGAGATTCACACATACAATCCTTTTATCACAGACTTGTTTATCAAATGGAGAGATCTCTGATCACTGTTATAGTCCTGAAATCCACTGTTAATGCAAAGTATACAGGAATTCTCATTGGTGCTATTTGTTCCCTTTCCCACTCTCAGAGAGGTATTTTGAAAGAGTACAATAAGAGTGTACCAGACTGTCCATCTTGGAATGATAACCTTCTATCAGAAAATAGTTCATATGGTTAGTCTAGTATTGCCCCTTACGAAATACAAGTGAGGTGGTACTTACAGAACACCTGCAACTCAGGGCCACCTCAGTGGGCCCTCAGACCCCGATAGGCTGTTCACACCGCAGTGTGCCAGTAAGGACAGTTTGAAACTGCATTCAGGCAAGGCATATCTTAAGAAATGGCGACAGAAAAACCATTTACTTTGGCAGCAACAGTTGTGTTTTCACATACACATTTTTCTGTAAAGTACTTGAATTACAATGTAATGAAACCAGCTTCATTTATATAGCAATTATTTATTCATATTGAGGAGGGGTTTTGTCACACACAGAGTTGTAGTTTGGGAGTGACGTGTGCCAGTCAGTGGGGGGTGCATTCTGATGTCTCTGATGATTCGCCCTGGGCACCAAGTTGGCTAGAAACTGCCCTTATTACAGCACACACCTTCTTTTGCAGGGATGACCAGTCCCTCCAATCTGAATGCAGATCAGGAAAATCACTATGATGGCTCATTAGTGACATACTGCCCTACTTTCAGATGGGAGAGGGTTGTGGGGGGGGGGCAACTGCCCCGATGTTGCCAGTCAGAATTAATTTATCTCAGAAATGTGCGCTTTGAATTACAAGCTGTGTGCCGCAGACTAGTTCCACTCTAAGCGGGGGAGACATGGGACTCTGTGCAAGTGAATAGAACAAAGACCCCATGGCCCTAATTTTTCCTGCAGCAGTGGCCAGGGAAGGCGCCTGGGCATTTCATCCTTTTCAAATGAGAGGCACCAGGGCATTTCAAACATTTCATATGAGGGGCCTTCACTGTGCTGATAATCCCAAAATTCTCTTTAATTTTATACAAAGCTGCATTTTATTTTTAAAAGGTTATTTTACTCACTGAATGCTGATCAAGTCACCTAACAACATTAAGGTCCAGCTTTGATTAAGACTTTCCTGAAGAAAATGCTAGCATTAATGACTGGGTGATGCAGCCTTTTCTGGCAGAGGAGGTGGTGCATCCTCCATTTGATGTCCAGGAGGAGCTGATTGAGGTTCAGTCGGACACCACTCTGCAATGTTAATTTATAAACATTTCAGTGGGTAACATTTGGCTGAAGGTAATCCTGGAGTATGCTACATTGGCAAGGTCTGCTATACAGTCTCTCTTAGCCTTTGGGTCTTCCTACTTTTCAGCATTGGCTGTACTGAAAACGAAATACTGCACAAGGCTGGAAGTGGAGGACAACCTCAGAGTGTCAGTCTAAAAAATAAAGCCACACATTGACACACTTTCTGCAGAGAGACAGGCCCACCCTTTCCATTAGTACTTGCTCTGTAACATCAAATTGCCTTCTGCTGAATATACTAATAGGAATGTATTTTGAGAAAATAAAAGCCCTACTGGAGAATTTTGTGTTTACTTGCACTGTTTCTATGTTTGGATTGGAAGTGATTGTCCTACTGTTTTGGAATGTCTCCCCAACAACATATCCCTTCATAATTATGGCACCACGCATTCTGCAACCATCTCTATAAAAAGAAATAACACCAACACAAAGAGGTGGGGCAGGGGGGGCCCCGAACAATTTGTTTTTTGCTCAGGGGGCCCTTGGCATAAAAAGTTTGAAGACAACTGGCTTACAGGGACCTCTAGCAGCAGACTACGTGGCTCACCATTGAATTTCAAATGCTTGTGTCCGCTTCGAGGGACCTCTAGTAGCAGCCTCTGGTACTGCAGCCTTGAATTGCCCATGCCGGAGTCCTCTTACATGGACCTCTAGCAGCAGACTCTGGAACTGCACCCTTGAATTTCCAATGCTGGAGTCCGCTTCAAGGGATCTCTAGTAGCAGACTCTCTGACTGCACCATTTAATTTCCAATGCTGTAGTCCGCTTTGAAGGACCTCTAGCAGCAGTCTCTGTGACTGCACCTTTGAATTTCTAATGCTGGAGTCCGCTTCGAGGGACCTCTAGCAGCAGACTTTGTGACTACACCCTTGTATTTCCAATGTCGGACTCCAGTACAGAGTAGTAGCATTATTTTAAAATAAGGGGATAAGCCAGGGATGAATATGTGATTCTAAACAAAACAGACTATATTAAAATGGCTAAGCAGCATCTTAATACACCAGGCTGCTACCTCAAATGATCCCGTAACCCATTTCGCCAGATCACCATGAACGCAAACACACTTATTGCTAAACAGTACAGCGGGGGAATGCTAACGGGTAAAGAAAAAATCCTTCTCACCAATAACTGCCCTATTATGCCAACAATTACAATTTTTACTGAATGTCCATACATAATACAAGGTAGGCAGAAAATAACTCGAAAACATAATGTCAAAAGACATAGGGGCCGATTCATATAAACCAGCGCACAAGTGGTGCACGCGGCTGGAGCACAATGTGCGCGTGCGGCAGTCTCCGCCAGCCGCATGCGCCAAAACACATTTAGGCGCACAGCGTATTCATGGATTTCGACATCCATAACCAGCCATGGCACAGAGTGGCGCAGCGACCCTGCAGCAGCGCCAGTTACGCCCCCAAGAACGCCCTCGTTCAAGGAAAAGCCATCAAAATCCCCAATCCAGCGCAAAGTGCTGCGCTAACCCTGGACCAGTTTACTGGACTACCAAACAGCAAACGCCAAGCGGGGAACGTGTATTACTGGGGTTCGCGTGAAGTGTCACACGCGAAAGGGCCTGTGCGAGTGGGGTACGTGTATAACTGGTGTTCGCGTGACGTTTCACACGCGATTGGAACAGGGTACGTGTTAGGGAGAATTCTCTGTTTAGGCGGAAATTCCTAACCTAGTGAGTCCCCCAGTAGCTTTGCGGGATTTCTGGAGTTTGTTTTTTTCATCTTGCCAAGAGTGACACTCATTTTCTCCCACTCTTGGACATGATTTGTGGTATTTCTTTGAATGTTAATGTGTTCTATGGGCTATGGGGTCTTTTACTCCGTAGGGTCTCATGTGTTTTGCTATGTGTGTTACACAGCACCCTCCGTGCAGTAACACTGGGGTGTCCTAGGTGACCCCCACCATAGACTCCATTCCTTGGGACTGACTACTGTCTCCCAGGGCATGTAAAGTCACCATTGGCTTTACTAGACTTAAATTTACTAACAGAACCAGTACAAACCATCCTATTGTGGACGTACTGGTAAGGGTAATTCGATTACCCCTGGGTCTGTTGTTCGAGGGGGCACTGTCCCGTCCCCCCTCATCGAGTTTTGGCTGGTGGCAGTGGATACTACTTTTTATATTCGACCGCAAATATATTCCTATGGGATTTTCCCATTGTTCAAGGGTAATACTTTTTCCTATGTAGCCTTGGTCATACCGCTGGTTTATTAAATTAAAATAAATTCACCGGTTGGTATTTTCTGCCAGAACTCGGTTTTTAAAATGGCGTATGTGTTCGCCTCTGTAACTCCAAACCAAAGGTTGAGCCCTTTGTTCCACTTTTGGTGGGCTTCTGCACAGAAGCCCTCCAGAGTGGTGCCATTATGTCTGGGTACCACAGGGGGTGTGGGAGGGGTTTAGGCACCCTGGACTGAGTTGCCTTGCCAACTCAAGTCGCACTCTGGTGTGATTGGCCCAAGTGGTGAGCCGCCCCGCTCACCACTTAGCATGTTTGATTGACAGCTAGGCTGAATGAATGGGGGTTTTCTGCATAAAAGCAGGGCTTTGGGGACTGGAACTTCAGAAGTCGCCACAGGACCTAAGAATCCGACGAGGGAGAAGCTGAGCCGACCTGCAAAGATGACACCTCCGGTGGAGCCCTGCTGAACCGACTCACCACTTCTCAACGACAGAGGAGATCTCCCTGCTGGAGAGTCTTCTTCCCTTTGACTGGTGGGAACAACCAGTCCCTTGCTTTTTCTTCGCTTCCAGGACGTCTAGTGGTCGAATTGCCCGTGCTGAGCACCCCGGAAACCGGATAGCCACTAACCACTATGTCGCAACCAAAAGGTGGTGCCTTGTGACTGAGCACTCCGCGGCTGGTCTCTTCCCTGGTGGTGCAACGATCTTCAACTTTCCTCTATGACGAGATCATCTCTTCTTCTGGCAAAGCCCCGACTTGCATCCACTACCAGGAACAACTGCCCCCGCCGGAGCTGTCTCTCCACTTTCAAGGTACTGTGCCCGCCTGGCTTCCCTTGTGACGGTTAGCGTGAGGTGTCTTAAATCCTTACCTTTCCACTGGGTCGCCTCTAGACCTTCTTAACTTTTGTTCTAAAACTGGTCCAAGCTTTCTGTGACATTTTGCTACAAAGACTTGAAGTGCATTTCCACTGTGATACTTTTGGGACATACCGCCTTGCCTCTCTCCGAGTGGGCTTGGCCTCTGAACTTTGTGATCTACAGTAGACCCTGCCTTGCTTGCCTTGCATTTGCTTCGTAAAAGTGTTGGTACTGAATTGGTTTCATACCCTGCCTTCTTCTCTCCCTTTCTAACGAATACTAGAGTGCCATCTAGGTTAAGCACTCACCTCTGTCTGCAAATAAGTGGTATCTTTGAACCTAGACTTGTCGAAATATTGTTATGGGATTGATATATACTTATAGTAACTGTGATTGAAGTTGTTTGCCATATTAGTGCCAGTGTGTTTTTCATAGATGTGTTTTTAAATAAATAATTATATATCTTTACACCCAAGCTCTGATCCGTGTCTGCTTGTTCTACTGTGTAAATTGCCCTATCTTGTATACTCTATATACTGCCTAACTCGTCTTGAGAGAAGTCTGACTGCTCAGCCACAGCTACCAGGTAAATCCGGGTGGTGCAGACTGCTACCAATTGGGTTTACTGCTAACTCCTATAGTCTTAAACTTGTTGCAGTGGTCTCAGAGGAAACTGCACAGGATTCTGCCTAACACTGTTGTACAGCGGTGGGATTTGTATCAAGTATACAGTTTAGAGTGCTTTTCAACACTTTAGGATTACTAACCACAAAGCTTAGCACTAAAAATCAACTTTCAAAAAACATGTCTACTATGGAAGTTTACAGTCAAGAGTCCTTGTCAGGTAAAAATACTGACAGTTTGAGAGCTCTCTGTAGACAAGAGAATCTGTCTGTAAAAGGCAAGAAAATAGAACTGATAGCAAGATTGCTGGAAAACCAAAGTCTGGGTACTGGTTCAGAGGAACCAACTTCTCCAGCAAATGTAGATAACATTAATGGTGTTGATCTAAATCAAAGTTCTGATGATAGTGATGAAGAGGCTGAAGGAGAAGAGGAAGGAGAGGCTAATGAAACTGTCTCCCCTACCCCTCTGTCTGCCTTACCCGCTGTACCTACTGGGCCTATAGCAGATCCCACACTAAGTCCTCAAGTCCTTGAACTAGAAAAAATGAAAATAGACTTGGAATTCAGAAGGATTACTGCTCAATCTGAACAGAAACACCAAGTTTCTGTTTGATAGTTAGTTTAATTAGGTAATGTAGGTTTTCCAGAGTTAGTGTAATTAGTTAATATAGTTTAAAATTGCTTGTCTATTGTGCTTTCATGTGACAGTGCGGTGCTTTGTGGCTTTTGAAGGCATCCACTGTCTGTTCCAGCTGGGCCCTTCAGGCTTGTCTTGTGTATGTGTTTGCTGCTTGGGGTCCTTGACTCACATATGCCACTCCTGCCTCCCTTATCCATGGGCTCGCAAGGATGGTTCGGTGTGACAACCTATTACACAAGGGCTTTGGACTGTCATATCTGTGGCATGTCTGGTGCTGTGTGACTTGTGTTGACACCCCTAGTGGGGATGATTGCGGTGTTATTGTCCACTGTTCAGCTTTGCTAGTTGGGGTGTTTCATAATTAATGTGTACATTCATTGCTATGACTTGTGTAGTATGTTTCTTATCTTTACTGTACACGTGCTTGTTGCAATTCATGCCGTAGATAGTGTGTTCCACACTTTGGATGTGAAAGACGGACTGATGGTGTGATTTATGATGTGACTCTCTGACATGGTCAAGTAATGGGATGCCTGAAGAGACACACACAGATGACTTTGAATCATTAATCATGTGTTTCATGCCCTTTCTGCAGGGGGATGAGCCTCCAGAGCACCTTTGCCAGCAGACATGGCCCATTGGACGTCTGAATTCTGGACACGTTTGTTGGTGCCCACATGCACATGTGTGCACAAGCAGAGGCACAGCGATTGCAGACCTACATCCTAGAACTGCTGACGTGTTCCAAGGAACTCCAGGCAAGGTGAGCAGCACAGGGGGGCCACAACACAGCAAAGCTTGCACCAGGCGAGTTGCACATGCAGGCGTAGTCACAGCACTGAGGGTGAGCTTGGACGAATACTGGTGTTGAAGCACACAATGCAGCTCAGATGTGTTGGTGGACTGATGGCTGTTGATTGTAAGGTTGTCTGGGACACCTGCAGGGGCAGTGGCACATACCCTCCAGTACACCAAGGTCCATTGAGGCACTTGTATCAACTATGTAGCCTTCCGAGACATGGAAAGGGGCAGCTCACAGGGACATACAGCAAGGGACATACTCGGGTGCAGTGCATTTCATTTCCATGTACATTTTTATACATGCACTGCCAACTTTGTTTTGGTCATGGTGGAACACGACTTGTTCTGAAGTCATGCCTTGCTATATGGGTCTGTCTGCTTACCCAGGGAACATTGCATGTTGTGTGAATTGTGACACATTGGTGTTCCATTTGCCACGCACCCACCGGCGGCTAACTTACTGCATTGACTGTGTATGACCCATCACAGGGGTAATGTTATATATGGGTACGAAGCATCTACACCAGATTGTCTGTTTGTAGAGTAGTTTGTTGCTATGGGGCATGTTTGGTGGTGTGTTTTTGTGTAATGGGCACGTACAAATTATTGACTGTGGCTCTCTTTGCAGCATTGCAGTGCTCCTGTAACCGGACCTGAGAGTGCGCAGGCAGGAGGCCAGCACTCAAAACCAGAGCTAAGTGTCTTGTTGTTTTTCTTTCAAACTGCTCTGCATAGGCTTGCTGGGGGGTGCACTAATGCATGGATGAATGTGTGATTCAATTTGGTATTTTTTTTTCCCCTAATCACCCAGAGTCCTATCCATTTTTAAACCCTGTACCCTCTACCCGGTGTTCCTTCTTCCCGTACCTATCCAAGCAACGTTCCCTAACCCTCTTTCCCTGCTGCGGTTGCGGATGCCTGTGTAAGCCCCAAACTTGCAGGCGCCGAAACCCTAGAGGGGGTGGTTGGTTCGTGCCACTCCGAAGCCTGGACTACAGAAGGCCATGACAATGATGTCCAAGTTTGTTCGGATTGTGTATGTGTTCATGCAGGTAGTACATTTTCGTGCATTCCCTACTTTCATGTGTCATCCTCCTCCCCTCTCCTGCCACTCATTCCAGTTTTCCAGTGTGCCAACAGCTGTCCCGACTGCATATCACCGACCCTCCTTCCCCACCAGGGTCTCAGAGGCCTGTGTGAGTTTGACCTTGCAGGCACCCGGGACACGGTGGGGGTGGTTGTTTCGTGACACTCCCGCGCCTGTACACAGGACCTGTGACAGTACACATCCGTTCATGGTGCATCATTCTATGTTATGTACTACACATGGTTCACATCCTGTTGTGACATTGTTTTACTGTGCTACCTTGGTTGTTACATCATTGTGGTAGTACTCGGCCTTTGTGAGGTACTGCTACGTCAAGTCATCTACTGGAGGGTGTTCTGGTTCGTTTTTCTGGCTTGGATTTTGTGATTTTGCAAATGAGGGTGGACTCTGAGGGTGCAGGCACCTTTTTACACACAAGGTGGCAGATGGTGACGAAGGGGAAGGGTGATCCTGTGGCCAGGTGAAATTGAGGGTTGAAGGCTCCATGACCCAGGTGCAGTTGTTCAGTGGGTCATGGTCATTTGTGAGGGGGGGGTTGTTGTTGATAGTTGCCTTGCCCTGCAGTGTGATGGGAACCCTGACATTGTAATGGTGGTATCCTATGTACATGTTGTGTTCTGCCGATCAATGTCTGTTCATGTGTTGTGTTTACCTTTCAGGTGTGAGGGGATAGTTGTGGTTTGACATGCTGGGGTGTACACATGGTGAATGTTCACATGTGATGTGTAGAGGACACTGATGGTCACTTGATTGCACATGCATATGTTGAGTGCATGTCCTTACTGACCCACACACTTGCACTATGATGCACTACATGTACAACCACCCTTGCATATCCACGTGTACACTGTTTGCCTTCTGCTGCCCACCGTGTCCCTGCAGCACATGTTCTGTGACCAATTATGGATCCTGTATTCCTGTAATATGCCTAATTTTCTTTTTGATGTGGTCTGTCGCTTAGATGGGATGCTCAGGGTGTGCATCACACACAATGGCTGTTCACTGTGCTGTGCGCTGAGCAGTGTGTTGCAGGAGTTGGGCACAGCACACAGAAGCTGCAGTGTTGATTTTGCAATGCACAATGTGCATGAAGACAGGCATTCATTGTTATGTTACGTCTACAACTCTTATAATGCATTTGGAAATGACTTATTTTGGGTGGGAGGTTGTTGGTCAGTCATTTCATCTGATTCCATGTCAGGCATCATTGTCTGATGCCACTGTACATTTTTGACCTGGCAAAGTGTACCTTATTGGTACTGTGTTGGTGTATGGGTATTGCTTGCCATGTCATGTTGTGGTTTGGGAGAGTTTGAGTGACATAACAGTGATGGCTATGGCCTGTTTTGCAGGTGTGTGTGATTCACACCTTGCATGTCAGGGTCATCCGCTTCTCAAAGCAACTAGCTGGGGGTAGATCTCTCTCCGCGGCAGGGGCCTCCCTCTGGAACAGCCTTCCTGCCTCACTGGAACTTGAGGAGAACCATCTCCGGTTCCGGAAGCACCTCAAGATCTTCCTCTTTGCTTCTGCTTTCTCTCTTCCTCTCCCTTGCAAAATTCTTCACTGGAACTGCACTGGATCTGCAACTGGGCCACTCTCACCGACCTCGGTCCCTGGCCCAGCCACTCTCTACTTGCACTGCCTCCCTGGCAACCCCTGCACTGCGGGACTGTCTCTCTATCGCTACAGCCCCCCCTTCCCAGCACTTGTCTGCACTTACCTTTGATGTTGCCACCAGCTGGCCTATTTATTTGTTTTTTAGTCTACTTACCCTGTACTGCACTCCCCCCCTCCCCTTCCCCTTGTACTTTTCCCTTCCCCCTACCCCTGCACTTGCACAATCTAAATCACACCTGGCCTAGTAGTATCGTTGTCTGTCTTCCCTTGTTCCCCCCTCCCTGCCTCATCGCACCTTGAAATACTTGTGTATAGGCAAGTTACAAATGCCATATCATGTCATATGTGTGCCTTTTGGTCACACAGGATAGCTTGTGTTTAAGTAGCTAGGGATGCAGACAATGTGGCACTTCCATGGCAACTATCTCAGGGTGGTAGGGTTGTGACAGTTGACTGTCTCTTTGTCATCATCGATTGTCACCTGGTATGTGCCAGGCCTGTCTGCACTCCGCAGGGGTAGGAGTTTAGGTGAAAAATGTGGCCACAAGCTGGGTCCGGGCTTCCTCACCACGTGCCCTGTCCCCTCCCATGGGCAGCACCTGTGCCTGTGGTTGGGGATGTGGGGGCACCACCATGTCCACCGGTATGCCCTGCCGTGTTGCAACATTGTGCAGGACACATGCTGCCACAATGATCCTGCACACTACTGGGGGTGCATAGAGTAGCTGCCCGCCAGAGCGGTCAAGGGAGCGGAAACGTGACTTGAGCACTCCGAATGTGCGCTCCACTATGGCCCTGGTTGCAATATGGGTGGCGTTGTATCTTACCTGGGGTGGTGTGGTGGGGTTCCGGATTGGCGTCATCATGTGGTTGCTCAGAGGGTAGGCACTGTCCCCTGGGGAGGTGTAAATGGTTGTGATTATTGGGGTTTGTCTATTTGTGTGTGTGTGTGTGACATGCATGCATGTGCAAGGGCATTTGTACTCACCTAAGAGCCATGTGTCGCCATGCTGCCCAGCTTCCAGGGCCCGGCTCCAGGCGGACATTCTGTATATGAAACTGTCATGGGTGGAACAAGGGTAGTTTGCATAGACAGAGGTGATGATTCCCTTTGCATCGCATACCACCTGTACATTGATGGAATGCCAGTGCTTGCGGTTTCGGTAGATGTGCTCAGTGGCCCTAGGTGGACGTAGGGCCACATGGGTGCAATCTATGGCACCGAGCACTTTGGGGAAGTGTGCCACCCTAAAAAAATCCAGGACAACGGCCTGCCTTTCTGCGGGTGTTCTGGGCATGTATATGTGCCTGCGGACCGAGGGGCACGCTGATTGCCAGTACCTGGTGTAGGCAGCGTGACGGCGTGGCCTGTGAGACCCCCCCCACTATGGCAGTAGTCCGCTGAAATGACCCAGTGGCCAAAAAATGCAGGACATATAGCACCTTCTCCAAGGGGTTCAATGCTTGGGAGCAAAGGGTGGGGGATGTAAGGTCATCTTCCCACTCCCTGACCAGGTCTAGGATTATATGGGGTGGAAACCTATACCTGCTGTAGACCTGGTCGTCAGGCATCCTAAAAAGGCTTGTCCGTGGTGCGAAAATGCGTTCCCTGGCTATTCTCCTTCTCCTGCGGTGTCCCACGATCAGTGCTGCGACAAATGGGGCATTCATCGTAGCTGTATATAGGTGTTTGTTGTTTGCGCGCACTTTTATACTGTGCGCGGGGACGCTTCCGCCTGCCTTCGTGTGGCGGACGTGTTGACACCTGTGTGCGTCTTTTGCCGTGTGCGGGTTTCCCGTATTCGAATCCATGAATACGGGTTGTTCGCGTGCGTGTGGGCGTTCCGTGTAGTTCCCTGAAGTACTTCCCCAGTTACGTCTTCTTTTTCACGCGTTATTCCCCATTCCGCGTGTTACGCCCACTGTTCCGCACACTTTGGTTGTGTGCGCCGCGCTATGTGCGCTTTTGCTGTGCGCGTAGCGCACGCCGTATGTGCCCGCGTGCGCCATGGCAGGATTTGGCGCACGGACAGCGGGAAACACGTGCAGCGTCTTCCTTGAATCGCACGCGTGCGCATGCACTGGGTTTCTCACGCTTGCCTCACCTTGCGCCTGCTTGCGCTGGGATTTTCGGCACACGTTTGCTCCATGAATCGATCCCTAAATGTCTCAAGCTCTTGTTTTGGGCAGCTTAATAATCACCAATATGAACATACAGAATGCTTATTAACAAAAGTAGTGGGACTAGACAGATCAAAGAAAATATCATCTTTTAACAAGTGGTTGAGTAGTTTCCACACTTTTATTTCAATAACAAATGCAATATATATATATATATATATATATACACACACATGGGCCCTCATTACGAGGTAGCTGGTAAAACCCGCTGGTAGCTGGTGGGTTACTGGAAAACCTGTAGATCGTTTACGCCACCTGCATGATATCCGGTGCCACCGGGATATAATGGCAGGCGGCGGAACAGTAAGGGGCCGATTCATGGAACAAACGTGCGCCGAAAATCTTTGCGCAAGCTGGCGCAAGCGTGAAAAAACATGCGCACGCATGCGATTCATGGAGGTCCCTGCGCGTGTTTTCCTCGGGATGTACGCCAAACCCGTGCGTGGAGCACACGGGCGCACACGTCATTGTAACAACTGGAACGCCGTGCATGATGCGTACAGCAAAAGCGCACAACTAAGCGCACACACCAAAAAGTGGGCGGAAAACGGGGCGTAGCGCGCGGAATGGGGAACAACGCGTGAAAAAGAAGGCGTAACTGGGGAAATACTGCAGGGAAATACACGTAACGCCCACACGCACACGAACAACACGTATTCATAGAATAGAAAACGGGAAAGCCGCGCACAGCAAAATACACGCACAGGCCTAAACACGGCCGCCACACGAAGGCAGGCAGTAGCGTCCCTGCGCATTAAAAAAGTGTGCGCAAACAACAAACACGTACATACAGCTACATGAATGTCCCATTCTGTGGCCCCCTAGGAGAATTGACGTGTCACGCACCCCACAGGCATCCCATAAAATCAATAAAAACAGATAAGTGACCCCTGTAGCCCATGTGCATGTAAAAAAACACACGCAGTACGCTGTGGCAGCCAGGAACCCCAAAAATACGTATGCGATCAACACGCAGGCTAGTATGGCCGGAAGAAAAGGGGTACACGACAAACAGGGACACTCGCAGAGGGAAAGATAGCGTGTAGAAGAATAACGCGGAGCCAACACCCACCCGCTGTGAAGTAATCGTGTTTGAAAAACAAAGGGGGTCTGGGAATCTCTCTACCAGCATGAACACAGCCCACAATTACCTTTTCTTGGGAGAATAACGTGCGTGTGAACCCCAACGCCTGGAAAACACACACACCGCTTTCCACGAAAAGCACGTACAGAGCGATGGCAACCCACGTGGGACCTTCAACCCGTGCCAGGGAAACGCCCGTGCGCGTAACGTCACAGACGCGCTTACGGGCTAAGGGCCTTTCCTCGAATTACACGCTGACGTGCACTTTTTTCACGTGCCAAGTCAGTCCGTATCAAGCTGGCCACGCGACAACACACGGAAGACCACGCTCCTGTCCAGAAGGCCATTTTCCTGCCCCCCAGAGCCCTGATCAGCCTCCCACGAGCCATCTGCTGCTGCCTGCCTGCTGCCACCGTGCCCTGCCATTTGGTGCCTGCACATCTGTCATCTGCAGGGGTCCAGTTGCAGTGAACACCACTGCTGGAACAGAAGACTCTCGACTGGTGTTCCATCACTCCACAGCCCAGCCCCAGGACCCAGTTGCCCACCCACACCTGCCTCGGGGGTTGCCATGTGCGACACAACACCTTCCGGCACCAGTGGCAACCCCCAGCCAAAGAGGCAGAGGGCTGCCAGCTTCACTTCCGAAGAAGTTGGCATCCTGGTGGAGTGAGTCCTGGGGCAGTATGATGCCCTCTTCACACCATTGCGCGCCGACAAGGAAAGAGAGAGGAGGATCTGGACGGACATAGTGGGTGCCATCAACGCGAAGGGGGTGGCACCCTGCGACTTGAAACACGTCCAGAAGCGCTGGGAGGACTACAAGTCCAGGACCCTCAAGAAGGCCCGGCGCCAGCTTACCAACCAGCAGATGAGGGTCCTGGAGCGCATTCGCCCAGTGCTTCGCCACCAGATCCTCAGGATGCAGGCCCGTCTGGAGTCGAGCGGTAAGTGGCCAGGCATTGCTGTGTGAAAAAGTGACAGTGCCACTCATCTGCTATTGCTTCCTGTCTAGGGGACCATTGTACAGTACCCTGATGCTTGTGTTATATGTCTCCCTCTACACAGCGGCAAGTGAAGAAGAGGGCAGAGACGGCACTGTGGAGCAAAGCGGCGGGGATGCCCCACCGGCCGGCGATGCAAGGCTCAGTCAACCTCCCAGGAATTACCATTATCCAGAAGCGAGGGGACTGGTGCCGCGGGTGCCACTACGGCTGCAGCGGAAGGGGTGGGTGAGCCCCCACAGGGGCTTGCAATGGCGTAAGACAGTGTGGATCCATCCAGGTTGGTGGTTTCCACAGAGGAGGAGGAGGCCGCTAGTGAGCCGCACATGGGGCCTGGTGGGGGTGGTACCACTGGTGCAAGTGGTGCAGTCCAGGGGCAGGGGAAGGAGGCAGCATAGGTCGCCGTGGAGGGGCCCGTGCATGTCACTGTCCCTGACACTGTGACTGCACCACCATGCACCAGGAGGGATGCCCCATCCCAGGCGCATCCACAGGTAGGGGGGAGGTCCATGTCATCTGACACTCCTCTACCTGCGGACGAGGGGACCCCTGACCGTATGGAGACCGTCCTGATTGGTGTCGCGTTGCACACGTTTGACATTCGTGATGACGTGCGTGCTTCCTGGGGGGACCACGCACGTCACCAGTTGGGAGGGGCCATCGTCGGGTGTTTTGTACATGTGTCGGCCACTCTGGCGGCCTTCTCCTCCTCTGTGGAGACTATGCGCCAGTCGTTCTCCATGCCGTCTTCCGGCCCAGATGCCACCAGGGCCCCCTGTGGACCTACACTGACCAACGCAGCCAGCTCGGTGGAGATCCCATCCCTGCCACAGTCAGGAGTCGGAGGTCCAGCAGGGGTGGACACCCCAGCAACTGGACCCCAGCAGATGGAGGATGTGCCGGCATCATCAGGCAGGGCACGTGCACGACAACGCCGGTGTATTCCATCAGCCTGGATGCCGTTGTGCTGGCAGAGGCAGTTGCGTCGGAGGCAACAGCATGCTCAACGTCGGAGGCAACAGCATGGCTCAGGCCATCTACATCAGAGGGGCAGGCATCGGCCGGAGGGCAGGAGGACCCTGGAATGGGAGTGTCTTCCGTGTGGCAGCGGTTGGGCCAGCGGATAGGTGCGGAGCGGCGGCGGGCGGACAATGGTCAGGGCGGAGAACTCCATGCGCAGGGCACTGAGGTGGGCTGAGTGTCTTGAGGGAATTTGCAGGGAGTTGGAGGTGGACAATGCGTTATCCCTGCGAGACCTCAGGGCCAGGGAACAGGTCCGCCTCCAGGACGTTGAACAGGAGTTCGATGATGCCCTGGCCCGGGAAATCAACTAGTGAGCCGTAGGACTTGCCCGCCACCATTGTATATTGTTAGTGTAAGGTTTCCTTTGTTTATAATTAATTTGGAGTTCATGGACTTTGCTCCACTTTATGTACATAGTTGTTTTTATAGGTGTTTTTGGTAGGTTTCCTTTTGTTTGGCCATCACGGACCCTTCAAACTTTCTGTGTATATGAATCAAGACTTGGACATACTTTTGGAATTCTGTCATCACCATGGATCAATGGTATTTTTTTTTTCTTTGAAGTACTTTATTGGGACTTTTGAAATGGACCACTTCCCTTTTTTCCTCTTGTGTTTTTTTGTTTTACATTGGATTCATCTACATTTTATGATTTTGTCTTTTCTTCATTTGCTAGTTTGATTTTCCTTTGTCTTTCTTATTTACGTATTTTATTACACACCATATTTCTTATTCATTGTTGTTGTGTACTCTCATTGCTTTTGTGCATTGCTCAATGAGCATTGCCTTTGTCATGTGTTGCCACTTTATGGCTCTGTTGTACATTCATGCATGTCCATGGTGGTTCTTTTGAGTCTTGGATGTGTAATCTGTGAGTGGGGCAGTGGATGCTTGCGTCCTTGGACTGGGGGGCAGGAGGGATTTGTGTAGGCATTTGGCCAATGGGTCTGTTTTGAGAGAACATGGTGTTTGGTGAGCCACGTATCGGGGCCTGCTGGCTGGTACCCGTCACTGGGGGTGGGGGTGGGGGGACATGAGTCGGGGCCTGCTGGCAGGTACGCGTCACTGGGGGTGGGGGTGGGAGGACATGAGGGAAGGCTCCCAGGTGCATGGTGCCATGCGGGCTGCCTGCGGGGCATACCCAGGGGTGTAGGGTGCTTCCCTGTGGTGTGGGCTGCCTGCAGTGCATGGGGAGGGGGTAGGGACACACCAGGGAGGGCCCACACTGCCGAAACGCGTGTAAAACTGCACGCACACCCCAGTAATACACATACCCTGCTCCCCAAGACCTATCGCGTGTGAAACTACACGCGCACCCCAGTAATACACATACCCCGCTCCCCAAGGCCTATCGCGTTTGAAACTACACGCGCTCCCCAGTAATACACGTACCCCGCTCCCCAAGGCCTATCACGTGTAACACGTCCCGCGCACCCCCCAGAAACACATACCCCGCTCGGCCAAGGCCTATCGCGTGTAACACGTCCCGCGCACCCCCCAAAAACACGTACCCCGCTCGGCCAAGGCCTATTGCGTGTGCAACTACACGTGCCCCCCCAGAATACGCACAGGCAGCCCATCCACCCTCCCCATACCCCGCAGGCAGCCCTTCACCCCTGGGCATGCCCCGCAGGCAGCCCTTCATCCCTGGGCATGCCCCGCAGGCAGCCCATCCACCCTAGGCATGCCCCGCAGGCAGACCACTCCACAGGGGGGACTTTTTCCACGTTTTACACGCGATTTCGCTGGCACGAGAGGGGTACGTGTATTCCGAGGTGTGCACAGGGAGTTTTACATGTGATTTGCCTGCCGCGAGCGGGGTACGTGTATTCCGAGTGGTGCGCGGGGAGTTTTACACGCGATTGGCCTCAAGCGAGCGGGGTACGTGTATTCCGAGGGGTGCGCAGGGAGTTTTACACGCGATTGGCCTAGTGCAAGCGGGGTACGTGTATTATGCGGTGGGCACAGGGAGTTCTACACGCGTTTTCGTGGTTGGGGGGCTGTATGCTGGTACACTGAACTTTGTGCCATGTACTGGATTTGTGCGATGTTTTTGGCGCATGGGGCGGGGTTGGGGGCGTAACTGGCACTGCTGCAGGGTTGCTGCGCCGCTCTGAGCCACGGTTGCTTAGGGATGTTAAAATCCATGAATACGCTGTGCGCCGAAATGGGTTTTGGCGCACACGGCTGGCGCAGACTGCCGCACGCGCACTCTGTACGCCAGCCGCGTGCGCAACTTGTGCGCTCATTTCTATGAATTACCCTGTAAATCCCCATTCCTGTGAAGTTGCATAGGACTCCATGGGAACGGGGTCACTGAAGCAGCAGCACTTTTGCTGACGGTGCGGGTGCTTCAGTGAAAACACTGATAGTAGGGGCTGGCACTCGCGCAGGTCAGGCCTGCCGGGAGTTCCGTGCCCCTATTGGAAAACGCGCAGTTTGGCAGTCCCAGAAGGGTGACGGTACGTTGCTAACAGCACCCTTATTTCCGGACCGCCAAACATGTAATGAGGCCCATGGACTTTAGTTAAAGAATATTACAAATACTAGCACAAGTGGAAAGCAATCTATCTCACAGATACCTTGGAATTTCAGGTAAATTAGACAAGGGTTTTAGAATAATAACAACAAAGCGTGCTCATGCAGATAGAGTACATCAATATCTATATATGTTTTAATTTGCACAATCATCTTATGTATTATTAGACTTGTTTGGCGAATCTTGAATTTGATCATCATTCATGTGTAAACTTAACATACAAATTAAAGTATTTATATTTATTGGGGGAAAATGTTACCACTTTTCATTGCGTTGTTATGAATTTGGTAATTGATTCCAGTTATTAATTAAGAGTGCCATAGTTGCAGCCTTGAAAAACCCTGATTGGGTGAAACATGTTGGCAGTACCACTGGCAACCAAGTTGAGTTTCTAAATTGTTGAGGGTATAAACTAAGGGCCTCATCAAGACATGGGTGGTAACTGCACCGGGATATTACCCAATGCAATTTGCTTTACCGCAACTCGGTCTGACGCAATTTGTGCCGGATCCCGAGTTGCAGGGGCGGTAAATCCCCATTCCCCATTGAGTGCATAGGACCCAATGGAGTTGGGGGGCACGATTACCACCAGCTGTAATAGTACTGTGGTAGTAGCACCGAAAACGGCTGAAAATGGGCAGAAAGCTGGAGATTTACCTCCAGTAAAAAGCTGGAGTTAAAATTTCAAACTTTCCGCCCAACTCATAATTGGGCCAACCCTTAAATGCGGTGGTAACAGCTGCGTTACTGCCGTATTTCAGGGCTGAAGCCCAACTTGTGATTAGGATCTACGACTGTAAATAATACACAGTAACATTTCAAGAGTGATACTAGAGAAGAACTGTTTATTGATGGTAAAACTGGACCTGTCTGATTGCACAATTGATCTTTGTACTTTGAATCTACAAAATATTACAATTCCTGTATGAAGAAATATAATGTTAAATCAGACATGATTTTTTAATTTAATGTTATTTATATAGCATTCATGAACATTACTCAGGGGGATAAGCGAATGAGACCTGGAGGATAATCTTTGTTAGGTGTAGTATACATTGCTGATCAATTTGATTGATTGATTAATCGGTTTGTTACTTATTATGTGCCTATACACCAGTGTTTCAAGGCGCAACCAGGCAAGGGGAGGGGACCAAAGGGAGGACAAGACAAACGATCTTACAAGGCCTAGTGTCTTTTAGATCGTGCAAGTGATCAACAAGAAGTGCAGGGGAGCGGGTGTAGGGAGAAGTGCACCCAGAGCAGCAGGGCCCTGAGTTAAGTGCAAGGAAGGCTGGGACTACATGGGGCAATCCCAGCCCACTAGTGCAAGGTTAGCCAGGTGGCAGCGCAAGGTGGGCCAGGGGCAAGTGCATGCAGACTGGTCAGGGGGTGGCCTGGTGTCCTGTGCGACTCAGAGGACACCAAGCATACAGTGAGTAGACAGAGCAGGAGCAAGGAGGGGTATCAGGGGAGAGGGAGTGAGAATAAAGAGGAGAAAAGGAATGTCTTGAGGATCTTCCAGAATTTAGGGATATCCGGCTCAAGGCAGAGAGAGGCAGAGAGGCCATTGCAGAGTGAGGCACCTGCAGAGGAGAGAGTTCTACCCCCTCATTGAATGGCATTTACAAGTCTCTTTCATGCTAGTCTCTTAACCCCCCTAGAACAATAGTGGTTGGGTTACACAAACTCTCATGTTCAAGACGCTTTGATGATTCTAAACATCTAAGGCCCCCATCCATGGCATGCACTGGTTTTCCTGAAGCTCCCACTAGCATCCAAATAAATAGGTGGAGAGAGGGCGAGTGCAGTTATCGGCAGAGTGGACTGCTAATTTTGAGCTGCTGTCTCCCTGGGAAAGGTGAAAAGGGTTACACCCTGAACCGCAAGATCGTTGAAGAAGCCCTTTACAGCGCAGAGCCACTGTGGAGTGTGAGAGAGTGCAGCTACAGGCAGAAAGTACACTTAACTCTGAGGTAGCCGCTGCTTGGATGCACCTCATAGTTACATCACAAATATAAACACTAAACATATCATGAATGAAAAACCAGACTGTGAATTCTCAATCCTTCGAGAAGAGATACGTGACAAGGCTTGCCATCCTGCCTGTAAGAAGGCCAATATGGCTGACTCTCTAAAAGAATCAAGGGTCATGCAATCTCTAAATATGACACCGGGGATTAGAATCACCCCTCTTACCCCCAAATGGTACACGTACAGAAATAAAGCTTAACACAAATAAAAGCTTTGAGAAACATTCCCAAGACTGATCTAAGCATGCTTAAATTTGAAGAAATTGATTGAAAGTTAATACCTCCGAACCAACAAAATATAGCTGAGGTAGTGTCTTTTGATTTGATGACTGCACAGACAAGACCAAATGGCCAGATTCAAACAAGGTCATGCTCAGGAACCCCCTCGGTTTAGACCTTTCAGGTGTTAGCTCTGATATTTCATGCTTACGTTATACGCTAAAGGATGCGGATGAACAAATACAATTGACGGCTTTAAGCATCTCAGCACTTCATTTAATGATTAGTTCATTCATCAATCACTATGACAATATCAGAGATGAGATGAAATCTCATACACTGATAGTAAGGGAAATTAAATTAATGTTAGAAAATATGGAACAACCGCTGTCTAATATAATCAGACTAAAGCAAAATTTACCAAGCCTACAAAAGAGTGTCGATATGTGAGAGAAAACAGCAGCAGAGGAGACAGTAGAAACAGTTATAGGCATAAAACCAATGGTCCTCATTACGAGGGTGGTGGTAATCCCATACTACCGTTTCTGCTGCCTGATATCCTGGGGCTACCAGGATATCATGAGCGGCGGAACAGTAAATCCCCATTCCCCTGGAGTCCATTAGGACTCCACGGGAATGGGGACCCTGAAGACCCGGCACTGTTGTTAACGGTGCCGGTACTTCAGTGAAAATTCTGCCGGTAGGGATCTGAACCCCCGACAGGTCAGGCCTGTCGGGATTTCCGTGCCCCTGCTGGCAGACTTGTAATTGGTCTGTAAATGGTGCATGTACGTTGATACCAGCACCTTTATTTCCGGAACACCAAACTTGTAATGAGGCCCAATGATTGCAATGAATAGCCTGAAAAGAGACAAAGCAAATGACATTATGGATATTGAAAATTGACATGTGGGAATAAAACAGACCAAAAAATGGAAACAGGCGAAACAGAACAGTAAAGGAGAAAACAGTCGCAAAAGAAATCTAAAAACAAACAAATGAAGAGATCAAATAAAAAAAATCAGGAACCTTATTAAGATCTCACAAATGAAGCAGCCGTAGAGGCCAATAGAAAACAAACTGAGATCAACTCTCCTTTGATAAGATTAAAACACCATCATGTCAATCAAAAAAAGCAGACTTCAGGGGCAGAAAGGAAGATACAAACTACCCCTCTGGGCATTGATCAAATGACGGAAATTATAAGAAAGTGAAAATTTGATAAATCCACAGACATGCATCAGGATGAAATCGGAGTGGTTGCTGAAGTTGGGCATGTAACCAGTAGAGAAAGAGAACACTGTTCTGATGCTATTACCAGATGCATAATCTCTACTCAAAATAACTTCACTCCTGGTTCATACTCACAATCAGTGCAGAATTCAGAAATTCATTTACACCACAAAGAATCACTGAGATTTGAGGTACAACAAAAGTAAAATTTCGCTAGAATATCCCAAATAAATAAGACTCAGAATACATACCCATACTTAATACTAGAGTTTTTTTGTAGAAAGGATTACAACCCTGGCGTTAAGGGGTTAACGGCGCCGTAAAAGGCTGCGGCGCCGTTAAACCCTTAATGCCCGATTCACACTTTAACGCCTGCTTTTTGCAGGCGTTAAAGTCCAACCCGCTAAGGGACCTTGGTGCTAATTACGGCACCATAATTTACGGTACCGTAATTAGCGCCTTCCCCATTCCCATTGTGCCCCATGGGCCAAAAATGGGAATGGGGAAGGGGCCATGGTGAATGGGGAATTACCGCCCCACCAACCTTGTAATGGAGCGATAATTCCGCCATCCACCATGGTGGAATCCGGCATGGACCATGGTGCTAAAAGCACCATGGTCCAACGCCAGGGTCGTAATGAGGCCCAAAAGTGTTTTAAATCGTTCAAATATCATAGCACTATTTAGAGAGATGCCATGTCTAAGACCTAATTCAACTAAGTATATGGAACAAGTAGACTTTTTTGTCTACATGCAAACTGATATAGACACAATTAAAAGACTGTCAAAAGCTGTATATGCCATGTTAATTGCAGAATTGGAGGCACGTAGACAAATGGGGTATGACCTTGTGCCATGAAATGACCCGAGAGGAATGATAGGAGTGGCGATGGAAAAGGATAAGGTGAAGCTCAATGACTTTAAATATGGAACAGACTTAAAGATTTCATGTATTGGAAAAGACAACTCAAAACACAGGGTCCAACTGGCAGAGACTGAACAAATGTAATCAAAGGTGGACTGTGACTGGTCATGGCTTCATATTGAAAGAACATAAAGTTTGAATAAATGATAGACATTGTGCCTCATTATAAGTTTGCCAGTCTGGAACCAAGGGTGACGGTAAGCTCACCAGCACCCTTTTTTCCAGACCAGCAAACTACGAATCTGCCTGCTGGAGCCGTTGTGCCTGACAGGTCTGACCCTGCCAGGCCTTGTGGCCACAGTAGGCAGGCTCTTCACAGGAACACTGGCACCATTGCTAACGGTGCAGGTGCTCCCGTGTCTCCACTCCCATAGAATCCAGCAGGATTCTATGGGATTGGGGATTAACAAATGTACTGCCGCCTGACTTCCCAGCCGCCGGACTCATGATGAGCCGGTGGCACCGGGAAGTCAGGCACCAGTAACGTATTACGGGTCCAGCGGCAACCCACTGGTAGCACCCGCAGGGTTACCGCCGGACCCGTAATGAGGCCCATTGTCTTGGAAAGTCAATAACACTAGGATAGCTTGGATAAAATGGACCTCTAGCCCTTGACAGTGGTATGATCTGTAATATGTTAAGGTGGCCATCCAGCATGAAAAACTGATCTTTCTCTGTGCAAAGTCCATAACAAGAGAGAAGCTTGGATAAGAAGGACATCTAGCCCTCAACAGCAGCATGATCTGTGCTATGTTAAAATGGCCATCCCACCTGGAGAACTGATCTTTCTCTATGGAGAGTCAATAACACAAGCAAGACGTGGATAAGGTGGTCAGCTAGCCCTCAACAGCAGCGGGATCTGTGCTAAGTTAAGGCGGCCATCCCACCTGAAGAACTGATCTCTCTCTATGTCAAGTAAATAACACTAGGATAGCTTGGATAAGGTGGACTCCTAGCCTTCGACATTGGCGGGACCTGTGCTATGTTAAAATGGCCATTCCACCTGAAGAACTGATCGCTCTCAATGGAAAGTCAATAACACTAGGATTACTCGGATAAGGTGGATTATTAGCTTTTGACAGCGGCAGGATCTGTGCAATGTTAAGATGGCCATTCCTCCTGAAGAACTGATCTCTCTATGGAAAGTTGATAACACTAGGATGGCGTGGATAAGATGGACTACTAGCCCTCGACAGCAGCATGATATGTGGTATGTTAATATGGCCATCCCACCTGGAAAATGTATCTCTTGCAATGGAAAGTCAATAACACTAAAATATCTTGTATAATGATGGGCAACAAGCCCTCAACAGCGGCATGATCTGTGCTATGTTAAGATGACCATCCCTCCGGAAGAACTGATCTCTCTCTATGTTAGTCAAAAACACTAGGATAGCTTGGATAAAATGGACTACTAGCCCTCGACGGCGGCAAGTGCTGCAATTTGTTAATATGGCTATCCCACCTGAAGAACTGATCCCTCTCTTTATGGAAAGTCATTAACACTAGGATAGCTCTGGAAGATGGACTGCAAGCCTTCGACAGTGGCAGGATCTGTGCTATGCGAAGATGGCCATCCCACCTAAAGAACATATCTCTCTCTATGAAAAGTCAATAACACTCGGATAAGATGGACTACTAGCTATCAACAGTGGAAATCTAATACCTCCAATCCAAAAGAGAGCCACAAACAACAACATAAGGGTAAACCACAAGGGAAACCAAATCAGGCTAGTGTACCATCTGGACCCAAACCAGATGGAGGTCAGAACAAACCCCAATTCATCAAAACATTTGGGAAATGTTATGTTTGTGGGTGAACTGACCATGTGAAAGGGGATTACAGATGCAAGGGTAAACCTTCAGGGGTCCACACTGTCTCCTTAGCCTTCTCCCCAGAGGAAGAAGTACCTATGACCAGTGGAAACTTTCACCTACTGGCTGACGAATCCATTAGAGTCTCAGCTTGTGTTTCTTTAGTGTCCCGGGGCTTGTGGGAACAACAGAATCTAGATGTATACAATTCAATCCCAGATAATACTAAAGAGTATTATAAAGATAGTGTTCTTGTGAATGGTCAGGAAACCCCTGCCATCAGAGACACTGGAGCCAGCATAACTCTGGTGGATGAATCATTTTTCAAGGTGGAGGATGTTGCTAAGGCACCCAAACTCCTCGCCAAGTTAACTGGAGCCCCTGCGCAAATGCTGCCCCAGTTACCAGCTCTCATCCAGTGTAATGATATGACTGTCAAAATACCTGTTAGTGTGCAGAGTGAAGTGCCTGGGAGAGTCCTGTTGGGTAATGACCTGAACATTCTTGGAGTTGTGTCAAGGACCCCCAGGCCTCCCAGTAAAAGGAAACAGGAGCTCACTAGGTCTGCAAGGGAGAGAACCTTGAGAGTTGATAGAGGAAACTATCACTCCCACTCCAAAGGGGAAACCCAAGACCTCCAGGAAAAAGCCAGACAGCACTCCTGTGCTACCAACAAGGACATCACCAAGATTGTCCAAAGTCACACCTGTGACTCCTACACCTGCTGAGACAGAGTGTGAGGTGCAACCTTGTGTGGTTGAGCCAGTATCTGAAGAATCAGATCTGGAAGAAGACACTGTCTTAGTTGGAGACCTTGACCCTGTTGACCATCCTGTGCTGCAGTCTTTACTGGCAGAAGGTGGCCCCAACAGGGCAGACTTTAGCAAATGACAGAGAGTGTCCTACTCTTGAAGGTCTTCGACAACAGGCTGCTAACCAACTTGATGGGCCAGAAGTTGGAAAGCACAGGTTGAACTGGGAAGATGGCCTCTTCTACAGTGTACCAACTGAGTCTATCCATGGGGACTGAAAAAGAATTGTAGTGCCCTTGCTAACCGACTCTAGTTCCTATAGTTAGCCCATGAGATACCTTTGGATGGTCACTTGAGTTTCAAGAAGACCAAGGAAAGGCTCTCTCTCTACTTCTACTGCCCTAAAATGGGTTCAGAAGTTGACAAATTCTGTAGGAGCTGTCACACTTGCCAAACCTCTGGCAAGAGTGGAGCCAAGAATGTGCACCCTTGGTGCCTCTCCCAGTGGTGGGAATTCCTTTTGAGAGGGTGGGCTTTGGCATCGTCGGTCCCCTTGACCCTCCCACATCTTCAGGGAACAGGTTAAACCTGGTTGTAGTAGACCATGCTACAAGATACCCAGAGGCCAGACCTATGAGAACTGTTACAGCTCAGGCTGTGGCTAAGGCTCTAATTGGTATTTTTACCAGAGTAGGGTTTCCTAAGGAAGTGATATGCGACAGGGGATCCAATTTTATGTCCCACTACATGCAAGCCATGTGGAAAAACTGTGGTGTCACTTATAGGTTCTCTACACCCTACCATCCACAGACAAATGGACTAGGAGAGAGGTTTAATTGTACTATGAAGAGCATGATAGGTGCTTTAGAAGAGCCCCTTAAGAAAAAGTGGGACCTTCTACTGCCATGCCTTCTCTTTGCATATAGAGAAGTCCCTCAGGAGGGAGGGAGTGAGTTACAGTCCCTTTGAACTTCTCTATGGCCATCCAGTCAGAGGTCCATTGGCCCTGATCAAGGAGGGGTTGGAGAGTGCTCCTTCCCCCACGCCAGTCAGAGTGACTGACTACGTGATAGGTCTCCAGAGGAGAATGTCACACATGATTGCAGAAGCAAGTGATAACTTAAAAGCAGGTCAGGCTCTGGTCAAACATTGGCATGATCAGAAGGCCAGCATGGTTGAGTTTACTCAAGAACAGCTTGTATTAGTTATGGTGCCAACAAGCCAGAGGGCCTTGCAGGACAAATGGATAGGACCCTTCAAGGTTGTGGACAAACTTGGAGAGGTGAACTATTTGGTGGATTTAGGCAGACCTAAGGAGGCTCCCAGAGTCTTTCACACCAACCGTTTAAATACTTATGTCTCGAGACAAGAAGTAGGAGCTTTGCTTCTAGCTTAAGCTCAAGGGGAAGAGAAGAGTGAACCTCTACCTGACCTCCTCAGAGGCAAACCTTTAGATGAACAGATAGAAGGAGTTAACCTCTCTTTTCAGCTGACTTCTGAACAACAGGAGGAGTGCAAAGTTCTGTTGAATCAGTTTGCCTCCCTGTTTTCACTCTCACCAAGCTTGACCCCTTAGGGCCAGCATGATAATCCCACTGGTGACTGTTTACCTGTGAAAAGCAGAGGTTACAGAATGTCAGAGCATGTGAGATCCCACATCAAAGGAGAGGTCAATAAGATGCTTGATATCCGGGTTATAGAGCCCTCTACAAGTCCATGGTCTAGTCCAGTTGTTCTAGTACCAAAGGCAGGATCCAAGGAGTTGAGATTCTGTGTGGACTATAGAGCTGTAAATGCTGTCACTAAGACTGATGCCCATCCATTGCCAAGGACAGATGAACTGGTGGATATACTTGGTTCACCCAAGTACCTCAGTACATTTGATCTAACCTCAGGCTATTGGCAAATAGCACTGACAGGCCATGCCAAGGAGAAAACTGCATTCTCCACCCCAGCAGGCCTCTACAAGTTTAAGGTTATGCCTTTTGCACTAAAGAATGCACCTGCTACATTTCAAAGGATGGTTAATCAAGTTCTGAATGGGATGGAGGACCTCTGCTTGGCATACTTGGATGACATTACAGTGTTCAGCCCTACATGAAAGAACATATTGTTCACCTGGGATATGTTTTGCAGGCTCTTGAGCAGGCCCATCTGACCATAAAGGCAAGCAAATGTCAAATTGGTCAGAGCAAAGTGGTCTACCTTGGTCATGAGGTAGGAGGAGGTGAAATAAGGCTGTTGCCCAGCAAAGTACAAGCTGTGCAAAACTGGGCCACACCTACTACTCAAACCCAAGTGAGAGATTTCCTAGGCCTCACTGGGTACTACAGGAATTTCATAGAGAACTATGGGTCCATAGCTTCTCCCTTGAATGTGATCTCCTCTCCAAAATTCCCTAAAAAGGTTAGCTGGAATGGGGAGTGCACTCAAGCCTTTGAAAACCTGAAGAAAGCCCTTTGTCAAGCTCCAGTCCTAAGAGCTCCTGATTATCACCAACCCTTCATTGTGCAGACAGATGCCTCCAATATAGGTATAGGTGCAGTCCTTAGTCAACTGGATGAGAAAGGTAGGGAGCACCCCATTTGCTTCATCAGTAGGAAACGGAAGGAACCAGAAACAAGGTGGGCAACCATAGAGCGTGAATGTTTTGCCATTGTGTGGTCTCTGAAGAGGTTTAGACCATACTTGTATGGATCTACCTTTGTGATTCAGACAGACCAGCGACCCTTGAGATGGTTAATGCAAATGAAAGGGGAGAACCCAAAACTTCTAAAATGGTCAATCTGCCTGCAAGGGTTCGATTTCACCATTGAGCACAGAACAGGATGTCACCGCCAAAATGCTGATGGTCTCTCTAGGATGTTTTTAACCGACTAGAGGTAGAGATTCATCCAGGAGTGGATGAAATCCTCCTGTCCCTTAGTCTGGGGCGGGGGGGTGAGTGTTAGGGAGAATTCTCATAATTGGCTGATTACCCTTACCTAATGATTCCCTCAGCAGCTTTGCTGGATTTCTAGGATTGATTATTTTTACCCGGTAAGAGTGTAAGCCTTTTCTCCCACTCTTACATGTGTTTTGCTGTGTGTGTTAGGCAGAATCCTGTGCAGTTCCCTTAGGGAACACTACAGAAGATTTAGACTACAGGTATATGCAAGAAAATCCCCTTTGGTATCAGTCTGTACCACAAAGATTTAGTTGGTAGCTGTGGCTAAGCAGTCAGACTTATGTCAGAGGGAGATGAGCAGTATTCAGGATTTACCAATTAGGGCTTCAGTACTATGAAACAAGGAAACACTGACCAAAGCTTTGTATCAAAAAGAATATATATATATATATATTTATTTTACACACTCTGATGTTCACACACAAATCACTATTATTAAAGCAATTTAAATCAGTCAAGAAAAGTATCCACAACTCCCTATCTAAATTGTAGACAAGTATGAACAAGAGTGAAAACTGAGCAAAACGGCACAGTGTAAACCAAGCAGAAATGGCACTCTAACAATTTCTCAGAAGGGAGGGAAAGGACAAGTTATACAGGATTAGACTCTTTAACACACCAGCAACACTTCCCAAGTAGATTGTGAACAGGTTAGGCAAGGCAGTACTTTAGCATATGTAATACTGAGGTGAAAACCGAGCAAAATGGCACTTCACAAGTTTAAAAAGAGGGAAGGAAAAGGTGGATATAAGAGTTAGGTGCACCAACACAGTTCTAGGTGAGAAGCAATCTAGAGAAGGCAGTAGTAACAGATTTAGCCAGAGTCAATAGGCCTGTGCCAGAGTCAGTGGTACAAGACTATGTGCCCAGGATCAAAATGTTCTAGTAGCTGCAGTCAAGCCTTTGTTTAACAATTTGAAAAGGTGGTTGCAGAAGGTGAAAGACAATGTAAGATGATAGGGGTGGCCAACCCAGTAGGTAGGTAGGTAAAGGATTTAAAACACCTTTAGCGCTACCCAACGAAATGGGAGGCCTGGCGGAACAATGTACCTTATAAGTGTAAGAGGCTCCTGCGGTGGCGGTAGTTCCTGGCAGTTCCTGCAGTTCGGGAGATCCAGCAGAGGAAGGGAGACTCTCGTCGAGGAGGAAGGTTCGAGGAGGAAGGTTCGGGTTACTGCACTGCCCAGGGATGAAACCAGCCATGGTGCTGCCAAAACAAATAAAAGGTACGCTCCTTTAAATCGCGGTCGTGGTGGACGGGTGCCTGGCTATCCGGTCTCCAAGTGCAGGGAACTGGCGATTCGACCAAGGCAGGTCCTGGAAGGCGATTGGCGAACTGGTTGGCCCCACCAGCTCAAGGGATGAAGACTCTTGCAGAGGAAGACCTTCTCAAGTCTTTGGAGAAAAGTGGTGAGGATCTGCAGCAGGTCTTCACCGGTGGCTCAGTCGTTGCAGATATCTTCAGCTTCTCTCCTCTTTGGTTTCTTAGTTCCAGTGGCGACGTCTTGTCCTCCAGTCCTCAGGACCCTGCTTTTATGCAGCAAGACCCCCATTCATACAGCTTAGCTGTCACTCACACAGTGGGGTGGCTCTCCTGGCGGGAGAACCCACCAGCCTATCAGTGCAGAGTTCGACTTGGGTTGCGTAGGCAACCCTGTCCAGGGTGCCTATTCCCCCTCCCACACATCCTGTCTACCCCAGACTCAGTGGTGCCGAGAGGGGGGCTTCTGTGCAGAAGACCGCCAAAAGGACGAACAAAGGATCCCCGACCCGGGTTAGGATTTCAGAGAAAGACATGAGAAAGAAATATTATTAAAGTTCTGGCAAAAAAACCCTACCGGATTAAAGTTAATATTAAAATAAACCAGGGGTATGTAAGAGGCTGTCAGTAAAAGTGGTAGCCTTGAACAATGGGAAAATCCCATAGGACAATATTTGCAATCGAATATTTAGGGTAGTAACCACTGCCACCAGCCAGAAACATTTGAGAGAAGGACTGTACAGTACCCCCTCGAAAATCAACACCAGGGAAAAACTATTAACCCTTTCCAGTACTTCCATAGTAAGATGGATTGTACTGGTTTAATTGGGCCTCATTACGACCCTGGCGGTAAGGGGTTAGCGCCAGCGTTAGCTGCGCCGACCCCTTACCGCCAATTACGAGTTCCCTTTCCGCCATGGCGGTTTTTACACCTGCTTTTAGCGGGTGTAAAAAACCATGGCGGTAAGGGAACTTGGTGTTAATTACGCCACCGTAATTTACGGTGGCGTAATTAACGCCTTCCCCACTCCCATTATGCCCTATGGGGCAAAAATGGGAATGGGGAAGGGTAAATGGGGATTGGGGATTTACCGCCCCGCCAAGGTCGGAATGGGGCGGTAAATCCCCTTACCGCCATGGCGTTAACGTAGTTAGCACCATGGCGGTAAAGTCACGGCCCTGGCGGTAACTTACCGCCAGGGTCGTAATGAGGCCCATTGACTAGTAAAGTCAATGGGGACTTTACATGCCCTGAGAGACAGTAGTCAGTCCCAGGGTATGGAGTCTATGTTTGGGGGTTGCTACGACACCCCTGTGGTACGGCACGGAGGGTGCTGTGTACATCACATGTTTAAAAGATGATTTCTATGAGGGTGAGAAAAACCCCATAGACCATAAGCACACAAGATAGCCTAAAACAAACACAAGAAATCTGTCTAAGAGAGGGAAAAAAGGGTCTCACTTTTAGCAGGAGAAAAAAATAAACCCCTCAAATCCAGCAAAGCTGCTGAGGAACTCTATAGGTAAGGGAAATTAGCCATATAAGAGAATTCTCCCTAACAGTGTGTGTTTTCACTTTTTGTGTGATCTTGAGCACTGGAGCCTCACCTACTCCATGGCCTCATATTTTTCATGTGTTTTACACAGCACCTTCAGTACAGTGACAGGGTTGTCTTTGAGACTTCCCACTGACTCCATTTTCTGGGGCTGACTACTCTCCCCCAGAAAAGGTAAAGTTGCCATTAACTTTATTTTTGTCACTTTAAACCACAGACCATGTGCACCCCATCTTACATGGAGTATTGGAAAAGGTTAATTATCATCCCTTTTTGTCTGTGTCTCTTGGAGCATTGTTTCGCTCCCTTTACATCAAGACTTGGCTGGTGGCAGTGGTAACTACCCTAAATTTTCTACCGCGGTTATCTTATATAAACGTGGTATGGTTTTAGGCTATTATATTAGCCTCAAACATAAACCTGCTTGACCAAATACATTTTATTTTGGCTCCGGCTGGGTTTATTCGCCATTTCTTTTTGTTAAAGTCTTTCTCGTGTTTTTCTCTGCGCGCAAAACCGGGGATGAATCCTTTGTTCGCCGTCTTTTCGCGCGCTTCTGCACAGAAGCCCTCCTTAAGGCGCTTGAAAGTCTGGGTAGGTAGGATGTGAGGGAGGGATCTTCGGACCCCTGTCCCGGGTTCCCTTGGTAACCCAAGTCGCACTCCTGTTTGATTGGCTAAGGGGACTGTCCTTGCCAGGACAGCCACCCTGCTGTGTGATTGACAGCCAGGCTGTATGAATGGGGGAAAACTGCATAAAAAGCAGGTCTCTGGGACTGGAAAGGCAGAGTCGCCACTGGAACGAAAGAACCTACGAGGAGCTGATGGAAGAGGACCCCTACAACAACTGAACCGCCCGGTGAAGCCCTGCTGCAGGTCCAAATCTTCAGAATCCTACGACAGAGAAGATCCTCCAGGAAACGTCTTCCCTTGAGCTGGTGGGACCAACCAGTTCACCCAAACTGCAAGCCAAGACCCCTCCTCTGGTTGAATTCGCTGTACAGAGCTACAGTGGGCTGGATAGCCAAGAAGGTCGGACCCTGCTTGGGTTTTAATGAGCTCACCATTTATTTGTTGTTTTGCTCTGCTGCTGGTTTCTTCCCTGGGTAGTGCAGGACCCTCCAGTCTTCCTACTTCGTGTCAGTCCAACAGTCGCTTCAGGAACCGTGAGCCTGCAGGAACTACCAGGAACATCTGCCTCAGCTACAGTTTTCTCTCAGTTTCAAGGTACTCTGCAAATCCGGTTGCTTGTTTCGTTCAACCGCTGTGAAAGTTTTTGAAATCTTTCTCCAATCCGAGGGCTTGTCCTTCTCTTCTCTTTGAACTAACTTTTTTATCAACCAACCTCGTCCGGAAACCGTGCCACGAACTTTACCGCCAACTACCCTGAACTGTGTGATCTTGAGCAAAAGACTTTTGACCCATTGGGGGTAATTCATGGAATCAAGCACAGAAGTGGGGCACGCGGTTGGCGCACAGAGTGCACGTCGGCAGCTTGCTTCAGCCACCTGCGCCAAAACCCATTTTGACGCACAGCGTATTCATGGATTTTTACATCCATAACCAGCTGTGGCGCAGAGTGGCACAGCGACCCTGCAGCAGCGCCAGTTATGCCTCCAACCCCGCCCCATGTGCCAAAAACATCACACAAATCCCCTACATGGCGCAAACCAGTATACAGCCCCCCAACCACGAAAACGTGCTAAAAACGTCACAGCCCGCACGTGGCAGCAAAATCACGTGTAAAACTCCCCGCGCACCCCTCGGAATACGCGTTCCCCATGCCCCGCAGGCAGCCCATGACCCCAGACCATGCCCCGCAGGCAGCCCATCCACACTGGGCATGACCCGCAGGCAACCCATCCACCAACGACTAGGTCCCTGTCTTCTCAAGAGCTTACAAACACCATACAGTCTTGAATATATGCTCTATTCAAGACACGAACAAACAATATTAATGGTGAATTTGTATATCACATTTTGTTTCACTCTTTTAGTGCATTTGTTGAATGTTTGTCACAACCATGTTTGTCACTCACTCTTTCTTTTTTCCGATGCATTTGTAAAACAAAATGAATGTACTCTGATTTAAGATGCATATTATGAAATAGCATCTTCTACATATATTTTTGTAAAAAAATCTTAAAAGCATAAAATATGTTGTGTACCTACTAGCACTAGCAGAATAATAAAAGTATGCTATGATGCATTTCCATAAGGGTCTATCTCTTACTCATCTTTAAAGAAAACCTATGACAGTCAGTTAAATAATATAACCACTGTCATAATTAGCATGCAAAGAAATTCAGCCTTTACCATACAGGTAAATGGACCAAAAGTAAGTGGCAGGACGCCTCCCCACTTGTTTCAAGCCCATCCACCATGGGCATGCCCCGCAGGCAGCCCATGACCCCAGACCCTGACCCGCATGCAGCCCAAATGGCACCATGCACTTGGGAGCCCCGACACATGTCCCCCACCCCCATTGACGGCAGCCTGCCAGCAGGCCCGACACATGTCCCCCTCCCCACCCCCATTGAGGACAAACTGCCAGCAGGCCCCAACACATGTCCCCCACCCCACCCCCATTGACGGCAACCTGCCAGCAGGCCCCGACACATGGCCCACCAAACACCATGCCATAACAAAACAGACCCATGGCCCTAATGCCAACCCAAATCCCCTACGCCCCCCAGTACAAGCACACAACCATACACTGCACCCACTCCCAAATTACCCATGCCATAAGAGTCTGAAAAGAACCAGCATGGCCATGAATAAATGTACAACATATCCACACAGTGGCAACACATGACTGAGGCAATGCACATAGAGACATGCACAAAACCAATGAGAGTACACAACACCAATAATAAAGATATATGGAATGCATTAAAAAACCTAAAAAATGACTGAATGAAAATCACACATTCAAATGATGAACTAATGAAAGCAATACCAAAAATAAAGTAAAATCCACTGAAAAAGAAAAATCGACGACATGAAAACTGAAAAGTGGTCCATCGCCAAAGTCCATATAAAGTCAATAAAAAAATAAAGTACAAAAAACCATTGCTCCATGGAATGATGAAATAACGAAAGTATGTACAAGTCTGGTACTATTTACACTGAAAGTCAGAAGGGTCCATGATCCCAAAACAAAAGGAAACCTACCAAAAAACCTATAAAATATAGAACTATATACAAAAGGTGAAGCAAATACCGTGAACTCCAAATAAAAATATAAACCAAATGAAACCTAAGCCTAAATAACTATATACAAAGGCGGCGGGCTAATCCGACGGGCTCACTTTTTGATGTTCCGGGCCAGGGCATCATCGAACTCCACGTCGATGTCCCAGAGGCGGGCCTCTTCCCTGGCCCCCAGGAACCACACACGTCATCACGAATGTCACATGTGCGCAACGGGACCCCATCCAGGACGGACTCAATCCCGTCACGGGTCCCTACGTTCGTAGGTAGAGGAGTGGCAGATGACGTGGACCTCCCCCTTACCTGCGGACGGGCCTGGGACGGGGCATCCCTGCTGGTGCATGGTGATGCAGTCACAGTGTCAGGGACAGTGACAGTGACATGCACAGGCCCCTCCATGGCGACCTGTGCTGCCTCCTGCCCTACCCCTAGATTGCACCACTTGCGCCAGTGGTACCACCCCCACCAGGCCCCATGTGCGGCTCAGTAGCGGCCTCCTCCTCCTCCGTACACACCACCAACCTGGATGGCTCTGCACCGTCTTCCGCCGTCGCAAGCCCCTGTGGGGGCTCACCCGCCCCTTCCGCTGCAGCTGTAGTGGCGGACGTGGCACCAGTCCCCTCGCTCCCGGATGATGGAATTTCCTAGGAGCGTGAATGGGCCTTGCGTCGCCGGACGGTGGATGCATCCATGCCGCTTTCCTCCACATCGCCGTCTCCGCCCTCTTCTTCACTCGCCTCTGTGTAAAGGGAGACATTGAACACAAGCATCAGGGTACTGTACAATAGTCCCCTAGAGAGAAAGCAATTGGACATGAGTGGCACTGTCAAACGTCACTTCCATCATGTCCCTCCACAACACATGGGTCAGTGCAGGCAACACACATGCAGGAACAGGCATGGCACATGCAACAAACATTTGCATCCATATCCAAGGCACCATAGAAACATCCAATGGTGGGCTGACAGTCACATGCATCATTGGACATGCTGATCACATGCACACACATCACCGGAGGGTCATGCATCTTGCCCCGTATACCCACAGACACAGTGGATACAAGGATGACTAGGCTGTATCAGTGAATCAACACATCGTCACGGACATGTGTCATGCATCCATGGCACACACACTACTCAGACATACAGACATGTACACCATGCATGTCCATGACAGCAGCACACAACTCTCACACCCCAAACATGTCCAAGTACAGACACAGGCATGCATACATGTGTGCATTCCGCAAGCTGCCCCGCATGATGCATTGTAACACATACACCATCCATGTGGGTCACGCCTGACTGGACTCACATGCAGCACCATCATGTCCCTGCACGCACACATCCATACATGACCCATGTGACACATACAGCCAAGTAGCTAACTACCACCACACTGCAGCATGCACTGTTTTAAACGTGAATGCATGGGCACTTACCGCTCAACTCCAGATGGGCCTGCATCCTGAGGATCAGGTGGTGAAGCACTGGGCGAATGCGCTCCAGGCCCCTCATCTGCTGGGTGGTAAGCTGGTACCGGCACCCCACTGCATCCGCTGCGTCCAAGAGGCGCTGGGCCTTCTTGAGGGTCCTGGACTTTTAGTCCCAGCGCTTCTGGATGTGTTTGATGTCGCGGGGTGCCACCCCCTCTGCGTTGATGGCATCCACTATGTCTTTCCAGATCCTCTTCCGTCCTTCCTTGTCGGCGCGCGATGTTGTGAAGAGGGCATCATAATGCCCCAGAACTTGCTCCACCAGGATACCAACTTCCTTTTCACTGAAGCTGGTAGCCCTCTGCCTCTCTGCTGGGGGGTTGCCACTCGTGCCGGATGGTGTTGCGTCGGACTTGGAAACCCCCGAGGCAGGTGTGGGTGGGCAACTGGGTCCTGGGGCTGGGCTGTGGAGCGATGGAACTGCAGTCGGGAGTCTTCTGTTCCAGCAGGGGTAGTCACAGCAACTGGACCCCTGTAGATGGCTGATGTGCAGGCACCAAATGGCAGGGCACTGTTGGCTGCAGGCAGGCAGGCAGGCAGCAGCAGATGGCTTGTAGGAGGCTGCTTGGGGCTCTGGGGGGCAGTAATTCGGCCTTCTGGGCAGGAGCGTGATCTTCCGTGTGTTGTCGCGTGGCCAGCTTGATACGGAGTGATTAGGCACGTGAAAAACAGCACATTTGCGTGGATTCCGAGGAAAGGCCCTTAGCGCGCGGGCAGTTCACTCGGCACAGGTTAAACGTCACATGTGGGTTTCGATCACTCTGTATGTGCTTTTCGTGGAGAGCCGTGCGTGTGTTTTCCAGAAGTTGGGGTTCACACGAGATTACTTCACAGCGGCTACAATGCGTACTTCTTCTTTTGGTGGCAGACCTTCAGTTGCGCATGCTATTTTTCCCACTGCGGGTGTCCCTGTTTGTTGCGTACCCCTTTTTTTCGGTCATACTAGCCCGCGTGTTGATCACGCATGCATTGTTTGTTTTCCTGGGCGCCACAGCATACTGCGTGTGTTTTTTTTACCGTATCTCTTTTTCTTGTTTTTTTGGGATGCCTGAGCATTGCGTGACCCGTCATTTTTCCAAAGGGGCCACAGGCAGCCTTGCAGGAGCACAGGGGTGCTGTTTGCATCACGTACCTTGCCCCCCTCACCCTCACCCAAGTTGCCCAGGACAATTGTTGTGTGCACCTCCCATTGCTACTAGTACATGTGTGCCATGGTTGGGAGGCCATAAAAGGTGAGGGGCGCCTCAGTTCAGCGGCCTCCACGTGCCCTTTCCCCAACCATGCGCAGCGCCTGTGCGTGTGGTTGGGGATGTGGGGGCACCACCATGTCCACTGGCACGCCCCGCCGGGTTGCAACGTTGGGCAGGGCACATGCTGCCACTATGATCCTGCACACTACTGGGGGCGCATATAGCAGCTGCCCACCAGAGCGGTCAAGGGAGCGAAAACGTGACTTGAGCACTCCGAATGTGCGCTCCACTATGCCCCGGGTTGCAATATGGGCTGTGTTGTATCTTACCTGGGGTGGTGTGGTGGGGTTCTGTATTTGCATCATCACGTAGGTGCTCAGAGGATAGGCACTGTCCCCTGGGGAGTTGATAATGGTTGTCATTAGTTTGGTTTGTGTATTTGTCTGTGTGTGACATGCATGCATGTGCACAGGCATTTGTACTAACCTACTAGCCATATGTCGCCATGCTTCACAACTTCGAGGTCCCGGCTCACGGCGGACATTCTGTATATGAAACTGTGATGGGTGGACCGAGGATAGTTAGCATAGACAGAGGTGATGATCCCCTGTGGCCTGGCTATTATCATCCTCCTGCGGTGTCCCACGATCAGTGCTGCGAGAAATGGGACATTCATCGTAGCTGTATATACGTGTTTGTTGTTTGCGCGCACTTTTATTCTGCGCGGGCACACTTCCGCCTGCCTTCGTGTGGCGGACGTGTTTACGCCTGTGCGTGTCTTTTGGCATTTGCGGGTTTCCCGTATTCGATTCCATGAATACGTATTGTTCGCGTGCATGTGGGCGTTCCGTGTATTTCCCAGCAGTACTTCCCCAGTTACGCCTTTTTTTTCACGCGTTCTTCCCCATTCTGCGTGTTCCTCCCACTTTTTGGTGTGTGCGATACACGTTGTGCGCTTTCGCTGTCCGCGTCGCGCATAGCGTTCGGGATGTTGCAGTGACGTGTGCGACCTTGTGCACCACCCGCGGATTTGGCGCACATCCCTGGGAAAACATGCGCAGCGCCTTCCATGAATCTTGCTTTTTCACGCTTGCGGCAGCTAGCGCCACATATTTCGGCGCACATTTGTTCCATGAATCGGCCCCATTGACTTTGGCCTTAAGCCTTTTATACCTGATTTTATCACTGTAGTTCCTCTTGTTCAATTGCCCTGAGTACTTACCTGTTGGTTTGATTTAATTACTAATAACTTTGTCTTTCCCTCCATTTTAAATTGCTGGAGTGCCATTTTGCTCCCACTTCATTTTGTGAGCTTAACTTGTCTGGAATTTAAGGGAAGTGGTGTGGTGTATTAAGAGAGTGATTTATTTTTGAACTGCTTATAATAGTGTAATGTTATACAACTGAAGAGTGAAATAAATGTATATTCTTTTACTTGAAAACCTTGAGTCAGTGTTTGCCTGAATCATAGTAATTGCTGTCCTTTGTGTAACTATCTGATACTGCTCACTTACTCTTGAGATAAGTCTGGCTGCTCCGCTACTGCTACCACTTTAACTGTGTAGTACAGGCTTGTACCAAAGGAGAAATTGTACTGTCACTTATAGTCTTAATTGTGTGTGGTGTTCCCAAAGGGTACTGCATATAATTCTGCCTAACACCATCCGAACCAGAAACTCATTCCTCCAACTGCACACAGGCGCACCCTCTCACGACCTTCGACCTTCCCCCCTGAAACCTCCCCAACGCACCTAACCTTATCATCCTTAAACATGACAGAGGTACCCCCAACTCCCATTTCATCCTGCAAACTCCTTTCAGTGAAATTGTCCCTCTCAGCTACAGCTACACTAAACATTCACTTCATATACCAACCTCCTTGGCCCACACTCTCCTTTGAGAATGAGGTCACGCAAATCATCTCCTCCAATATTAAGCCCAAATCACAATCCATCCTACTGGGTGAACAACCTACTCGACAACAATGCTTGCCTAACACCATGACAGCATTCGGCTTTTCACACAAGATCCAGAACCCCACTCATGTGAAAGGTCGCATGCTTGACTGGCTTGCAGATATCAACTGCACCTCCGCCATTTTATCAAACTCTCCCTGTCCCTGGTCTGACCACCACCTTATCACTTTCAACATCGATACTAGATCGAGCCCAACCAACTCTTCGAATATGGGCCTTGAGGCACCCTCGAGAAACAAAAAGAATATTACAGCTAACAACTTGCTCCCACTCCTGCGACCTGTCTTGGCCTCACCTACGGACGTAGCTGCCGACCCCACCTTAATGACCAGACTTTACAACGACACAATACTGGCAGCTATAAACAAAACAGCTCCACTTGTGCTGCGCAAAGCCAAACAATCAGCCCATCTCAATGGTTGGTTCACCCCCGAAATAAAGTTTTAAGAACTACCAAAAGAAAAGCAGAATCATCCTGGAAAAAACATCCCACTTCAACTAACAAAATTATATTTGACACTGCCTGTAGGAATTATAAACAAGTACTTCTCACCAAAGGCAAATTATACAACGACAGAATATCCAAAGCCAGCTCCAATACCAAGGAACTATTCCAAATCCTCAGAGAGTTAGAAACCCCCATCCCACCCCCTGAAAGCTGTAATAAAGACGCTAACTGGTGTGAGAATATCCAAAATGCTCTCCAAAACAAAATCAGTCGCCTCCAAGCAGCAATTGAAATAAAAAAGAAACGCCTAACCAAACCTCTAAAACCACCACCTCTTTCCTCCACCAACCTCAAGGAGCGCCACCAATTCGAATTCACAGAGATCACCATCCCAGAAGTCCTGAAAATCATCCTTAGCCTAAAACCCTCAAGTTGCCAAGGAGACCGCTGCCCACCCTCAGTCCTCAAAGACTGTCCTCCCCAACTCGCCCCATTCATCACCAACTTGATCAACGCCTCCTTCAAAAACAACTGCATCCCAACGGACCAAAAAAAAGGTTGGGTACTACCCCTAATAAAAAAATCACACTGGACCACAACACCCCTACAAACCACCGCCCCATAACAACGGTACCTTTCCTTCAAAACATTCTCGATAGGGTGGCAAACCTGCAGATTCAGAAATATCTGGAAGTCATTAATATTCTGGGGCTACGTCAGTCCAGTACGGCCCAGACACGGTACGGAAACAGCACATCTGGATTTAAAAATGCAAATGGACAACCTGAGGGATAATTTAAAATTAGCAGTGCTTCTTCGCCTAGACCTCTCAGCCGCTTTCGACTTCGTGGACCATAATGTTCTCTGTAAACACCTAATATTAGCAGTAAACTTCTCATCAAATGCCATAGTTTGGATAAAATCCTTCCTCAGCGACAGAACTATGAAAGTCTTCTCCCCCAAAGCCAAAGCACCCCCTACCCCAGTCGCCTGTGGAGTGCCACAAGACTCCTTTGTGGTCCCCACCCTGTACAATATTTTCAAAAAGCCTCTTTGACCGCCTCGACGGCCTGGGTGTCACCTACACTAACTACGCAGACGACACCCTGGTCCTCATCCCTATTACAGCTGACCATGATACCAACACAGCCACCCTCAAACCATCTACCTCTCTATCAAAGAATGGATGGCTCAGCACGGGTTATGCTTAAATGACGAGAAGGCTGAGCTGCTTATCGTCGTCTCTCAACACAGAATCACCAAACTCAACAACCTCTTCAAGTCCTTCACTGTAGATGGACACACCATTACAGTCACTAAAGAGGGAAAAACGCTGGGTTTCTACTTAGACTCCTCACTCAATCTCAATAAACAAGTTAATGTCACCTCATCAGCCACCTCATACACATGCAAGCTCATTACTGCTTGCAGAAAATTCCTCTCACATGACAGCTGTCTCACCCAAGCCAGAGCCCTAATGCTTACACGCCTTGACTACTGTAACGCCCTGTACGCCGGTGCGAAACTAGAGAATATCCGAAAACAACAGTCCTCCAAAACAACGCCCTTAGAGCTGCTGTCAACATCCCTAGATTGACTCACATATCAGCCATCAGCCTCCAGCAACACTGGCTCTCAGTACATGAGCGGATCATGTTCAAATCACTCACCTTAACCCATAAATGCCTTCACCAGATGGCCCCCTCCTACCTGTCCGACAATATCACATTGGCTCAAAGATCTAGAGCTACTAGAGCAGCTTATCAACACTGCCTCGCCATTCCCAGGTTCAAGCTCCAAAATGCAGGAGGCAGGAGCTTCCCCACTTGGCCAGCAAACTGTGGAACTCTCTGCTGCTCCAACTTAGAGCCCATGAATCATTCTGGATCTTTCGGAAACAACTCAAAACGTATCTCTTTACTCTAAGCCCGTATAACTAAGTACTCACACCTGACCAATGCTTCTGCAATCCCCCTTCCCTCCATGTATCTGCATTCGTTGTATGTAACTCTGCTAAGCTCATATTACCGAGCTGTACTGTCATTTCGTGCTCTATGTCTGTCTTTTTTTACCTGCTCCTGTAACTTATGTAAGTGCCTAATCATGTAAGAAAGTGCCCTGATGCCTTCTGGCTTGGCGCGCTATATAAGCTTAAAAACAAATAAATAAATAAATATGTTGAGCACGCAGTATTTTCAATCCTGGACACATCCAAGCCTACCCTTACCACCCAACGAGCTTCGGGGTATGCAGTAATACTGTCAAATCAATTAGTGAACATTGTGAGGTGTCACATTGTTAATCCATCAACATTTCTCGCTGAGCCAGTGCAGGTAGGCGACTAGTTACAAGGTTGTACTACCTATCAGAACACATTAGAAAATCTAACCCATGCTAAGGAAGAAGAGATACTTTTTGTTGATGGGTCATAAACGATCGATCAGAACTCAGGTTATCGGCACACGGGGTAGTTGTAGTATGCTATGAGGCGGGGGAGTTTCAGGTAAGGGGGCTCATCAGGAATCTGGCGGTATCCTGGTGGTAATACCAGCGCAAATAGCGTTACAGATCCTCGATCCAGTGGTACTGGCACTGGATCACGAGTAGCAGTACCGCAGTAAGTTTCTAGCCCCATTGGGCTTATTGGACCCTATGGGGTTGGGGGCACTATTACCGCCAGTGGTAATTGTGCCGAGGGTAATATTCCCGAAAATGGCTGAAAACAGCCAATAAGGGGACTTTTTTACCTACAGCAAAAAGCTGGAAATAAAACTCCCACTTACCATCCGACTCATGATTGGGACAACTCTTAAGAGCACCTGTAGTAGCATTACCACCGCATTAGGTATCAATCCCTAAGAGAAGGGATTGATACCTAATCCCTAAGAGAAGGTGTACAGCCTGGGTAATGTCTCCTCACAGTAGGCCCAGCTGTTTATAAAACCTTTTGAAGCAATGGATGAGGCTCAGACCATCCATCCATGATCTGAGTGATATCGAGCACCTTGAATCTTTTCACACAGTTTCCGTTCCCTGCAAGTGTTACTATTGGACTGATGCAGGATCCTGTAAGTGGGAGGGGCTCTTTTCCTAGTCATGTTGTAACAATAATGATGACTTGGCAGATTTGAGCGTGCATACAAGCATACATGTGTATGGCCCTCATTACGACCCTGGCGGAAAGGGGTTTACGCCGGCGTAATGCATGGCGTACCTTTCCGCCAGACTACGAGTTCCCGTAGCGCCATGGTGATTTTTACGCCTGCTTTTTGCAGGCGGAAAAATCCATGGCGCTACGGGACTTGTTGTTAATTACGCCACCGTAATTTACGGTGGCGTAATTAACGCCTTCCCCACTCCCATTATACCCTATGGGGCAAAAATGGGAATGGGGAAGGGTAAATGGGGATTGGGGACTTACCGCCCCGCCAAGGTCGGAATGGGGCGGTAAGTCCGCCAACCACCATGGCGGAGTTGGCAGCTTTGCGCCATGGACCATGGTGCAAATTGCACCATGGTTCTCCGCCAGGGTCGTAATGAGGGCCTATGTCTGTTAGGGGAATGCTTCTCTCAGTGTGTATTGCAGTGTGTTTGAGTAGAACGTCCCACAGAGACCACTGTGACAGGGCAGAGGGTGGAGTTGGGTCTCTCACACAGGCTACATCTCAGTGTCAGAGAATTACTTCCCACAGGTGGCTATTTGCTATGCTCATTGTAGAAAACAGATTTGCGAGTGTGATTGGACAAGATGCCTGATTTCTATGCACACTTCTGCACTGCCTGCAGTTGTTTAAGTAATCCTCTCCCTGATCTGTCTGCTCAGAGTGATAAGGTGTTATGTTATGTTATGTTAATGATTTCTTATAGTTTACGATCACCCGAGGGTATCCTTGTGCTTAAGATGGAGAAACCCACAAAGGAGAAGACTGAAAGGAAAAAGCAGAGTTTACCTGGGAAAAAGAAAGGTTTTCAGTGAATTCGGAAATTGGGTGTGGCGTTCAATCAGGTCTATACTGTCACTCATTATCAAAGGAGCTACAGCGTTTTACTTGGCGCCGGCCTTGGAATTGATTCAATTTGTTCATGTATCTACTGTATCCAGTGCTGACTTAGCAGGGGGTGCACACAGCCGGGAAGGCCTTAGCTGACTTTGGGATCTGTAATCTGTCCCTCACTATCCGAGTGGTACAGTTTACTTTTTGGTCCTCTGCAGACCCGGCCCTGCATTGGCTGTGGATTGTGAAGATATATATACCCAATATACATGACAGTCTGCTCTACAACAGGGGTCACATACTTTAACTATTTACCCCTGCTTTGTTCCTCCACTTATACCTTTCATCTGAGCACCCAAGTCATAATCTATGTTTATGCCCCTCTTTGTACCCGATTCCTGGTGGTCATCTTGGAAGGGTACTCGATATATATTGTGATCAATTGGAAGCAGTAGGGGCTCACAGTGCTGCAGGCGCTAAGGAAGCGCTGATTGGAGGAAACAAGCGTTCCTCAACACAGGACGTACCTGAAGAAACATTCAGAACCTCGGGTTTTCCTCCTCATCAAAGGTTCAGAGCCAGGAGTCATGGCCCAGAACTAGGCCCTACACTATAATAGGGAAATGTCTTCTTCAGCACCCATCTCACAGTAGAAAATGGTACAGCTACAATGGGATAGACCACAACAATGTGACCTGGATATGATCCTATCAATGATCACTACACTTCAAACACCAGCGACCGAAGAACTGTCAGCCCTGTGTTCCTGATCCAAGCCTGTACCATGAGGACCGGGCGTCTAGTGGACTGAGTACCTTTTTTGGCCAATGTGCCTCCTTTTCACTTGTCCCGGCCCTGGGACAGTGGTGGCACACAGACTTAGTGCCAGCACACTGAGAAATATTCTTGGTTGAGGGATACCGCTACACAGAGCAGAAAGTCTGGGATGGAGGGAGCCGGGTGCTCAGGGGCCCATGTGCATCTTGAGGAGGACTCAGTGCACTGCTCCGCCATGTGCATGGGGCGATGCCTGCTCTGAGCCCAAAGGAGTTACCATGATACTGCCGCTTTCTCTGGCAAGAGCCTGTTCGCGGGTGCCTCCTGACCACAATGCTTGTGTTCTTCCTTCATCTTTTGCCTTCTCTGTGCAATAATATGCTCTGCTTCTTTTAAGAACACACAGATCTCATTGTGATGTATAGTGTCTGACTCCTCCAAGCGTATGCGCTCGCCCTCCATCTGCATCAGATCACTCTTCACCGAAAACATGCCTTCAACAGTCCGAAGTTCTGCGCAATTGTCGTCCTTGTTCTGATGTGAGCACGGTTGTAGGCTATTTCGTGGTCGGTCCGCGGATAAGGGAAAACCGGAATCACCTGCAATGGATGGGACACAGGTAGATCCATTTTATTGAGGTGAATGGGCAGCACATGCATACTGGGATGTGGATGTGCGACACATGCATCTGAGTCTGTGCACTTTTGGGCGCTCATTTACCTTGCTGCACCCTGTGACAGGCAATGCTGGTCAGGCCATGTGTAGGGTCTGACTCCCAAGGATGGGTTGGTGGTGGTGGGTGAGGTAGAGTGGGGATATGCATTGTTTTGTGGCATGGCAGTGATGCATTCGGGTAACTCTAGCGCATTGCATGTGCCTGTCAGTCCGTGCCCAGATTGTGATGGGGTGTCCATCCCTTGGCACATGTGGTAGATGCCAGTCGTGGCCACCCACTCTTGCTTGCTGAATGTGTCCCTGCATGGGCTTGGTGCCTGTGGGCCATGCACTGGTGACAGTGAACATACTCCTCATGCCTTGGTGCACATGCAATGTTGCGTGTGTGTTGATGCTTTTACTCACCCAATAGTCAGGTCCGCTGTCCAATATAAAGCAGCATGTACGCAGGCAGCAGGCTATACCGCCGGACCATGGAGTCGTGGGTAGATCACAGGAAGCGTGCGCAGCAGTGTGTGATCATCAGGTCTGCATCGCAGATGACCTGCAAGAGTGGAACAACTTTCTGTTTCCATATACCCCCTCTTTGGCATGGGCAGCCACCAGCTCTATGTGTGTGCAGTCCATTGCTCCCAATACATTGGGCTTCCCACGAGGGCATGGAAGCGGACCTTGACCTGTGCCTGTGTCGTTGGTAAGGCAATGTGCTGGCACACATGACACGAGAGGTCATCCAGGACCTGCACCAGCACAATTGAAAATGCTGGCTGGGAGATGTCATGCAGCTCCCAGACTATGTGCTGGAATGTGTCAGTGGCCAAAAAGTGCAGCACATACACCACCTTCAACAGAGGGGCGGGGGGATAAGGCAATCCGGATGCCAATGATCAGTGCTCCAGATAAGATTTTGAGGTGGGAGTATTTTTTATAAACTTTGAGAGTAAATGTGATTTCAAGAGAGTAAAAATGACTTTTCTCCTTTGCAAGAGAGTAAAATGTATGCAACATCCTGTGGACGTGTGCAAAAACTGTATGAAAATCATTAATATGCGGCAGCTTTCTGCATTGTGACAGAGTACACCTTTCATTACTTCTCTAAGGTCTGGCTATTTGATCTCTCCTGTGTATGTTTAAATGTTGAAACACAAAAACCTAGCCAATTACATAGTAAAGCAAACATGAATTGTACTGTGTGATTTGAGGTTCAATAACAGAATTTGCTTTTGATGTTTAATGAAAGTCCTCATTTCCTGGAGATATTACTACCTAATGGTATGCAAATGTTATGATACAACAGTGCAAAGAGGCAAGGACCGCTGTCCAATATAAAGCAGCATGTACGCAGGCAGCAGTCTATACAGCCGGACCATGGAGTCAATGGTAGATCCCAGGAAGCGTGTGTGACAGTGTGTGATCATCAGGTCTGCATCGCAGATGACTTGCAAAAGTGGAACAACTTTCTGTTTCTATATATCCCCTCTTTGGCATGGGCAGCCACCAGCTCTATGTGTGTGCAGTTCATCGCTCCCAATACATTAGGCTTCCCACGAGGGCATGGAAGCGGACTTTTGTGGCGTTGACCTGTGCCTGTGTCGTTGGTAAGGCAATGTGCTGGCACACATGACGCGAGTGGTCATCCAGGACCAGCACAATTGAAAATGCTGGCTGGGAGATGTCATGCAGCTCCCAGACTATATGCTGGAATGTGCCAGTGGCCACAAAGTGCAGCACAGACACCACCTTCAACGGGGGGGGGGGTATGGCAATCCGGATGCCAATGATCAGTGCTCCAGATAAGATTTTGAGGCAGGAGTATTTTACTCCCTATTTATAAACTTTGAGAGTAAATGTGATTTCAAGAGAGCAAAAATGACTTTTCCCCTTTGCAAGAGAGTAAAATGCATGCAACATCCTGCCGACGTGTGCAAAAACTGTATGAAAATCATTAATATGCGGCAGCTTTCTGCATTGTGATAGAGTACACCTTTCATTATTTCTCTAAGGTCTGGCCATTTGATCTCTCCTGTGTATATTTAAATGTTGAAACACAAAAACCTAGCCAATTACATAGTAAAGCAAACATGAATTGTATTGTGTGATTTAAGGTTCGATAACAGAATTTTCTTTTGATGTTTAATGAAAGTCCTCATTTCCTGGACTATTACTACCTAATGGTATGCCAATGTTATGATACAACAATGCAAAGAGGCAAGGCCTCCATGCTAAATTCTATATCTAATCTCATGGTCAAATGGTTATTTATATAGTGCTTTTGGCAAAGCGCAGTATATAGAACATATTGATCACAATTATCACCAAACTGAAGTCGGTACTCCTTTATCGACCTCGAAAGGATGAAAGGCTGAGTTGGCCTTGCCGGGATTCGAATGTGCAAACTACAGATCACGCAATGATCGCAGCAACGAGCGCTCAACCGGCTGAGCTATCTCATTGGCTAACGTCCTTCGGACGTCGGTAAACCAAGTATTGACTGGGGTATGATAATCACAGTGTCTAGATATTGGACGAACCATGTTTGAAGCGCTACATAAAGTTAAATACTTATCTGGATTATCACAGGGACAGGTTTTGTTGAGTTTCTTTTTTTTATTAGTACTTTTCTTAGTTTATTTCAAACTTAATTTTACAATTACATTTCACATTTTCATCACAGCCCAATGTCAAGTCCTTAAATTTGGTTTTGTCACACCACTTCACCTCTTCAAGATATTGTCAAGATAGTCTATAAATGCACAGATTAACAACATGTTGGGCAAATAAAATTGCCCCCCACCATGTCTCTAGGTCATCATTTTGAAGTGCAAATTTTATCATAAACAAACTTTGCTGGAATCTCAGTTCTAGACATTCGATCACCAGGTGTTGACCGATTCAACTGCTTGTCCACAAAATTGACATAGGTCATTCGTAACCTCAGGAGACTGTCTAATAAACAGTAACTCTTTCGTATGGTAAAGATTTAAACACAGGCGTAAAAATTGGTCTCTGTGATATCTGCTGGGGAACTTCTCCAAATATCTGGTGGTCCTGTTCACGCCTCTTGCTTCGCCACCCAGACCTAATGTCATCTTGTAAGACGCTCTTTTGTTTAAAGTTGCAATTTAATCACAGAAGGACAATTTTTTCTTTGCTGCACATGAATTGTTTAATAGTGTTTCTAAGCCAATGTTGGCATTGGCCAATTGGACACAAATCCTCGAGGACCATTCTTTCAGCAATCCATTAGCGGGTCTTGCAGCAGAGAGAGCAAAGATTCAGTATGCAGGAGCTGGCATCCATAATGCCAGTTTCCTTCACATTGAGCTAGATTTCCACAGAACCGTCGCATACATGGACTCCAGCCCAAGTTCATATTGTATGGACTCAATGGGCACACATCTTGGAAGAAGTAATACTTTGCGCCATAACTGTCCTTCCAGCGCTTCCCACATGGATCTTCTGATGTTTAACCCAGCTTCAATTCCAAATGTGATTGTGGCCGGCACTTTTTGGCGATAAAACATTAGAACGTGCTTGATGGTGAATTTCACCATAATCAGCATTTCATTTCATACACTGGAGGGTTCGATTTTTCATTCTGTTTCTGAGATCAAGGGTCCAATTTACTTCTGTAATGGATTTTATTGAACATTATTCCAAGATAACGAATAGATGTTATATTCTCTAAATGTCTGTTTGCAGCAAACCATTTAAATTGGTTCCCTCTTTTTCCGAGGTTTATACTGAATGACATCATTTTTGACTTTTGCTCATTAAGCTGTAAGTCGTTGTGTCCCAAGTAAACAATGAGATGGTGCAGAAGGCGCTGAAGCCCTATTTGTGTGGTATCTAGCAGCACTAAATCGTCCACGTAGATTGCCCAAGTTAGCTGTTGACCATTTACTTTCGGTGGGAAGGTATAACACTTTGCGAAGGCCATTGGTAGATCTGCAAGATAGAGCTTAAAGAGTAAGGCTGCAAGAGGGCCACCCTGCGCTACCCCACATTCTGTTGGAACGTTTTCGGTATGGTCTCCATCTATATTTAATCTAATTCTTATTGAAGTTTTAGAATGTAGCATTTTTATTGGTTGTAAAATCTCTGCAGGACAGTTCCATTTCTTGAGCTTCATCCATAGGGTCTCCTTGTTCACGCTGTCAAATGCCTGACGAAGATCTATGAAAGCAAGGAATGCATTTTTCCTCTCTTTAATGGCTTCTAGCTTTAGCAGATTTAGCATCATTAAATTTACTTCGACGCCAACACCTTTGGTGAATCCAGTTTGTCTGCAATCTAGAATGCCAGCATTGTCAGCCCACTTTGACAGTCTTTATTGTAAAAAAGAGGCAAACATCTTGCCGATGACGTCAAGAAGGGCAATTGGACAGTAGTTGTTTGGGTCAGTGCGCACTCCTTCTTTAAAGATAGGCACAACTACTGCCGATTGCCATGATTATGGAATTCTTATCATCCAAATCTCTGCAAAGAGTTGCTCTATGAAGGATGCCCAATGCTCTTTGTGCTTTTTAAGCATAATATTGGAGAGACCGTCCGGTCTGTCGGTACCAGAGTAGTTCAATTTTGCTATTGCATTCTCTATCTCTTCTTTGCTGACTTAGAAATTCCACGAGACATGCTATGTTTCGTTGTCAGCGATGTCTTTCGACAAACTTGATTTGAAGACAGTTGAATAGCGATTCCCCCATGCTGCAGCATTCACGTTATTGCTCATTGTTGATTTCTGTGATAGGGAACCTTCATTTATGATGGTCCGGGTATCTTTACTGTGGAGGGCATGAATTGATTTTAACATTTCCTCAGCTCTCTCTTGGTCCTGCATGTGTTTGAACGAAATGAGCCAATTTCGATGCTTTTGACAGCGCCACCTTGTGGACATCCCGCACTTGTGCGTAATGTGGGCTTTTAAAGCTCTGTCTTTTTCAGTTTTCCTTTTTCCACAGCCAACTTTAAGCTAAATGGTTATTTGTTGCGAAGTCGATCAACATTTGAATCCACTTTGTAATGAATGATGTTGCTCCAACAAGGGTGCATAGTCAGGGCAGCTGTTTTTCCGTTTGCTATCTGATGTAAAATTTTGTCGGATCTCAGTGATCTCGTTTTTGTTCAACCGAAGCCGATTTCATCCTTGATAAACCAAGAGCTTGCCACTGTATCTGACTGCAGGTGTAGGTGGTTCGGTTTGCCAGTTTAGTTTAGTTTAGTTTAGTTTAGTTTAGTTTATTCGCTTAAATAGCACGCCTAACAGAAGTGTATCTGGGCGCTTTTGCTTGAATTTACAACATATTGTTACAACAAGATACAGAATTACAATACACAGTATTACGGGTACATGAGATGCAAGTGATCAATGGATAATGCAAACATACAAAGATACAGTGTACATTTGTAGGCATCTGATTTAGGTTACAGATCAGTGTCGGGACATACCATTCAGCACAATGAAAATACAGTTATATACCGTATGCATAATAGAGGATGGTGGTAGAGGTCTTCGAGGTCTACCGTGTTACAGTGGATGTTGAGCGAATAGCCAGGCTTTCACTCTGGAATTAAACAACCAGAAGGAGGGTTCTGGTCTGAAGGCTGTGGGGAGTGTGTTCCAGCATTTGGCAGCTAACACCAGGAAGCTGAAGCCTCCTGCAGTTTTCAGTTTGTATTTCGGAATATTGAAGTGATTGAGATAGAAAGATCTGGTAGGTCTGTCCAAATGGTTCCTTGAGAATTTGTCTGAAAGGTAGGTTGAGGCCGTGTTTGAGAAGCATTATTGTGTGATGACTAGGGTACGTAGTGTGATTCTGTCACACACTGGTAGCCAATGTATGTCCCGTCTGATGACTAGAACGTGGTATACTTAGGGCCGATCTAAGGGCGTTGTTCTGCAGAACCTGCAGAACCTGTAACCTGTAATCTGTTAAGGTTCCGAGACGAAGTACATAAGAAAAGGGTATTACTTTGTCCAACTTTGATAGGATCAGTGCTCTAGCAAGCGTGATCCAGCTGTTGGTTGATAAGTAGGGTTTTCAGGCATTTATGAGTTTGTTGGTATATGCTGTGGCTGAGGCTGTGGCTGAGAGAAAGAGTGGAATCTAGATAAACCCCTAGCGTTGTAACCTCGTTGGCAACTTTAATGATGTTCCCATCAATGTTAAAGGTTTTTTAGTGAGAGTACAGACTGTTTAGCCGAGCTTGTGACCCAATGATCAGAAGTTCAGTCTTGTCATTTAGAGAAAGGTTATGGGCAGCCATCCAGGCCTGGATCTCAAGGTAGACATCATTTATCATTTTGGAGTCTTTAACATAGCAGCCAGAGAGCGTGATGAGGACCTGGGTGTCATCCGCATAATTTGTGTAAGTGACACCCAGGTTGTCAAGGCGATCAAGGAGGAGCTTAGTAAATATGTTATTTAGCGTAGGAGATACGCAAGATCCCTGCGGGGCTCCACAGTGGATAGGAACCTGAGGAGCAGATGCTGAGGGTGCAAATTCCCTGGTTGTTCTGTTTGAAAGGAAAGATTGGATCCATCTTGCAGCGTTCTGAGAAAAAGCTGCCGCGGAAGTTAGATGTTTGGTCAGGATCTGTTGGTCGACGAGATCAGACGCTGCTGAGAGGTCCAGCAGTAGGAGTATGACCAGCTTACCCTTGTCTTTGGTTTCATCCATCTGTATTTTTAAGTCCAAGGTCACGAACAATGTGTCATGGTCGCTCTGATTAGTTTTCAAGACCTTTATCTTTATTATTATCAAAGACAGATTTGCTGAGACCCAAATATAATCAAGTGTTTTTTGTCAGCCAGACCTAGACCATGTGGGATGCGCCGGGATAGCCCCAGCGACCTGGCCGTTTAGCATTTCACAGTTCCTTATAGAAATTTCATCTTCCCAAAGATTGGCACGCGTGTCCATTCAATTGCCTTGCAATCCTTTTGTGTCTCTCTTTTGACCATACTGATTGAACCATGATAAATTGAAGTCACTGCAAACTAACATGTGGATATTTTTAAACTCCAAAATACATTTGTCCATCATCAGCGTTACCAAGCTTATGAACTTCATAGATGAGATCATTGCAGGTATTCCATTCCTAGATTTTGCTGAAGGTTTGATCGAAGCATCGTACCTTGTACAAATAAGTTTGAGTTTGATGATCATACAACGTTCCTGCTCCAGTTGTTTTTTATCATCGTGATCAAGCCAGAGAATGGCCGACCAGTTTTGTTTTTACCAGCCGCATTGAACACAATCGTGTATCCATCACTTATTGTTTTGTTTGTTTGTTTTTATTACTTGTATTGCGCACCAGACCCAGGGGTAACCGGGCGCATTTTATAAGAAAACTTGATGCTTAGTAGTGGAAGGTCGTGCAGCCAAGTTTCCTGAAGACAGATAGTTGAATAGCACTCTTTCCTAATCCCACTCTCGCAGAATAAATGTTTAAAGCCATGAGTGTTCCATGATAATAGCGAACCAAGGTGGTAAGAATCAGTGCTTTTTTGCTAAATGGCACTCAGACGATGACTCCTTGTATTCGCTGATTCACTTCGAGGCGAAAACTCTCTGCTGAATCGTTTGGTACTACGACGCTCGTTCTCTGCGATCTTATTTGTAAGTGTGGTATGTGTTGGGGGCCTGCTCCGGGTCACCGGGCAGGACCCATGCTCATGTCGGGATCACCAGATGGGGTTACTCAGCACGGCGTTCACGCCGTAGATGCAAGGGTGGTGATCACCCCACCCGCTCCGGATCACCAGAGCTACCCACGTGGCCAGGGGCACCCGGCTCACTGCGGCCCCGGCTCTGGGATGTCTTGCAGGATCATATTCTCCACATAGTTCGCGGGGTACTGACCTTCTTCCCCTTCTGGCAGGCCGACCATGCAAATGTTGTTTCGTCTCGCCCTTCCTTCCGCTTCTTCCGCTCGGTTCTTGAGGTTAGCTACTTGCTGCTTTGATATATGAACCTCCCTTGTGTTCCCTGTGCTGGTTTCTGTGTTGGTTTTCACCGCACTCTCCAGGCCACTCGTTCTTTCTGCTAGCGCTCTGACATCTTGTCGCAGTAGGGCAACCTCTATTCCCACTGCATCTTTTTTGGTCTCCAATGCAGTTCGTAGGTCCGCCATTGTTGTACCCCATGAGGACTTCAACTCTGTTATAGCAGCTAGGATGTGGTGGTTTTCTTTTGTCGGGGTACCTTCCATGGGCACGGCTGCTGCTGCCTGTGTGTCTAGTTCTAGAGCTGTCGTAACGTGCCAATTCTGCTTGCCCGTTCTTCCGTGATCTCACGAGGACAGTTGGAGCCTGGCAGCGTTGTCCTCAGAGAACTGCATTGTGTATTACTATGCGTTGCGCTGTATTTCAAATGGGTTGCGTCCTCCCACGTTCTTGACCTTTATTACTTCTACCCATTGACCTCCTCAAACTCTTGGCAGAGCCATCCACGGTCTGCCCGTGCTGCACTCTTTGCACCCGTATCAGTATTCACCCAGATCTTGCGGGTACAATCAGTGCTCTAACTCAACCCTGCATACAATGTTTCCACCTTGGTGGCGATCAATAGCCTGCACATTTGTTCCCAAGGGCAATAGATTTACCTCCTTCTCCTCCAGCATTACTCCACTGCTCCTCGGACTCATATAGTACCTGGTGCCATGCAATCACCTCAGCGAGGGTCTTCCTACAGTATCGGCATTCCACTTGCCCAGTACCTTTGTTCTGTTTATTCAGTCATCCAGCGCCTGCTCAGAATGAGCTAGATGTTACTCTTTCCAGATGCTATCATATCCGTGTTACACAGCACAGTATTCCTGCATGACAGGCTTTAGTACATGAGCCCCATTTTCTTCATGAGATGACCAAAGCTAGCTTAATTGCCTGTGCATATGTCCCCAAGCAGATCAGGAAGGCGCTCCCTTCCTCTCTTCAGCAAGTTGCTGGCATCATACACCCGTATCCCACAGGCGTCCGTGTGGCACTTACCTCACGTGAGGCAATGATTCCCTCTGATATGGTGGCAGATAAGCTGTATATGCAGTCTTGGTTTCTGTATGCAAATTCAGCAGAAATATGTCCCGCAATCCGCGCTGGCTCCACTCGCACAGCGCGGCTCTTACACCGCCCTTTATTTGTCGAAACAATGTTTCCGCTCCGCCGGCTCAGACTCGGTGACATCTGTGCAGCAGCAGAAATATATGATGTAATCCGCGCTGGCTTCACTCGGGCAGCGCGGATCTTTCACCTTTGTTGTAATAACAATGTTTCAGCTCTGCCGGCACAAGCGCGTTGCTACTTATGTTTACGCCGGGACATCCCACTCGCAATAAACGCTTTGCCGGCGTTGTCTGAAGGGGCTTGCCGAATGCAACCGCCATGCCGACGGTGCAAAGCGCTCCACCGCCCCGAGTCCTGCAATGGGCTCGGTGGAGGGAATATCGTTCACACCATCGCAAGCAGTCAAGACCAGACCCTGCACAGTCACCGAACGCCGGTCCTCCTCTCCAGCTTCCGCCGGGTCTATGCGATTACTTCTACGATCGCAGCCTCATTCCCTTTGTTGTCCGCTATTTTGTGCTGCATCATTTCGGTGCGGCTGCATTATAAAAAAGCCTCTTTCCTGCTCACTCTTCCATCCGATTCATTTGCAATTTTCAGTTGATGCAGGGCACCTGTTCCAACGTCCATGCTTTCATTTTTAAGGAACGTGAGTCGTTTTTTCGCGTGTGTTTTCCGGCTCAATGTCGGATCCTCAGGAGCAGCTCTTCAAGGCACGTCCTACTCAATGGATAGTTAGCCACGCCCTCCCTTGAAGCTTTTACTTCAGGAGTAATTCTTGACTCAATATCGTTAGAACGATGTACTTCCTGAGAAGACCACTCGTCGTCATTGATTGAGTAAGTTGATAGATTTAGTAATTCATCATTTGACGTAAACGACTGAATGCTGTCAGACTCGCTACTCTCAATTCTTGGTCGTTTTTTTGGATTGCCAATGTCAAGCACTTGATGCAACTTCGAAGTTTCCTTATTGACAGTGATCTTGGTTTTGTACAGAGAAGCGTTTCTCTCAAATAAAGGCACCGGCGGCGGGGTTGTCAAGTTCCTTATGAATCGTCTTGAGCAGTTCGATTTGCTTTTCGTAGTAACTCTCCTTTATTCAATCAGTGAATGACCACTGGCACTGTTCGGCTTGCGACTCTTATTCAATGCATTTGTGGGCACAGGCTTAGTGGATTTGGAAAAAATATCAAACGTTAATTTTCTAGCTGAAGGGTTGGTGCTATTTTGCTTTGGTAGTAGAGTTTGTGGTAGATTGTTTGGCCGTCACAACGTTATTCGAATCATGTACTATTCCAACACTTCTTATAGCGGGATTAGAAGGACCGTTCTTTTGTAATACTGCATTCTCAGTTGGAATGTCCATTCTGTTAAAAGTGCGAGTTTATGACGTAGTCAACGGCTGTAAAGAACTACCGAAATTGGGCATCAACTCGCTCGTAGTTGTCAAAATGTACCCAGTGCCATCCTTATTTGTTTGCTCCATTTGTTTTTTAGCTCTTGTAGCCGCCACCATTGGTAGTTAGGCTGTAAAGCTGTTGCTCTTTGCGCTTCATACATCAACATTCTTGACGACATTTGCTGCTTCTTTGAAGGTCATATTATGAAAGTTATGCCGCATCCACGTTGTTCAATCAATCACGGCCTCAAACAATTCAGCTTTCCCTGCAATCTCGTGACTTGCGAGATCGCTGAGCCTTTTCTTCCATTTCAAAGAGGTTTTAGCTTCATAATCTAATCGTCGTTGGATTTACTCAGTGAATGATTCTAGAACGGTAAGCTTTGAGTTTAGGGTTGCCAATAGTGATCTTTGGTCTTTTAATGAGTCGTGTATTGATTTGTACAACTTTAGGAACGGCACCATTGCAATAGTAGTTGCAGCAAGAACTTTGTTTTGAATTTGCAGGCCAGCTGCGACTGAAAGCTGCTCCTTCTTGTGAGGTGCTTGCTCATCCAATCTGGAGCAAGAAGAGTTTGTCAATCTATTAGAACGTGGACGAGTGGAGTTTGCGTGTGCGGGGGGCTCATCGACCATGACACCTTATTGTTCTTTTTTGCCATTCTGATTATGGCCTTTATCACTTGTCACTGTGCTCAAAATTGGCTGTTCTTTCAATGTCTGTGGAGTGCTTGTCCGGGCCTTGGAAAGACCGCGTTGTACTGGTCGCTATTCGTGTAATAGAAAAGACTCTTCATTAGTCCTATGTAATTCAACTTGAGGATGCCTCGAGGTATTAATATCTGGCGGTGGAACTTCCACAGAGCTACTACTGCCATCTAACCTATCTCTTAGTCTTAGAAAGTCCACCTTTAGCCGTTCTATAAGGCAAGCATCCCTTACGGCCGGGTCTTGGTAATTACATTCGTAGATGTCTGTATGCCCAGTCCAGGACATGCAGTCTTTGAATGCTGGTTACCTTGTTTCCTCTCCGCGGGCTTCGGACGGACATTTGCGATGTCGGCCTAACACAATAGTTGGGAAGTTCACTGGTTGGGGGCAGCAGCTTTGTGAATTTATCACCGATGTTGCCGGCGAGTAGGTCACCAAATCCCGACTTATTGCAACTCAATGACGCACAGCAGGCCTCCATCATCGGTTGCAGCGTGAGTTGACAGACCTCTGACTCCACTTGACGCATGTGAGGTTGTTCTGCATTTGACTCTATATTTGGCAAGGTCGTAATACTGAAAGATTTGTTGGGTGAGCCAGTATTTATTGCGATAAAATCGTCATTACCAATAATGGCTATGACACCCCGTGATGCACCATCAACTGGTATGGCGTCATCATTTCTGAGGTCCGGTAGACCATTGCAATTTCCGTTGGAATTGGAAATAAGAATGTCTGCCTCCAGCATTTCTGCATCTATGACATCTATTTTTCATGTTGCCAGTTTGTTTTTCCGGCTTTGTAGATTTTTCTGTTACGGGTGCACTCATTGAAACAGATTGATGTGCAGAGGCACAGGTGTCAGCGGGCACGGGGCGAGATGGCATCATCGGGAAGGTTGGGTGGGATTGTCCGCCTGAGCCAACCATCTTCTGAGGAGCTAGAATTGTCTCACCCTCCTTCGCCCCACCCAGCAACGCAACCCTTGGCTCGATAATCATTTGTGAATTCATGATACATTATTCCAAACTACATGAGTCCGAGGTGGAGTCTGACTGGGTACGGCCACGCAGTATCTGACGTGTTTGTGGCGCCGTCGCGTGCAGTACAAATAAACGGAGCGTTTCCCGGCCGCGTTAGAGCGACCGGGAAGCCCGAACCAAGACGGACGTGTGCGTCTCAGTCCTTGGTGCCTGGGATTGCGGCGAGGCGCGCGGGGAGCGCAGGTCATCCTCAACAGTGGCGACGAGTGGGGGAAACGATGCCCGGGCATCGGAACAATTTTTCACCGAAACGAGGTCGGAAGACAGACTTCGTTTCATGCCGCGGGTAGTGCGTTGCCCATGCGGCTGGCGGCCATTTTGTGCAACAGGCCGTGGGACTTCAGGAGGCTCCGGTTTGGGCCCTGAAGTGACCCCAGGCCTAAATTTTGGATATTCTAGTAGCTGGCAGCTACATCTACACGGAGTTATGCCCAAATAGTGCATCGACTCAATTTTGGGTTTTCTACGTCGAGTGGAAGCTAGGAGAAGGCCTATCTTGGCTGGGCCTGCTGAATCTATTTGTCTTTTGCCACAAATTTTTGGAACAGCCAAAGGCATAATGCCTTTTTCATCCCCTTCATCATCATCCTGGTGACTCCACCTGTCTTCATCCTCTTCATCATCACAGAGGTGGTAGGAGTCACTGCATCCAGAGGTGGTCCATGCTGAGAGTCAATTTGGACTGGGTGTTTGAGTTGCGGCCCCTGATCGACATTACGGGGGTGCCTGTGCGCTCAAACTCATGACCCCAACACCGAGGATCAGGACGGAGCACACGGTGTGGCGGCGCAGATTCATCCTCGTGCACCAGTGGCCCCGCAGAGTCGACAACCTCCAATGCAGCAACCGGCAGCTCCAGCAGATGGTCAGGCAGCGGTTCCCACTCTCCACCCCCCAGTTCAACCAGCTGCTGCAGCTGGTGTCCAACAAGCGGCGCATGCCATGGCCCAGGTACGTGCGCATGCTGCCCTGCAGCCCATCCCTGAATTCGATGTGTCGGGCCCACCATCCAGCTTGGGGCCCAGATGGAGAAGGTGGGTGGACCGCCTGGACATGTATTTCAGGGCTGCGCAAATGGTCGATGACGACACTAGGCTGGCCACGATGTTATACTCGGCAGGGCCCTCTGTCCAGGAAATTTTTGAATCTCTGCCACAAGGGAATGGAACCTATGATCATGCAAAGGCTGCCCTCCAGGCATATTTTCTGCCCCTTGCCAACGCGGACTATGAGCGATTAGTGATGCTCTCTGCCAAACAAAAAGATGACGAGACTTTGGACACGTTCTATGGGCGCCTGAGGCGTCTGTCGCTCGCCTGTGCTTGGGGCGATGCAGAGGACATGATTAGGACCATGCTTATCCAGGCATGCTCATCAGGTAAGCTCAGGCGCTAAGTGCTGAGGGAGCCTGGGATAACGCTCCAGCGCATCCTTGAGCTAGGAAGGTGCCATGAGGTGTCAGAGGCGAGAGCTGCAAGAATGGAGGCCGGGTCGCGCCCTATCAAAACTGAAGAGATCTCCGCGATGTGGCGAGGGGGGAGAGGTGCCAGGAGATATGGCAGCGGCATAAATTTGGAGGGCAGGCGAAATTTGCCAAAAATGCGGATACGACCTGCCCCACCCAGCGGAGTGCCCTGCAGCTGGAAAGACCTGTGGACGGTGCGGGTTGCCAGACCACTTCTCAAGGGTGTGTAGGGCGACTTTGCCCGTATTAGTGCCAAGGGGCCAGGGCCGAACTGTTTCCACTCACCAAGGTCAGCCGTCCAATGTCGCTCAAGTGGACCAGAGCGAGGAGGAGGCCCAGGTGGAAGAAGCTGAGGAAGAAGACGAAGAGAACATATTCTTTGTCTCAAGTGTGGAGCTTCTAAGAAGCAGGAACCGACGACAACCAAGGTGCGTGGTCGAAGTGAACCAATCTCCAGTCCCTGTCCTCGTGGACACAGGGGCATCGGTGAACGTCATGGCCCGAGAACATTACAACGCCATGGATCTGCCGCCCAGGCTAGTCACACCAAGGGCCCGCATCTTTGCGTTCGGTGGTGTGGAACCCATCCCTCTGGACGGGGCCTTTATAGCAAAAGTAGAACACGATGGCTCTCACATCACCGCCCGGTTCTACGTGACCCCAGTGAGTAAGAACACTTTGTTGAGTTGTGCAGCGGCGGAGGCTCTCGGCATCGTCAGCTTCGCGTACTCCGTCTACCTGGAAGACATTAATGACTTGCTGGAGAAGCATTGTGCCCTGTTCAAAGGGTTTGGGCAGATGGCCGGGGAGCCGGTGCGGCTGCACATTGATGATTCGGTACAGCCGGTGGCCCTCAAACATCGAAGTGTACCTTTCCACCTCCGTGAGCAGGTCGACAAAGAACTGGACAGCCTTGTCGATCTAGACATCATAGAAAAGGTGGAGGGCCCGACTCCTTGGGTGTCCCTCATAGTGGTGGCAAGGAAACTCAAACACCCGGGCGCAGTCCGGATCTGCGTGGACATGAGGATCCCCAACAAAGTCATCAAGAGGGAGAGGCACCTCACACCGACGCTGGATGACATCATTGCGGAGGTGCAGGGCGCTCGCTTCTTCTCGAAGCTCGACCTCCGGGCCGGCTATCACCAGGTCGTCCTCCACCCCGAGTCAAGGTACATTACCACCTTCACCACACACCGGGGACTATATCGCTACAAGAGGCTGAGCTTTGGGGTGTCCTCGGCGGCGGAAGTATTTCAGAACATCATTCGGGGTGCCCTAGCTGACCTCGAGGGCGTCCTAAACATAAGCGACGACATTCTGGTGTTCGCAAGGACGGAGGTGGACCACCTGAGGCGTCTGGCAAAGACATTCGAGAGGCTGCAGTCGTTGGGACTCACACTACATAAGGAGAAGTGTGAATTTCTGCGCCCCTCCCTGGAGTTCTTCGGGTTCGTATTCAAGGAGGGGGGGTGTCTCCGGACCCAAAAAAGGTACTGGACATACAGAAGGCACAACCACCGGAATCTGTGTCGGAAGTGCGAAGCTTTTTGGGCATGGTCACGTACTGTGGGCGGTTCATCAAGAACCTGGCATCCAGGTCTGAGTCTCTCCGGGCCCTGACAAGAAAGGACACAATCTGGAATTGGGGTCCACTGGAGCAGGCGGCTTTTGATGACATTAGAAGTTCCCTCAACGCCGAGGACACAATGTCGTTCTTTGATCCTGCACTACCATCGGAGATCATCGTCGACGCCAGCCCATTTGGCCTGGGTGCTATGTTGACACAGGTTGACCGTGACGGCGGCGTCCGGCCAGTCGCGTATGCCAGCAAAGCTCTGTCAGACACCGAACAACGTTACTCGCAGATTGAGCGCGAGGCGCTGGCGGTGCTGTGGGGATGCCGCCACTTCCGGCTCTATGTACTCGGACGCCCGGTGACGGTGGTTAGTGACCATAAACCACTGCTGCCCATCCTAGCAGGGTCGTCATCCAAGCCGCCGGCACGCATTGAGAGGTGGATACTGGCTCTTTTGGAGTATGGGGTGACCCTGGTTTACCGGCCAGGGGCAAATAACGCAGCTGACTACCTATCCAGACACCCCGGAGCGCCTGGAGAAGGAGACCGTGACACCTGTGAGCAAGAAGCTGAGGAGCATGTCCAAGTCGTGGTGGAAGCAGCCACGCCGAATGCCATGCCTCTCCAGGAGTTGGAGGCTGCGGCGGCACAGGAGTGCTTCAAGGTGCTGAGGCAGTCCATGCAGCAAGGCTCCTGGAAGTCAGCGCTCGAGGCCCTGGCGGGGCTCACTCAGGAGGCCCGGACTGGTTTAGAACAACTATGGAAGGTTCGCGAAGAACTGTCTTTCTCTGCATCGGGCCTGCTACTTCGGGGTGATCGGATTGTAGTCCCCCAGTCAAAGGTGGGGGAGGTGATCGCACTGGCACACCGGGGCCACCAGGGGGCCGCCAAGACCAAGGCCCGCCTCCGGATGAAGGTGTGGTTCCCCGAGCTGGAACGCAAGGTGGACGACTTTGTGGCGGCTTGTGTCTGGTGCCAGGCAGCCTCGCCCTTACAGCGGGAGCCGGTCATCGAGGCGATGCCAAGGGGGACCCATCCGTGGGAGGTAGTTCATGCCGATTTTGGGTCCACCACCATGGGCATCCACTTCCTGGTCCTGGTGGACGAGTACTCCAGGTACCCCGAGGTGGAGTTCTTGGAGTCCGTGGCGTTTGAGCACGTGGTGGTGGCGGTGGAAAAGTTGTTCGCGGCTCACGGGTTTCCACACACACTGTGCTCGGACAACGGTGCGCCATTCCAGGGTGAAAGGTTTGCTGAACTGATGGTGAGCTGCGGGGTGGTGCACCGGAAGATCATGCCTCTTTGGCCTCGAGCGAATGGGGAGGCGGAACGTCTGATGAGGACCCTCAATAAGACATTTAGGATTGCCCAAGGACAGGGGCAGTCCCTACAGAGAGCCCTGTACCAATTCTTGAGGGTATACCGCACCACGCCACATGCGTCCACGGGGGTGGCCCCGGCGGAAGCGATGTTCAGAAGGTGTCCGCGAGGACTGTTGCCAGAGGTCAGAGAACGAGAGCCTGCAGTGATCGACGACCAACGAGTCGAAATGGACCGGCAAGTGAGAATTGAGCAAGAGAACGTGCGGAGGGGGCTTCGCCCACAACAGCTGGAGCCGGGCGATGAGGTTCTCATTCGCAATCGACATCCGCATGGGAAGCTCTCCCTGCCGTATGAGCCTGAGCCACTGGATGTCGTGGCGGTCCGGGGCTCCATGGTGACTGCGTCAGATGGACGGTCGGAAGTAACTCGCAATGTAAGCTTCTTCAAAAAGCTCAGAGATCCTAGAACTGACCCACCTCCTGATCCGGACCTGGGAGGAGTCCTGGAGAACGAGGGAGACCCACCCTGCATGCCGGAGTCCCCAGCTCGGGGGCCGTCGGTGGACAGATCACCCGTGCCGGAGGCGAGCCGGAGGTACCCCCAGAGGGCTGGGCGAGGGAAACCTGCTCGCCTCACGGATTACGTGCTGGGACAATTGGTTGAGGATCCGGAGGGTGAGAAATGCTAGTTAAGGGGACCCGGGTGGATGCCAATAAAGGGGTGTTCATGGCACAGGGGTTTGTGATTTGTTCTCGTTGCCATGTTGTTTTGTGACTTGTTCTAGTTGCAGTGTTGTGTGGTTTGCAGTGCATAGTTGAATGGTAATTGTTGGTTCTCCCCGAAAAAGGAGGAGTGTGGCGCCGCCCGATGATGGGCGCACACGCGGCGGCGTGACGTTGCACGCCGTCGCGTGCAGTACAAATAAACGGGGCATTTCCCGGCCGCGTTAGAGCGACCGGGAAGCCCGAACCAAGACGGACGTGTGCGTCTCAGTCCTTGGTGCCTGGGGTTGCGGCGAGGCGCGTGGGGGGCGCCAGTCACCCGCAACAGTGTTAAGGGGCCATTAGGTGGTAAGTACTTCATAATGTTTGTTTTAACACTGCTTCACAACTGCTTCACAACTGCTTCACAACGCCAAGAGAAGTAGTTTGAACAAACAAGCACTTATGATATTGTCTCTTGCTTGGCTTACCTTTTATAGCCAACAAACAGCAACGGCACCGTCAGCCACGTCCGCCTGCAGCAGACTGGACTCGCTGGCGGACTCTGCAGGCCAGTGCTGCGTGCCGCTTTCAGCTTATGTAGGCAGTCCTTGGATGTTAAAGCAACAGGAGCACCAAATACAAGCACCAAACACAATCCAGCAAGAACCAAGGAAGCAAAGCAGAGTAAGCAGCACGTACTGTAGGCAGACTAGACTCCCTGCCGGAATCTGCTGAGTTTCTATTTCATTTACAAATGTAACTTTCATTTGATCGTTTTTGAACAGAGCTTGCACTTCCTGGAGAATCAGGTTTGGGATGTTTTAATTGTAGCCTTGAAGATTTGAGAGGCTAGAACACATGTGATTGGTATAATGGATCACTCGCCCTTGAGCAAAGACTCTGCTGCCACTGTCCATTCATAGTAATGTTCCCCTTATTGACTGCAAGGTTGAATGGATGTAAACTAGACCGTGCATACTCATCATTTTACACACTGTTTTTATAATTAGAGTGTAAATCAAATTATCAGTGTAAGAATTATCTGCCTTCAAAGCATAATTTGTTACAAAAGATTAATTCTCAGTTGCAACTTAGTTTTCCATCTTATGAATTATACAATCCTAAAATGTTAGGAAAATAAATATGCACAGTGCTTCTGTTTGCTCCATGAGCATCTACACAGAACACAGCAGAAGCTGAATGGAAAGAAACCATTCCCTTTATCAGTGTGCAGTTTCTTTTTTTGAAAGGCTTCAGAGAAATATATTGAGGCCGATTCATGGAACAAATGTGCGCTGAAAAATGTGGCGCAAGCTGGCGCAACCGTGAAAAAGCAAGCGCACGCGTGCGATTCATGGAAGGCCCTGCGCGTGTTTACCCAGGGACGAGCGCCAAATCCACGGGTGGCGCACATGGGCGCACATGTCATTGCAACATACAGAACGCTGTGTGCGGATGCGCACAGCTAAAGCGCACAACGTGTAGCGCACACTCCAAAAGGGGGCGGAACACGCGGAATGGGGAACAACGCATGAAAATGAGGGCGTAACTGGGGAAGTACTGCTGGAAAATACACGGAACGCCCACACGCAAGCGACCTACACGTATTCATGGAATCGAATACGGGAAACCCGCGCACGCCAAAAGACGCGCACAGGCATCAACACGTCCGCCACACGAAGGCAGGCGGAAGCGTCCTCGCGCAGTATAAAAGTGCGCGCAAACAACAAACACGTATATACAGCTACGATGAATGCCCCATTTGTTGCAGCATGATCGTGGGACACCACAGGAGGAGGAGAATAGCCAGGCCCTGCATTTTTTTGCAAAGGACCAGCCTTTTTGGAATTCCTGATGACCAGGTCTATGGCAGGTATAGGTTTCCACCTCGTATCATCCTAGACCTGGTCAGGGTGTGGGAAGATGACCTTACATCACCCAGCCTGTGCTCCCAAGCATTGAGCCCCTTGGAGAAGGTGCTCAATGTCCTGGAGTTTTGGGCCACTGGGTCATTTCAGCAGACAACTGCCATAGTTGGGGGTGTCTCACAGGCCATGCAGTCACAGTGCCTACACCAGGTGTTGGCAATCATGACTGCGTGCCCCTCAATCCGCAGGCACATATACATGCCCAGAACACCCGCGGAAAGGCAGGCCGTGGTCCAGGACTTTTACAGGGTGGTACACTTCCCCAAAGTGCTTGTTGCCATAGATTGCACCCATGTGGCCCTACGTCCACCTAGGGCCACTGAGCACATCTATCGAAACAGCAAACACTAGCATTCCGTCAACGTGCAGGTTGTATGCGATGCAAAAGGAATCATCACCTCTGTCTATGCAAACTATCCTGGGTCTACCCATGACAGTTTCATATACAGAATGTCTGCCCTGAGCCGGGCCCTAGAAGCTGGGAAGCATGGCGACACATGGCTCTTAGGTGAGTACAAATGCCTGTCACACACAGACAAATGCACAAACCCAACTAATCACAACCATTATCACCTCCCCAGGGGACAGTGCTACCCTCTGAGCAACCACATGATAACAAATACGGAACCCCACCACACCACCCCAGGTAAGATACAACGCTGCCCATTTTGCAACCAGCGGCATAGTGGAGCGTACATTCGGAGTGCTCAAGTCACGCTTCCGCTCCCTTGACCGCTCTGGTGGCCAGCTACTATATGCACCCCCAGTAGTGTGCAGGATCATTGTGGCAGCATGTGTCCTGCACAATGTTGCAACACGGCGGGATGTACCGGTGGACATGGTGGTGCCCCCACATCCCCAACCACAGGCACAGGCGCTGCCCATGGGAGGGGAAAGTGCACGGGCAAGGCAGCCCGGACCCAGCTTGTGGCCACATTTTTCACCTAAACTCCCACCCCTGCGGAGTGCACACAGGCCTGGCACATACCAGGTGACAATCGATGATGACAAAGAGACAGTCAACTGTCACAACCTTACCACCCTGAGAATGTTGCCACGGAAGTGCTACATTGTGTGCATCCCTAGCTACTTAAACATAACCAAAATGAACCCATGCAAGGTGTGTATCCCACCACCTCCCTGCAAAACAGGCCATGACAATCACTGGTATTTCACCCAAACCCTCCCAACCCACATCCCCCTTGTCAGCCACACCATGACATGGCATGCAACAGCAAAAGCCCAACACATGACCAATTAGATACGAAGTGACATGTGATAAATGGAAAGAGGACCGAGACAATCACACCTGACATGGAATCAGATGAAATGACTGACCAACAACCTCCCGCACATACAAAGTCATACACAAATTCATGCCACCAGTGGTACCATCAACTAAAAACTGAATGCCTGTTCTCATGCACATTGGCCAAGCCAAATTTGCTAATCCCTAACACATGTGCTGTGTGTGTCTCCTGCAACACACTGCTCACCACACAGCACAGTGAGCAGCCATTGTGTTGGAAATACACCTTGAGCATCATATAAAAAGGACAAGCAACAAAAATAACCTACTGACGCATGTACACGATCCCCAAATGGTAAGTGATCATGCGCTGGAGGGACACAGCATGCCAGAGAAGGCAATCTGTGTGCACATGTGGGCATGGAAGGGTGGTTGTATGTGTGATGGAGCATTGTGTAAGTGTGTGTGTCAGTAGGGACATGCACTCAATACATGCATGTGAAATCAAGTGACCCTCAGTGTCCTGTAAAAATCACATGTGAACATTGCCCATGTGTACACCCCAGCATGTCAAACCACAACAATCCCCTGACACCTGAAAAGTAAACACAACGCAGGAACAGCCATTGACCAGAACACATCATGCACATAGTAGCCCACCATTTGAATGTCAGAGAGTGCCCAAACACTGTAGCCCAAGCATACTGTCCCACAACAAAAGGCCCTCCCTCATTGACACATCACCATGACCTTCTGAAGAACTGTGTCTGGGGTCCGTTGCCTTCTTCCTTCTAGTCTACTTGGCTTCAGGAACCCCCTGTCCCTTGGTTTCCATGTTCTACCTTGTGTGTAAATAGGGTCCAGCCCCCTCAGAGGCTACCTTGACTGGTAAAAATACCAAATCGCAGAGAACTCCAAGGAGCCAAACCCCCAAACCAGGGAAGAAGCTTGTAGCCACAAAAAAACCCTGGAAGAGTCTCCAGTAGATGAATAGAAGTCGCTGAAAATTGGCAAGTACAAGTCCAAGCAGAATGATAGAAGTACAACCCAGGTAGCACAGTTCAACAAGGGTTCAACAGGATGGGTAGCATTTTCAGTACACAATAAGGTTCTAGGTTAAAGTATCGAAATCAAAAGGTTCGAATGCCTTTTTTTCGACAGTCAAAGGGTCGAAAAAAAGGTTCGAATTTTTATTTTTTAAAACATTTTTTATGGGGGGTTCCCTCCCAAACCCCCGTTTTCTTTATTAAAAAAACTTTTTTTACCAAACCAAAGTAAAAAAAAATAAAAATAAATAAATAAATAAAAATTCGCTCCTTTTTTTTAGACCCTTTGACTTTGGAATAAAAGGTCATTCGATCCTTTATTTTCAAAACTTTAACTGGACACCCCCAATAATCAATGAAGATGCAACAACTGATGGGTACTGTCACAGCTCCGGTCTCCAGGCGCAGGAGTGGCACGAACCAACCACCCTACCGTGGTCTGGACTCCTGCAAGGTAAAACTTACACAGTCCTCCGAAACCCTGGCGGGGAAAGAGGGTTAGGGATCCGTTCTTTGGATAGGCATTGGTATTCAGGATAACCGGAAAGAGGGTCAGGAGAGGGGGGTAGATGGGCAAGGGAAAGTAGGCCAAAGACAAAATACAACTATTGACAATAACACATACTCAATCAGCGAAACCATGTTCTTCATGCACATTGTACAAAATGGGTCAAATGCAAGCCAAAGAGAGACTTATCTCTGGGGTGAGTGTGGCCTCCTGCCTGCACACTCTGAGGTCCGGTAACAGGAGCAGTTCAATGCTACAAAGAGAGTGTGAGTTACTATTCTGTGTGTGTTTTCACCACACACACAACACCATGCATGCCTCGAACTTAGTGACTCCTCCCCAAAGAAACACTCTTGTCTGCTGCTTTGTACGCATACTTTTGCTTGCCCCCATGATGGGTCATACACTGCCAATGCGGTAAGGCAGCCATATGTGGCCCTGCGGTAAATGGAAGAGCAATTAGTCAAGGATCACACATGATACAATGGTCCTTGTGTGAGCTGCTAGACCCATGTGGCGAGGTGCGACTTCAGTACAAGTCGTGTTCTGGCAGCTGCAAATTTCCATAGCTAGCGCATGTGGCAATTTGCATATGCAAATGATATGCACTGCACTCGAGTATGTGCGTTGCTGCGTGCCCCCCATGCGCTGATTAGTTTCTGGCTAGGAATGGTACTGCGCTAATAACTTAGCTTCTATGGAGCAGGGGGGACTCGAGGATATGTGCGACGCCCCCTGTGTGTTCCTCTGCCAACTTTGAAAGCTACTTGACATTTGGTCCTCAATGCGGCTTAGCTGTACTGTGCGCCTCTTCCCCAATTCCTGGCCAAGCTCCCCAGCACTGCCGCTACTTAGCATGCATGTTTGAGGGGCCTGGAGGAAGGTCGTCTGGGGTGTGGCCCCTCGTGCTGCTCACCTTGCTTGGAGCTCCTGGAAACACATCTGCTTCTGTCGGACATCTGAGCACAAGCCCCATGCTTCTGCTTGTGCATGCATGCACACGTGTGTATCACCCAACGTGGCCAGGGTTTTGTAGTTCTTGGCCCCGTGTCTGCTGGGAAAGGCAGTCTGGTGGCTCAATTTCCTGCAGAAAGGGCATAAAAGCTTTTAATAAGCCTGGAAATGTTCCTGTGTGTGTCTTCATGCTGGTTGTCCCTGGGCCATGTCTCAGACCTACATCCAACCTCCTCCCACCATCAGTGTGACTTTGACAGCCAAAGGGTGCAGGCTACTGTCTACAGCATGAAGTGCATCAAGCACATATACAGGCAAGAAAATAACATACATCAACATCAATAAATGGACATATCAATAATCTACTCACCAAAATTGATTGCCTACATGCTGTGGAGAAAGCATACAAAATCCCCACTAGGGGTGTTAACACAAGTAGTACAGCAGCAGGCAGCCCACAGATATGACGAAAGTCCAATGCCCTTGTGTAAATGGTTGTAACACCGAACCATCCTTGCGAGCCCATGGATAGGGGAAGCAGGAGTGGCATATGTGAGTCAGGACCCCAAGCTGCAAACACATACAAGAGACAAGCTTGAAGGGCCCAGCTGGAACAGACAGTTGATGCTTTCAAAAGCCACAAAGCACAACACCGTCACATTAATGCACAATAGACAAGCAATTTTAAACTATATTAACGAATTAAACTAACTATAAAAGTCAGAAATGGCCAAATACGACCCGTGGGGGGGGCACCCAGGTGGGGGGAGGTACAGGGTGAACCTCAACACCCACATGCAATGATGTCGAGATAAAAAAAAACCTCCATGGGCTCAACGCCTGCACGGCCCGACCTGTGTGGGAGATAAGTCGTTGTCCTTCTCACCCTCTGACTCAAAAAGTGGACGTGACACAGTACCCTGATCATGCCTATGCGCAGTTTGCCCCTCGTCGGCAGCAAGTCTGCGGGACCGGTGAGCCTGGTTCTGTGCGGCGATGACACATAGGCAGGCCTCCAGATAAGGTGCATACTAGGCCTTTTTATGCATGAAAATCTTGTAAATACGACAGCTTTATTATTTTCCTGTATACATTTACACACAAGTTTCGAGCAGAGGGCAGTGCAAAGGTCAGGTTACTTGACAGAAACCAGAACGTTTCTTTTGATTTTGATCTTCATGGATATAATTGCATTCCATGGACAAAAGCCTCTGAAACAGAATGGGGGTAATTCATAGAATTCGGCCCACAAGTGGCGCACGCGGCTGGTGCAAAACCCATTTAGGCGCACAGCATATTCATGGATTTATACATCCATAAGCAGCCGTGGTGCAGAGTGGCGCAGCGACCCTGCAGCAGCACCAGTTAAACCCCCAACCCCGCCCGTGCGCCAAAAACATTGCACAAATCCAGTACATGGCGCAAATGCCAGTGGACCAGCATACAGCCCCCCAACCACGAAAACGCGTGTAAAACTCCCTGCGCAACCCTCGGAATACACGTACCCCGCTCGTCCCAGCGAAAAGGCATGTAAAACTCCCCACGCACCCCTCGGAATACACGTACCCCGCTCACGCTAGCAGAAACGCGTGTAAATCTTCCCGTGCACTCCTCGGAATACATGTACCCCGCTCGCGCCAGCGAAATCGCGTGTAAAACTCCCTGCGCACCCCTCGGAACACACATACCCTGCTCATGCCATCGAAAATGCGTGTAAAAGTCCAGGCGCACCCCCGGAATACACGTACCCCGCCCGCTCTAGCGAGCGGGGTATGTGTATTCCGAGGGGTGCACAGGGAGTTTTACACATGATTTCGCGAGCGCGGGCAGTGTACGTGTATTCCAGGGGTGCGTGGGGAGTTTTACACGCGATTTGGCAGTGTGGGCCCTCCCCATGCCCTGCAGGCAGCCATCCACCCTCCCCATACCCCACAGGCAGCCCATCCACCCTCCCATGCCCCACAGGTAGACCATCCACCCTCCTCATGGCCCATAGGCATCCTATCCACCCTCCCCATGCCCCACAAGCATCCCATCCACCCTCCCCATGCCCTGCAGGCAGCCCATCCACCTTAACCATGCCCTGCAGGCAGCCCACATGGCACCATGCACTTGTGATCCCCAACACATGTCCCCCCCACCAGTGACAGTCACCTGCCAGCAGGCCCGACTCATGTCTCCCAGCAAAACGTGAACACCCACCCACCAGTGACGGCACCTGCTAGCAGGCCACGACTCCTGTCCCCCAGCCACCCACCCACCAGTGACGGGCATCTGCCAGCAGGCCCCGACTCATGTCCCCCAGCCAAATGTGATGGTCACCTGCCAGCAGGCCCCGACTCATGTACCCCACCCACCCACCAGTGACGGGCACCTGTCAGCAGGCCCTGACTCATGTCCCTCAGCCACCACCCACCCACCTGTGACAGGCACCTGCCAGCAGGCCCCGACTCATGTCCCTCAGCCTAAATTCCCACCCAGCATTGACGGGCACCTGCCAGCAGGCCCCGACTCATGTCCTCCAGCCACCCACACACCCACCCACCAGTGACGGGCACCTGCCAACAGGCCCTGACTCATGTCCCCCACCCACCCACCAGTGACGGGTACCTGCCAGCAGGCCCCGACTCATGTCCCCCAGGTGGAAAACCCACCCACCATTGACGGCACTTGTGAGCAGGCCCCGACTCATGTCCCCCACCCAGATGACGGGCACCTGCCAGCAGGCCCCGACTCATGCCCCACCAAACAACATGTCATGAGTAAACAGACCCATGTCCATAATGCCAACCACAATCCCCCTTGCCCCCCAGTCCAAGCACGCAAACATCCACTGTGCCCACTCCCAAATTACCCATGCCATGACAGTCTCAAAAGAACCACCATGCCCATGCATAAATGCACAACGGAGCCACACAGTGGAAACACATGACTGAGGCAATGTTCATTGAGACATGCCCAAAACCAATGATAGAACACAACACCAATCATGAAGTTAGCAAAAATGTATTAAAAACATAACGAAGTAACATAGAGGACATCAAACTTGAAAAGCAATATACAATGACAGATATGACCAAAACAAAATGGTAATCCAATGAAAAAGAAAATGAACGTCATGTTGAATGAAAAAAGTGGTCCATTGCTAATGTCAATAAGAAATAAATAATCCTAATTAAAGTAAACCATTGATCCATGGAAAAATTGAAAAAGAAAGTATGTACAAGTCTACAACTATCTACAATCCAAGTCCTAAGGGTCCATGATCCACAAAGCAAATTAAACCTACAAAAAAGTCCTAGGAGGAAAAAACTATATACATGAAGTGCAGCAATGTCCATTTACTCCAAAATAAAATATAAAACAAAGGAAACCTAACACTAATGAACTATGTACAATGGCGGCGGGCAAGTCCTACGGCTCACTCTTTAATGTTCCGGGCCAGGGCATCATCAAACTCCTCTTCAACGTCCTGGAGGCGGGCCTCTTCCCTGGCCTTGTGGTCTCGCAGGGATGCAGCCATGGCGTCCTCAAACTCCCTGCGAGTTGCCTCGAGGCACTCAGCCCGCCTCAATGCCCTGCGCATGGAGTTCTCCGCCCTGACCATAGTGAGCCGTGCCTCTTCTGCCCGCCGCCGCTCTGCATCTATCCGCTGGCCCAACCGCTGCCACACGGAAGACACTCCCAATCCAGGGTCCTCCTGCCCTCCGTCTGATGCCTGCCCCTGTGATGTTAATGGCCCGAGCCATCTTCGCTCCCCCTTGAGCCTGCTGCTGCCGTGCATGTGCCCTGCCTGTCGATGCCTGCACGTCCTCCTGCTGCTGGGGTCCAGTTGTTGGGATGGCCACCGCTGCTGGACCTCCGACTCCCGACTGTTGCAGGGATGTGTCCTCCACCAGCTTGGCCGCTGAGTCAGGGAAAGCTCCACAGGGTGCCCAGGTGATACTGGGGCAGGAAGATGGCACGGAGAACGACTGGCGCATAGGGGGTGCAGTTGAGGAGGGGGTCGCTAGAAGTTCCAGCACACGGAGGAACCCAGCCTTGTTGACACGTCCTAGTAGGTCGACGCGGTCATTGAGGTATTCGAAATGACGTGCATTGTCCTCACGAGAACCCTGCATGTCATCCCGAATACCACGTTGATGCAACGCCACCCCAGCTAGGACAGGCTCAACACGGTCCCAGATTGCCACGTCCGCAGGGAGAGGAAGGCCAGTAGTTGTGTGCGCATCCCCTCCCTGAAAACGGGTCTGGACGAAGGCATCCCTGCTGGTGCCGGATGATGCAGTCACAGGATCGGGGACAGGATTACACACAGGCACCTCCGCGGCGGCCTGTGCTGCCTCCTGTCCCTGCCCCTGGACTGCACCACTAGCACCAGTGGAATCCCCCTCTCCAGGCCCCATGTGTGGGCCTTCCACAGCCTCCTCCTCAACCAAACCCCCCATCAACCTGGATGACTCCGTGCCATCTTCCTCAATAGGCCCCTGTGCGGGCTCAGCTGCCCCTTCTGCTGCTGAGGAGTCCACCTCCAACCTCTGCCTATTGGACCTTCC